>NC_138903.1:48514868-48987490 GCF_965194825.1 Balaenoptera physalus
GCAAATGTTAGTATGCCTGAGGTCGCCCAGAGTTCCCTTAAACTATCCTCATTCCACAGAATTCTGTTTTCTTTTTGCTGTTCTGATTGGGTGATTTCCACTACCCTGTCTTCCAGATCATTGGTCTGTTCTTCTGTATTATCTAACCTTCCATTGATTCCCTCTAGTGTACTTTTCATTTCAGTTATGTGTTTTTCACCTCTCATTGGTTCTTTTTTATATTTTATAAATTTTTTTGAAGTTCTCACTGTGTTCATCCATTCTTCTCTAAGTTCAATGAGAATCTTTATGACCATCACTTTGAATTCTCTTTTTTTAAGGGGCCACCACTTCTTTTTTTATTATTATTATTTTTATTTATTTATTTTTGGCTGTGTTGGGTCTTTGTTGCTGTGCACAGGCTTTCTCTAGTTGCCACGAGGAGGGGTTACTCTTCGTTGTGGTGCATGGGTTTCTCATTGTGGTGGCTTCTCTTGTTGTGGAGCATAGGTTCTAGGTGCGCAGGCTTCAGTAGTTGTGGTGCATGGGCTTAGTTGCTCCACAGCATGTGGGATCTTCCTAGACCAGGGCTCAAACCCATGTCTTCTGCATTGGCAGGCGGCTTCTCAACACTGTGCCACCAGGGAAGCCCATTCTTATTCTTTATAAATTATATTACTTATTCCTATATCATTAAGGTCTATTTCTGAGGGTTTTGTCTTGTTCTTTCATTTTGAACATATTTTTCTGTTTCCTCACTTTGCTTTGGTCTCTATGTTTATTTCCATGTATTAGGCAATATTGCTACCTCTCTCATTCTTGAAGGAGTGACCTTGTGTAGGTGATGATCCTTCTCATTCAACCTCATCCTATCTCTTGGTTGTCTCACAAATCTTTGCAGTTGTCTATACCACCTGATTTATTCTTGATATGCCCCTGATGTTGAAGAAGTGCTGAGACCTCTCAGTGTTCCAAGGGGAGGAATCTCATTTAACACAAGTGTCAGTCTGATTGGAAGCCAGACCCTCATGCAGTACTTTTAAAGTACGCAGATATATACAGTCCAGTGGAGCCATAATTGTATTCTCTGCTGGCTTCCAGACCAGGAGACCTGGAGGTGTCCTCTGGGTAACAGCTGCAAAAACTGGGGCTCCTGACTAGTGTATAAGCTGCACTCTGGGGAGCCTTGTTGATCATTAGTGAGGCCAAGAGGGTGGGCAAGGATGGTGTCTCCCTGCTTATGTACCCTGGGAGCACCTCCTTAACCTCTAGATGTGTGGGAAACCTGAAGCCTCTACTTCAGGGTGAAGTTCCAGGCTAAGTAAATAGGCCTTTTTCACAGGAAGACTGAGATTGTGTTTCAGTCTGCTGTCTGTGCAGTGCCCTGGTGTTGGCGTCCTGCTGAGAACTGTCTTTCTGATTGTTACAGTCCCATGGAGCTCTGGAATGCCAGCTCTCTTGGTCAACAGGGCCAGGCAATCAAGTGCTGTCCCTTTTGTGAATTGTACATGCCCAACAACTTTAGCTAGGAAGCTGGAGAGTGTATGGTGCAGGGCTTGTTCCCTTTTTTCAGAAAGGCAGTGGGAAAACGACTGCATACAGTTGCAGGCTTCAGCAACACAGCAGTAGAGTGCCTTGTCTGAGTGCATGTCAGCTTTAGGCCAAGTGTAGGAGAGTGCTGCAACTGCTCATATTTGCAAGACCCAGCCTGGTGGCAGGGAAGTGTTGAGTTGGCTTTAGGCTGGGAGAGGACTAATACTGCAACTTGTTATACTCGCCTGCCCCAGCCAGGGAATGGTGTGTGTTGTGTGTGTGTGTGTGTGTGTGTGTGTGTGTGTGTGAGTGTGTGTGTGCTGCAACCACAGACATTCCCTAGCTTCAGCAAGGTGGTGGGATAGTGCTGTGACTGCTCGCCCCCACATCCCAAGTCAATTCTCACATTCTTTTCAGGTGGAGTGATCCTTATATAGCTGTGTATTTATTGTATCCTTGGGAGGAGGTAAGTTCAGGCTCTTTTTATACTGCCATTTTGAACCCTATTATCTTAACTTTTATTTTCAAGATTGGCTTATCAGATGCAAAAATTCTCAATAAAATATTAGCAAATCAAATCCAGCAATGTATAAAAAGAATTATACACTGCAACCAAGTGTAAATTATCCCAGGTATGCAAGGCTGGTTCAACATTTGAAAATCGATAAATGAAATCCATCACATCAACAAACTAAAAAAGAAAATCACATGTTCATATCAATAGATGCAGAAAACACATTTGACAAAATCCAACACTCATTGCTGATAAACTCTCAGTAAATTAGTAACAGAGGGGAACTTTATCAACTTGATAAGGACTATCTATGAAAAAATCCATTGCTAACATCCTACTTAATGGTGAGAAACTTGAAGCTTTCCCACTATGATCAGGTACAGGGCAAAGATTTCCTCTCTCACCATTCCATTTCTGAAAGTCCTTGCTAATGCAATAAGACAAGAAAAGGAAACAAAAGGTATACAGATTGGGAAGAAAGAAATAAAATTGTGTTTTTCAGATAACATGATTGTCTTTGTAGATAACTGAATCAACAAAAAACTCTTGGAATGAATAATTGATTATAGTAAGGTTGCAGAATAAGATTTTAATGTACAAAAATCAATCTCTTTTCTACATAACAGCAACAAATAAGTTGAATTTGAAATTAGAAACGTAATATCATTTACATTAGCTTCCCCAAAATTAAATATTTAGATATAAATCTAACAAAACATGTACAAGATCTATATGAGAAAAATTATAAAATGCTGATTAATGAAATCAAAAGAGAACTAAATAAATGATGAGAGAGTCCATGTTCATGGGTAGGAATATTTAATATTGTCAAGATGTCAGTGCTTCTGAAATTGATCTATAGATTCAATGCAATCCCAATCAAAATCCCAGCAAGTTTTTTTATGGATATTGACAAACTGATTCAAAAGTTTATAGGGAATTCCCTGGTGGCCCAGTGGTTAGGACTTGGGGTTCAAATATTGGTCGGGGAACTAAGATCCTGCAAGCCGCTGGCCAAAGAAAAAAAAAGTTTATATGGAGAGGCAAAAGACCCAGGATAGCCAACACATATTGAAGGAGAGAACAAAATTATAGGATTGACATCATCTGACTTCAAGAACTACAATAAAGCTACAGTCATCAAGAGTGAGATATTAGGGAAAGAACTGACAAATAGATCAGTGGAACAGAATAGAGAGCCCATAAATAGACCTGCATAAATATAGTCAACTGATCTTTGACAAAGGAGAAAATGCAATAAAATAGAATAAAGAGAGTCTCTTCAATAAATGGTGCTGGAAAAACGGGATATCCACATGCATAAAAATGAATCTAGACACAGACCTTACACAGTTCAAAAAATCAACTCAATATGGATCATAGACCTAATTGTATAATGTAAACCCATAAAACTCTTAGAACATAACCTAGCAGAAAACCTAGATGACCTTGGTATGGTGATGACTTTTTAGATAAAACACTAAAGGAATGATCTATGAAAGAAATAATAAACAAGACTTTATTAAAATTAAAATCTTCTGGTCTGTGAAAGATGCCAAGAGAAACAGGAGGCAAGCCACAAACAGAGAAAATATTTACAAAAACACCACTGATAAAGGACTGTTATCCTAAATATACCAATAATTCTTAAAACTCGCCTATAAGAAAACATACAACCTGATTAAAAATGGGCCCAAAACCTTAACAGATACTTTACCAAAGAAGATATACAGATAGTGAATAAGCATGTGAAATGATGCTTTACATTCTATGTCATCAGGAAAATGCAAATTAAAACAACGGTGAGATACCACTTCACACCTATTAGGATGACCAAAATCTGGAACACTGATAACAGCAAATCCTGGTGAGGATGTGGAACAGGAACTCTCATTTATTGCTAGTGGAAATGCAAAACTATACAGCCACTTTGGAAGACAGATTGGCAGTTTCTTACAAAACTAAACATACTCTTACCATATAATCCAGCAATCACATTCCTTGGTTTTTACCCAAAAGGAGTTGAAAATTTTGTCCACACAAAAACCTGGACATGGATGTTTATAGCAGCTTTATTCATAATTACCCAAACTTGGAAGCAACCAAGATGTCCTTTCGTAAGTGAATGGATAAATAAACTGTGGTACATTCAGGCAATGGGAAATTATTCAATGATAAAAAGAAATGAGCTATCAAATCATAAAAGGACATGGAGGAAACAAATGCATATTGCTAAGTGAAAGAAGCCAATCTGAAAAGGCTACATATTGTATGATTCCAATTTTATGACATTCTGGAAAAGACAACATTTGTCTCCATTTTTACTGTGAAGACAGTAAAAAGATCAGTGTATGCCAGGGGTTGGGGTGGAGGGAGGAATGAAGAGGTGGAACAAAGAGAATTTTTAGGAAAGTAAAAATACTTTGTATGATATTATAATAATAGATACATGGCATTATACTTTTGCCCAAACCCATAGATTGTACGACACCAAGAGTGAACCCAAAGGTAAACTTTGGACTTTGGGTGATTATAATGTGTCAATGTAGATTCATCAATTATAGCAAATGTACAGTTCGGGTGAGTGATGTTGAAAGTGGGGGAAGCTATGCATGTGTGGGGACAGGAGGTGAATGTGAAATCTTTGTACCTTCCTCTCAATTTTGCTGTGAACCTAAAACTGCTCTAAAATAATAAAGTACAATATTTAAAGACTTGCCTTATCTTAAAATATATTTTTTGCATACTGCCTCATGGATTTCAGATTTGTCTGTCATATGAATTTTAACATGTATTAACTGAAAACTAATAAAACAGAAGTTATTTTACCAGCAAAATGGGTTTTATTTGGGAAACAGCAATTAATTGCACTTTGAGACATGCAATCTATGTCGAACCACAGACATGTCCAGAGAACAAAGGAAAAGAGGCTGCTTTTATAGGGAAGCAGGCGTAGTTGAGAGGGACAGCTCTAAATAAAAGTTCATTGGAGAAAAGTAGGAGTTCATGGTGGTGATGGTTTCTCATTGGCTGAGCTGCACCCATTCCTTATTGGTTGGGCTGTTGCTGAGCAAGGAAAATTCTTCCTTCAGGATACTAAAGTAGTTGCACTTTCTGTTTGAGAGTGCAACTTATGCTTCTTCCTGTTAGGCATGCAAATCAAGGTCAGTGCATGCAAAGGATAGCCAGTGATAATGCATGCATGAGAGTTCCCTCTACAGGCCATTTCCAACTTTAATTTTAGTTGAGGTTTCCTTTATTAATTTTCAAATGTATAGATTGGTTAAAAACAAGCACAATCAGAATACAGAACAGTTCTATTACCCCTTAAACTGCCTGTGTTATCCCTTTGTTTTCATGTTTCCCCTCTATTCCTAAATCCTGACAACCACTGGTCTGTTTTCTGTCAGTATATAAATGGAATCACAGAACAGAATATAGGACTTTTGAGAACAGCTTTTATTTTCACTCAGCTTTGAGATTAGTTAATTTTGGTCTATGTATCAGTGTTTTATTCCTTTTAATTCTGGAGTGGTACTCCATTGTATGGATATACCACAGTTTGTTTATACATTCCCTCATTGAAGGCTATTTGGGTTGTTTCCAATATATGGGGATTGTGAATGGAGCTTTTACAAACACTTGTGTACAAATTTTTGCTGGTACAAAATTGTTATTTTTGTGGAGCAAATACTTGGTTTAGGATTGCTGGTCCTTATGGTACATTTATGTTTAACTTTTTACAGGTTTATTGAGCTATAATTGAAATTAAAAAGGCACACATTTAATGTATACAATTTGATGAGTTTGGACATATTCACACACCCATGATCACCACGATCAGGTAATAAACTTACCCATCACCTCTAAAAGTTTCCTTTCATCCTTTTTTTTTGTGATACGAATTATATTTGTACGAAACTGCCAAACTGTGTTTCAGAGTGACTCTATAATTTTGCCCACCCACTATGCAGATATGAGAGTTATAGTTCTGCTAACTATAGTTCTGCTCCATCTTCACCAGCACTTGGTGTTGTTATAATTGTTTACTTTAGATATCGTAATAGGTGTGTAGTGTTACTCATAGTTTTAGCTTTTAGTTCTCTAATGGCTAATGATGGTGAACATCTTTTCATCTGCTTATCTGTCATCCTATAATCCTCTTTTGTGAAGTGTCTGCTCATGTCTTTCACCCACATACGAATTGTGTCACTTATTTTCTTAGCATTGAATTTTGTGAGTTCTGGCTACAAGTCGTCATTGGATATGTAATTTGCAAATATTATTTCCCACTCAGTGGTTTATGTTTTCCTTCTTTTAACAGTGACTATATCAGAGCAAATATTTTAAATTTTAATGAATTCTAATTTATCAATTATATCTTAATGGATTGTATCTCTAGTTTCATGTCTACTATTTGCCTATGCCAATGCCATGAAGATTTTCTCCTTTGTATTCTTCTGAATGTTTTGTAATTTTACATTTGGATCTATGATCCATTTGACTTAATATTTATATAAGGTGTGAAGCTTAAGTTGGGGTTCATTTAAAAAAATATGGATACCCAATTTTCTCAAAACCATTAAAAGAATTACTATTCTCCCACTATCAAGATGCCTTTGTGTCTTTGTAAAAAAAAAATCAAGTGACTATATTCACGTGGGTCTATTTCTGGACTCTTATGTTGATTTATGTCTTTATTAATGCAAATTCCATGTTGTCATAATTACTATAGCTTCATAGTAAGTCTTGAAGTTAGTGTGATTATTCCAAATTTCTTCTTTTTAATATTCTTTTCTTCTAGTTCTTTTGCCTTTCCATATAAAGTTTAAAATCAGCTTGTCTGTATCTACAACTAATCCACTGGAGTTTTGATTGGAATTATGTTTAATCCTTAGGTCAATTTGGAGAGAGCTGAAAAATTTCCTGCACCTACCCAAGTCTTTTAATCCATGAACATGGTATGGTTCTCAGTTAATTTAGGTGTTATTTGATTTTTCATCAGTAATTTTTAGTTTTCAGCCTGCATATCCTGTACATGTTTTTATGTTTTTACATATTTCATTTTTGTGGAGCTACTATAAGTGGTAATTTTAAAAATTCCATTTTCCAGTTGAACTTTGGTAGTGCACAGAAATACAATTGATTTTTTCCTGAGCTATCTTGAGATATAATTGACATATGACATTGTCTAAGTTTCAGGTGTACAACATGATGATTTGATACATGTATATATTGCAAAATGGTTACCAAATAAGGTTAGTTAACACCTCCATTATGTTACATAATTGCCTTTTGTTGTGGTGAGAACATTTCATATTTACTCTCTTCACAACTTTCAAGTATTTAATACAATATTATTAACTATATTCACCTTGCTCTACATTAGATCCCCCAAACTCAATCATCTTAACTGGAAGTTTGTATCCTTTGTCCAACATGTCTCCATTTCCCCCACTCTCCATTCCTTGGCAACCATTATTCTACTACGTTTCTACGACATTGGCTGTTTTAGATTCTACATATAAGTGAGATCATAAGTATTTGTGTTTTTCTGTCTGACTTATTTCACTTAGCATAAATGCCCCCAAGGTCCATCAGTATTGTTGCAAATGGTAAGATTTCCTTCTTTTTCATGGCTGAATAATATTCCATTATTTGTGAGTGTTATATATGTATACATACACACATATGTATATAAATTCACATTTAAAAAATCCATTCATACATCAGTGGACACTTAGGTTGTTTCAGTCTTGGTTATTGTGAATAATTCTGCAATGAACATGGGGATGCAGATATCTTCTTGAGATGGTGATGTCATTTCTTTGGACATAGACCTAAAAGTGGGATTGCTGGATCATATGATAGTTCTATTTTTAATTTTTTGAGGAAACTTCATTCTATTATATGTAGTGATTATACCAATTTACATTTCCATCAATAGTGCACAAAGGTTTGGTTTTCTACACATTTTTGCCAACACTTGTTATCGTTTGTCTTTTTAACAATAGCAGTTCTAATAGGTATGAGGTGATATTTCATTGTGTTTTTTAAAATAAATTTCTTTATTTTTGGCTGCATAGGGTTTTTGTTGCTATGCGTGGGCTTTCCCTAGTTGTGGTGAGTGGGGGTTACTCTTCATTGTGGTGCATGGGCTTCTCATTGCAGTGGTTTCTCTTGTTGTGGAGCATGGGCTATAGGTGCATGGGCTTCAGTAGTTGTGGCATGTGGGCTCAGTGGTTGTGGCCCATGGGCTCTAGAGTGCAGGCTCAGTAGTTGTGGTGCACAGGCTTAGTTGCTCTGCGGCATGTGGGATCTTCCCGGACCAAGGCTCGAACCCATGTCCCCTGCATTGGCAGGTGGATTCTTAACCACTGTGCCACCAGGGAAGTCCCTCTCGTTGTGGTTTTGATTTGCATTTCACTGATGATTAGTGATGTTGAGCACCCTTTCATGTACCTTTTGGTCATATGTATATCATTTTTGGAAAAATGTCTATTCATTTTCTCTGCCTGTTTTTAAATTGGGTTGTTGGTTTTTGTTGCTATTGAGTTGTATGTGTTCTTTATATATTTTTGGATATTAACCCCTTATCAGATATATAATTTGCAAACATTCTTTCCCATTCCATAGGTTGCCTTTACATTTTGTTTTTTTTTTTTGGCGTGAAGAAGGTTTTTAGTTTGATGTAACCCACTTGCTTCATTTTGCTCTTGTTGCTTATACTTTGGGTGTCATATTTAAAAAATCATTGCTGACTCTAGGAGTCAAGATGGTGAAATAGGAGGACGTGGAATTCGCTTCTCTTCACAAGTACCTCAAGAATACATCTACAAATGGAACAATTCTCACAGACCACCTGCTGAATACTAGCAGAAGACTTTGGACATCTAAAAGTACAAGAAACCCCCCCAGCAACTGGGTAGGATGAAAGAAGGAAAAAAAAAATAAAAGAGGAAACGGGAAGGGACCAGCATCGCTGGCAGGGAGATGAAGGTGAGGAGAGCTTCCCGCACTCAGAGGAGCCCCCTCATGGTGGAGAAATCAGCTGGGACAGAGAGGGACCTTTGGGGGATTGGGAGATCAGAGGGGAACGCAGCAACAGGTCTGTGGAAGGCAGGACAGGGTAAGATCTATGCACACGTTCCATGCCACAGCCCTGTGCACCCCAGCTTGAGTTGTGTGTCTCTTGGTGTGGAGGGGGGCTGGGTGCTGGAAAGCGGGGTTTGGAGAGTGGACCCAGGGAGGGGACAGCTGTTGGCTGTGAAGAGACAGCCTGAAGGAATGGGAGTTAGGAGATCCACAACCAGGAATGTTTGTGGAAGAAGCCCAGGCCACCATGGAAACAAGGCACCACTGTTGAGTGGTGCACAAGGGGCGGCGCCACCATTGCAATGCCGTTCCCTACCCTCCTGCCCCTGACTCTGCATGCAGTGGAGGGGCACCCATCTGAGCAGGCTGGCCTGCACCTCAAGCCTAGGCCTCCTCTGCCCACACAGGGTCCGGGGTCCTGAGCGCTGCCCCAACCAAAGCCTACTAGGGAATCAGCCCTGGGTGCCCCAGCCTGAGATGAGAATCTGCCAGTGCTGGTGGGGGCTGAGTGCTAAAGTGTGGGGTTAGGAGAGTGGACCCGGGGAGAAGACTGCTGTTGGCTGCATGGAGATGGCCTGAAGGGATGGGAATGAGGAGCTCAGGTGCGTGGAGACAACCTGAGGGGACAGGAGTGAGGGGTTCTGTGGTTGGGAATCCTCCTGGAGGAAGCGTGGTCTACCTTGGAAACGAGGTGCCATTGTTGAGTAGTGCGCAAGGGGCTGGGCTGCCATCGTGGACTCTCTCCCCACACGCCAGCCCCTGCTTCTGTGGGAACTGCCCACCAGAGTGCCTTGGACTGTTGCAACTTCCTGCTGGTCTCTGCAGCTGCATGCACTAGAGGGGGATCCCATCAGAGTGAGTGCGAGTGCCCCAGTTGTGGCCACCTTATCCCTCCCTGGCTTGAGCAAGCAAGTGTGCCCCAGTCAGCTGTTGCTTTCACCCCCTCTCACCTGGAACAGATGCCTGAGGTTGGCCCACACATAGAGGTGGGACCAAAACCAAAGCTGAGCCCCAGGGGCTGTACAGCTGCACAAGGGAGAGGAACAGAAATCTCTCTGTACAGCTGCACAAGCTGTGGGTTAAATCCCCATGATCAGCTTGGTAAACCCTGCATCTGTGGAATATCTGAATAGACAATGAGTGCTCCCACAACTGAGACCAGTCTAGCTTTAGCAGCCATGGACTTTGGGGGCAAGTACATGCAGGAGTTGGGGCAGGTCAGAGGCTGAACTGCCCTCACAGTGCCCACAGTGGGTCCAGAGACCTACCTAGAGGTATTGGAGGGACTCCTGGGGAGGTGGGGGTTGGTGGTGCCTCACTGTGGGGGCAAGAGCACTGACAGCTGAGACCCCAGGAAAATTTTTTTTTGTTTTGCTCTGCTGTTATTCTTTTATTTATTTATTTATTTAAAAAAAATTTGTGTAATATATTTTTTATCTTTCTATTTTTATTTTACGTTTTTGTTGTTTCATTTTTTTGTTTTTCTCTTTGTTTTTTGTTTTCTTTTGTTTTGTTTTTATCTTTTTTTCACTGTTTTTTTGTTTTTGTTTTATGTATTCTTTGCTTTTTTTTAGTTTGCTTTCTGTTTTTGTTTTGATTTAAAAAAATTTATTTATTTATCTATCTATCTATCTATTTATTTATTTATTTTGGCTGTGTTGGGTCTTTGTTGCTGTGCAAGGGCTTTCTCTAGTTGCGGTGAGCAAGGGCTACTCTTCATTGCAGTGCAAGGGTTTCTCATTGTGGTGGCTTCCCTCATTGCGGAGCATGGGCTCTAAGCACGTGGGCTCAGTAGCTGTGATTTGCAGGCTCTAGAGCGCAGGCTCAGTAGTTGTGGTGCATGGATCTAGCTGCTCTGCGGCATGTGGGATCCTCCCGGACCAGGGCTCGAACCCATGTGCCCTGCACCGGCAGGCAGAACTTAACCACTCTGCCACCAGGGAAGTCCCTGTTTTGATTTTTGTTTTCTGTTTTTGTTAGTTTTGCTTTTATTTTTATTTTTAAAAGATATTTATTTATTTATTTATTTTGGCAGTGCCAGGTCTTAGACACAAGAGGGAGGAGATATGGGGATGCATGTATGTTTAGCTGATTAACTTTGTTATACAGCAGAAACTAACACACCATTGTAAAGCAATTATACTCCAATAAAGATGTTAAAAAAAAAAGAACTACAATGAGGTGTCACCTCACATCAGTCAGAATGGCCATCATCAAAAAATCTACAAACAATAAATGCTGGAGAGGGTGTGGAGAAAAGGGAACCCTCTTGCACTGTTGGTGGGAATGTAAATTGATACAGACACTATGGAGAACAGTATGGAGGTTCCTTAAAAAACTAAAAATAGAACTACCATATGACCCATCAATCCCACTACTGGGCATGTACTCTGAGAAAACCATATTTCAAAAATATACATGCACCCCAATGTTCACTTCAGCACTATTTACAAGAGTCAGGATATGGAAGCAACCTAAACGTCCATAAACAAAGGAATGGATAAAGAAGTCGTGGTACATATATACAATGGAATATTACTCAGCCATAAAGAGGAATGAAATTGTGCCATCTGCAGACACATGGATGGACCTAGAGATTGTCATACAGAGTGAAGTAAGTTAGAAAGAGAAAAACAAATATCATATAATATCACTTATATGTGGAATCTAGAAAAATAGTACAGATGAACTTATTTGCAAAGCAGAAATAGAGACTCAGATGTAGAGAACAAATGTATGGATACCAAGGGGAAAGGGGGTGTGGGATGAATTGGGTGACTGAGATTGACATATATACACTACTATGTATAAAATAGATAACTAATTAGAACTTACTGTATAGCACAGGGAACTCTACTCCATGCTCTGTGGTGACCTAAATGGGAAGGAAATCTATAAAAGCAGGGATATATGTATATGCATAGCTGATTCACTTTGCTGTACAGCAGAAACTAACACAACATTGTAAAGCAACTATACTCCAGTAAAAATTAATTTAAAAAATCATTGATAAGACCAATGTCAAAAAGCTTAACTCCTATGTTTTCTTCTAGGAGTTTTATAGTTTCAGGTCTTACATTTAAGTCTTTAATCCATTTAAAATTAATTTTTGTAAGCGGTGTAAGATAGAGATTTAATTTCTTTTGTTCCCTGTGAATATCCAGCTTCTCCTTCCTCATTTGTTTAAGATACTATCCTTTCCCCATTGAGTATTTTTGGTTGAACTGTCAAATATTAGTTGACTGTATATGTGTTGCTTTACTTCTGGGCTGTCTATTCTGTTCCATTGGCTATGTGTGTGTTCTTTTTTTAAAAAATATCTTTATTGGAGTAAAATTGCTTTACAATGGTGTGTTAGTTTCTGCTGTATAACAAAGTGAATCAGCTATACATATACATATATCCCCATATCTCTTCCCTCTTGCGACTCCCTCCCACCCTCCCTATCCCACCCCTCTAGGTGGACACAAAGCACTGAGCTGATCTCCCTGTGTTATGCAGCTGCTTCCCACTAGCTATCTATTTTATCTTATGCCACAACATAGTGTTTTGATTATGTTAGCTTTGTCTGAAATCAGGATGTGTGATGTCTCCATCTTTGTTCTTCTTTTTCAAATTTGTTTACTCTATTTGGGGTCTTTTGTGGTTCCATACAAATTTTAGGTTTGTTTTTCTATTTCTGTGAAAAATGCCGTTAGAATTTTGATAGGAATTGCCTTGAATGTAGAGATGGCTTTGGGTGGTATGGACATTTTTAACAATATTAATCTTTCCAATCCACAAACATGGGATATCTTTTCTTTTTTTTGGTGTTTGTCCTTTAATTTCTTTTGTTAATATCATAATTTTCAGTATACTGATCTTTCACTTCCTTGGTTAAATTTATTCCCAAGTATTTTATTGTTTTTGATGCTATTGTAAATGGGATTTTTTTCCTTATTTATTTTTCAAATAGTTTGTTGTTGGTGTATAGAAACACAACTGATTTTTGTATGTTGATTCGTATCCTTCACGTTACTGAAATCATTTATTTTTGGTGTAGTTTTTAGGATTTTTTTATTGATAGTATATCATCTGCAAACAGAGACAATTTTACTTTTTCTTTTCTGATTTGGATACTTTTTATTTTTCTTGTCTATTTGCTCTGGCTAGAACTTTCAGTACCATGCTGAACAGGAGTGCAGAGAATGGGCACCCTTGGTTTTGTCCTGATCTTGGAAGATAAAGTTTCAATCTTTCACCATTGAGTATGATGTTAGCTGTGGGTTTGTCTTATTTTGCCTTTATTATGTTGAGGTACATTCCTTCTATACACAATTTATTGAAGGCTTTTCTCATCAAAGGATGTTGAATTTTTTCAAATGCTTTTTCTACATCTACTGAGATGATCATATAAAGTTTATCTTTCATTATATTTATGTGCTGTATCACATTTATGGATTTGTGTATGTTGAATGATCCTTGCATCCCAGGGATAAATCCCACTTGGTCTTTTTATTATTATTAGTAGTATTATTATTACTTTTGGCTGCATTGGGTCTTTGTTGCTGTGCGCGGGCTTTCTCTAGTTGCGGTGAGTGGGGGCTACTCTTCATTGTAGTGCGTGGGCTTCTCATTGCGGTGGCTTCTCTTGTTGTGGAGCACAAGCTCTAGGCATGCAGGCTTCAGTAGCTTCAGCAACCAGACTCAGTAGTTGTGGCACACAGGCCCTAGAGTGCACAGGCTTCAGTAGTTGTGGTGCATGGGCTCAGTAGTTGTGGTGCGTGGGCTCTAGGGCACGTGGGCTTCAGTAGTTGTGGCACATGTGCTCAGTAGTTGTGGCTCGTGGGCTCTAGAGCGCAGGTTCAGTATTTGTGGCACATGGGCTGAATTGCTCTGTGGCATGTAGGATCTTCCTGGACCAGGGATCGAACCCATGTCCCCTGAATTGGCAGGCGGATTCTTAACCACTGCACCACCAGGGAAGTCCCTCCACTTGGTTTTGATGTATAATCCTTTCTATGAGCTGTTGAACTTGGTTTGCTTGTATTTTGTTGAGAATTATTGCATCTATATTCATCGGGGATATTGGCTTGTAGTTTTTTTGTAGTATTCTTATCTGGCTTTGGTATCTGGGTAATTCTGGCCTTGTAAATGATTTTGGAAATGTCCCCTCCTCTTCAATTTTTGGGGAAGAATTTGAGAAGGAGTTGCATTAATTTTTCTTGAAATATTTGATGGAATTCACCAGTGAAACCAGTGGTCCTGGGTTTTTCTTTGCTGTTGTTGGGAGGTTTTGATTACTGTTTCAGCCTCCTTACTCATTATCTATCTGTTCAGATTTTCTATTTCTTCATCATTTAGTCTTGGTAGGTTTTATGTTTCTAGGAATTTATCCATTTCTTCTAGGTTATCAAATTTGTTGGACTACACTGTTCATAGCTGTCTCTTATGATCCTTTGTACTTCTATAATGTCAGCTGTAATGTCTCCTCTTTCATTTCCAATTGTATTTGAGTCTTCTCTCTTTTTTTCTTAGTTTAGCTAAAGGATTGTTAATTTTGTTTATGTTTTGAAAAACCAGCTCTTAGTTTCATTGATCTTTTCTATTTTATTTTTACCATATTTCATTTATTTCTGAAATGATCTTTGTTTTTTCTTCCCTTCTGCTAACTTTATGCTTAGTTTTTTCTTCTTCTACTAGTTCCTGAGGTGTCAAGTTAGGTTGTTTATTTGAGATCTTTCTTTTTTCTTAATGTAGGTGTCTTTTTGCTATCAAATTTCCTCTTAAAACTACTTTTGGGGGAGAATGCATGGAAGTTCCACACCCTTTTCCCCATAACTTGCCTATGTATTTCTTCCATCTGGCTATTCTTTTCTTTTTTTTCCACCTGCATAGCCTGTGGGATCTTAGTTCTCGGACCAGGTATTGAACCCTCACCCCCTACAGTGCAAGTGTGGAGTCTTAACCACTGGACCACCAGGGAAGTCCCCCATCTGGCTATTCTTGAGTTATATACTTTTATAATAAACTGGCAATCAAGTGTTGACCAAGATGGCAACATAAGAGACTCCTGAGCTCCCCTCCTCCCATGGATGCACTAAACATATAGCTACACATGGAATAATTTCCTCTGATGGAGATCCAGAAACTAGCTGCTTCTTACACATTGGACATATGAGAATATACTCATGCTGAAATGGGAAAGAAAGGCTGAGACATCGTCTTGCCGTAAACTTCACCCTTGGAACAGTGCCATACACTCAGGAGGGAACCCCAAACTCCTAGCTTGTCACGTAGGAGCAAAGGGTTTTGACCCTACATCTAATAGCCTAACTTTTAAGACATTCACTAATGAGATAGGCTTCTAAAACACCTAGCTTTGAAAGCTGGTGGGGCTTGTGTCCACAAGACTTGTTAATATACAAGAGCATAGTAAACAGAGAATTAATTCACAAAAGTTTGAGGGACAACTAGGAGCTTGGTCTGGGCTGACTGATGCATTTCATTTCCAACATGAGACTATCCTGACAAAACTGGGAGAGGTGGCTATTTTGTCTAGTGAGCAGAAACCAAGGGAGTCCAGGAAAATGAAGAAACAGAGGAAAATGTCCAAACCAAAGAACAAGATAAATGTCCAGAACAGATCTTAATGAAACAGAGATAAATAATTTACCTGATTGATAGAGATTTCAAAATAACAGTCATAAAGATCTCACTGAGGTTAGGAGAGCAATGTATGAAAGAATGAGAATTTCAACAAAGAGGAAATATTAAAAAGTACCAATCAGTAATCACAGAGTATACAATACAACATCTGAACTGAAAAATTCAGTTGAGGGGTTTGACAGCAGACTAAATCAAGTGGAACAGAGATCAGTGACCCTGAAGACAGGGCAATGGAATTCATCCAATCAGAGGAGAAAAAAAAGAATGAAAGAGTTAATATATGTTAAGAGACTTATGGAACATCATCAAATGGACAAATATACACATTATAGGACTCCCAGAAGGATGAGATACAGAGAAACTAATTCAGAGAAATAATTGCTGAAAACTTCCATAACCTGGGGAAAGATACAGACATGAAGATCCAGGAAGTCCAAAGAGCTTAAAATAAGAATAATCCACATATTAATTGTCAAAAGTTAAAAACAAGTAGAGGATCTTAAAAGCAGCGAGAGAAAAAGAACTTGTTACCCAGAAGGGAACCAACGTAAGACTATCAGACAATTTTTCAGAAGAATCCTTGGAGGCCAGAAGAGAGTGAGATGATATATTCAAAGTGTTGAAAGAAAAAAAAATCCTGCCAACCAAAAATACTCTACTCAACAAAGTTGTCCTTCAGAACTGAGAGATTAAAAGTTTTCCAGACACATAAAAGCTGAAGGGTTTAATCATCACCAGATCTGCCTTAAAAGAAATATTAAAGGAGTTCTTCAAGCTGAAACAAAAAGATGCTAATTAGTAACAGGAAAACATATGAAGGTAAAATACTCACTGGTAAAGTTAAATATATAATTAAATTAAAAATATTCTAATGTAATGCTGTTAGGTCAATCACATATAACTCTAGTATGAAGGTTAGAAGACAAAAGTGTTAAAAATAACTGTAACTGTAACATAATTTTTTTTCACACACACACACTGTATTTTATTTTTACAAGAGATAAATAGACTGACACCAAGCATTGTACATGGATGACCACAACAAAAGCAACAATGATTGCAATTACCAAACATGAAACACACTCATACTATGTCATAATATTGACATTCAGTCCAGTAATCCTCCACTGTAACAGCTCCTTTACTTTGCACTGAAAATTGATTTGTATATTCTTTGCCTCTGAGTCCTTGTTGGATTTATTTTTTTAATTCAGAGAGAAAGTCACAAAAATTATACTCATCCTCATCAGTTCACTCAGTCCCATGTAATTAATTTTTTTTAATCTTGATCTTTTTTTAGCACTTTTATGAGTTCATCAGTTTTTCATTAGAGTTCTGAAAATGCTTATTCATTCAGTTCAGCAGTACAGTCAGTTACCAGAAACCTGTACTTGTTAGAGTCTTTTCCATGAATTTCTTAAAGATGAAACTCTTTTATAGGAACATATTTGCAAAAGCATCAGAGTACAACCAGAACTGTCTGTAAATGACAAAAGACTTAAAAATGACCACAGTTAAAAATTTGATTAAAGTTCATAATAATGCAGTTGACAAGAAAATTAGTTATTTCTGAGATATACATTTTAAGGTAATAACTAGGATTATGACTTATAACATTATACCAGAACATAAAAGATTTTTAGAAATTTCATGTAATGTCTGAAACATTTATATTAACATATTTCCATACAAATAACCCAATGAAAGTTTAGTATTAGCTGTTTGGTTTGTTTTTTTATACTGCAGGTTCTTATTAGGTATCAATTTTATACACATCAGTGTATACATGTCAATCCCAATCGCCCAATTCAGCACACCACCATCCCCACCCCAGTGCAGTTTTCCCCCCTTGGTGTCCATATGTCCGTTCTCTACATCTGTGTCTCAACTTCTGCCCTGCAAACTGGCTCATCTGTACCATTTTTCTAGGTTCCACATACATGCGTTAATATACAATATTTGTTTTTCTCTTTCTGACTTACTTCACTCTGTATGACAGTCTCTAGATCCATCCACGTCTCAACAAATGACTCAATTTCGTTCCTTTTTATGGCTGAGTAATATTCCATTGTATATATGTACCACTTCTTCTTTATCCATTCGTCTGTTGATGGGCATTTAGGTTGCTTCCATGACCTGGCTATTGTAAATAGTGCTGCAATGAATATTCGGGTGCATGTGTCTTTTTGAATTATGGTTTTCTCTGGGTATATGCCCAGTAGTGGGATTGCTGGGTCATATGGTAATTCTATTTTTAGTTTTCTAAAGAACCCCCATATTGTTCTCCATAGTGGCTGTATCAATTTACATTCCCACCAACAGTGCAAGAGGGTTCTCTTTTCTCCACACCCTCTTCAGCATTTGTCGTTTGTAGATTTTCTGATGATGCCCATTCTAACTGGTGTGAGGTGATACCTCATTGTAGTTTTGATTTGCATTTCTCAAATAATTAGAGATGTTGAGCATCTTTTCATGTGCTGCGTGGCCGTCTGTATGTCTTCTTTGGAGAAATGTCTATTTAGGTCTTCTGCCCATTTTTGGATTAGGGTGTTTGTTTCTTTAATATTGAGCTGAATGAGCTGTTTATATATTTTGGAGATTAATCCTTTGTCCGTTGATTCGTTTGCAAATATTTTCTCCCATTCTGAGGGTCGTCTTTTCATCTTGTTTATGGTTTCCTTTGCTGTGCAAAAGATTTGAAGTTTCATTAGGTCCCATTTGTTTATTTTTGTTTTTATTTCCATTACTCTAGGAAGTGGATCAAAAAAGATCTTGCTGTGATTGATGTCAAAGAGTGTTCTTCCTATGTTTTCCTCTAAGAGTTTTATAGTGTCCAGTCTTACATTTAGGTCTCGAATCCATTTTGAATTTATTTTTGTGTATGGTGTTAGGGAGTATTCTAATTTCATTCTTTTACATGTAGCTGTCCAGTTTTCCCAGCACCACTTACTGAAGAGGCTGTCTTTTCTCCATTGTATATCTTTGCCTCCTTTGTCATAGATTAGTTGACCATAGGTGCGTGGGTTTATCTCTGGGCTTTCTATCTTGTTCCATTGATCTATGTTTCTGTTTTTGTGCCAGTACCATATTGTCTTGATTACTGTAGCTTTGTAGTATAGTCTGAAGTCAGGGAGTCTGATTCCTCCAGCTCCGTTTTTTTTCCCTCAAGACTGCTTTGGCTATTCGGGGTCTTTTGTGTCTCCATACAAATTTTAAGATGATTTGTTCTAGTTCTGTAAAAAATGCCATTGGTAATTTGATAGGGATTGCATTGAATCTGTAGATTGCTTTGGGTAGTATAGTCATTTTCACAATGTTGATTCTTCCAATCCAAGAGCATGGTATATCTCTCCATCTGTTGGTATCATCTTTAATTTCTTTCATAAGTGTCTTATAGTTTTCTCCATACAGGTCTTTTGTCTCCCTAGGTAGGTTTATTACTAGGCATTTTATTCTTTTTGTTGCAATGGTAAATGGGAGTGTTTCCATAATTTCTCTTTCAGATTCTTCATCATTAGTGTATAGGAATGCAAGAGATTTCTGTGAATTAATTTTGTATCCTGCAACTTTACCATATTCATTAATTAGCTCTAGCAGTTTTCTGGTGGCAGTTTTAGGATTCTCTATGTATAATATCATGTCATCTGCAAACAGTGACACTTTTACTTCTTCTTTTCCAATTTGGATTCCTTTTATTTCTTTTTCTTCTCTGATTGCCGTGGCTAGGACTTCCAGAACTATGTTGAATAATAGTGGTGAGAGTGGACATCCTTGTCTCGTTCCTGATCTTAGAGGAAATGCTTTCAGTTTTTCACCATTGAGAATGATGTTTGCTGTGGGTTTGTCATATATGGCCTTTATTATGTTGAGGTAGGTTCCCTCTATGCCCACTTTCTGGAGAGTTTTTATCATAAATGGGTGTTGAATTGTGTCAAAAGCTTTTTCTGCATCTATTGAGATGATCATATGGTTTTTCTTCTTCAGTTTGTTAATATGGTGTATCACATTGATTCATTTGCGTATATTGAAGAATCCTTGCATCCCTGGGATAAATCCCACTTGATCGTGGTGTATGATCCTTTTAATGTGTTGTTGGATTCTGTTTGCTAGTATTTTGTTGAGGATTTTTGCATCTATATTCATCAGTGATATTGGTCTGTAATTTTCTTTCTTTGTAGTGTCTTTGTCTGGTTTTGGTATCAGGGTGATGGTGACCTCATAGAATGAGTTTGGGAGTGTTCCTTCCTCTGCAAATTTTTGGAAGAGTTTGAGATGGATAGGTGTTAGCTCTTCTCTAAATGTTTGATAGAATTCACCTGTGAAGCCATCTGGACCTGGACTTCTGTTTGTTGTAAGATTTTTAATCACAGTTTCAATTTCATTGCTTGTGATTGGTCTGTTTATATTTTCTGTTTCTTCCTGGTTCAGTCTTGGAAGGTTATACCTTTCTGAGAATTTGTCCATTTCTTCCAGGTTGTCCATTTTATTGGCATAAAGTTGCTTGTAGTAGTCTCTTAGGATGCTTTGTATTTCTGCAGTGTCTGTTGTAACTTCTCCTTTTTCATTTCTGATTTTATTGAGTTGAGTCCTCTCCCTCTTTTTCTTGATGAGTCTGGCTAATGGCTTATCAATTTTGTTATCTTCTCAAAGAACCAACTTTTAGTTTTATTGATCTTTGCTATTGTTTTCTTTGTTTCTATTTCATTTATTTCTGCTCTGATCTTTATGATTTCTTTCCTTCTGCTAACTTTGGGTTTTGTTTGTTCTTCTTTCTCTAGTTTCTTTAGGTGTAAGGTTAGATTATTTACTTGAGATTTTTCTTGTTTCTTGAGGTAGGCTTGTATAGCTATAAACTTCCCTCTTAGAACTGCTTTTGCTGCATCCCATAGGTTTTGGGTCGTCGTGTTTTCATTGTCATATTTCTCTAGGTATTTTTTGATTTCCTCTTTGATTTCTTCAGTGATCTCTTGGTTATTTAGTAATGTATTGTTTAGCCTCCATGTGTTTGTCTTTTTTACGTTTTTTCCCCTGTAATTCATTTCTAATCTCATAGCATTGTGGTCAGAAAAGATGCTTGATATGATTTCAATTTTCTTAAATTTACTGAGGCTTGATTTGTGACCCAAGATGTGATCTATCCTGGAGAATGTTCCGTGCGCACTTGAGAAGAACGTGTAATCTGCTGGTTTTGGATGGACTGTCCTATAAATATCAATTAAATCTATCTGGTCTATTGTGTCATTTAAAGCTTCTGTTTCCTTATTTATTTTCATTTTGGATGATCTGTCCATTGGTGTAAGTGAGGTGTTAAAGTCTCCCACTATTATTGTGTTACTGTCAATTTCCTCTTTTATGGCTGTTAGCAGTTGCCTTATGTATTGAGGTGCTCCTATGTTGGGTGCATATATATTTATAATTGTTATATCTTCTTCTTGGATTGATCCCTTGATCATTATGTAGTGTCCTTCTTTGTCTCTTGTAACATTCTTTACTTTAAAGTCTATTTTATCTGATATGAGTATAGCTACTCCAGCTTTCTTTTGATTTCCATTTGCATGGAATATCTTTTTCCATCCCCTCACTTTCAGTCTGTATGTGTCCCTAGGTCTAAAGTGGGTCTCTTGTAGACAGCATATATATGGGTCTTGTTTTTGTATCCATTCAGCAAGCCTGTGTCTTTTGGTTGGAGCATTTAATCCATTCACGTTTAAGGTAATTGTCGATATGTATGTTCCTATGACCATTTTCTTAATTGTTTTGGGTTTGTTTTTGTAGGTCCTTTTCTTCTCTTGTGTTTCCCACTTAGAGAAGTTCCTTTAGCATTTGTTGTAGAGCTGGTTTGGTGGTGCTGAATTCTCTTAGCTTTTGCTTGTCTGTAAAGCTTTTGATTTCTCCATCAAATCTAAATGAGATCCTTGCCAGGTAGAGTAATCTTGGTTGTAGGTTCTTCCCTTTCATCACTTTAAGTATATCATGCCACTCCCTTCTGGCTTGTAGAGTTTCTGCTGAGAAATCAGCTGTTAACCTTATGGGAGTTTCCTTGTATGTTATTTGTCATTTTTCCCTTGCTGCTTTCAATAATTTTTCTTTGTCTTTAATTTTTGCCATTTTGATTACTGTGTGTCTTGGCGTGTTTCTCCTTGGGTTTATCCTGTATGGGACTCTCTGCACTTCCTGGACTTGGGTGGCTATTTCCTTTCCCATGTTAGGGAAGTTTTTGACTATAATCTCTTCAAATATTTTCTCTGGCCCTTTCTCTCTCTCTTCTCCTTCTGGGACCCCTATAATGCGAATGTTGTTGCGTTTCATGTTGTCCCAGAGGTCTCTTAGGCTGTCTTCATTTCTTATCATTCTTTTTTCTTTAGTCTGTTCCGCAGCAGTGAATTCCACCATTCTGTCTTCCAGGTCACTTATCCGTTCTTCTGCCTCAGTTATTCTGCTATTGATTCCTTCTAGTGTAGTTTTCATTTCAGTTATTGTATTGGTCATCTCTGTTTGTTTGTTCTTTAATTCTTCTAGGTCTTTGTTAATCATTTCTTGCATCTTCTCAATCTTTGCCTCCATTCTTATTCCGAGGTCCTGGATCATCTTCACTATCATTATTCTGAATTCTTTTTCTGGAAGGTTTCCTATCTCCACTTCATGTAGTTGTTTTTCTGGGGTTTTTTCTTGTTCCTTCATCTGATATATAGCCCTCTGCCTTTTCATCTTGTCTATCTTTCTGTAACTGTGGTTTTTGTTCCACAGGCTGCAGGATTGTAGTTTTTCTTGTTTCTGCTGTCTGTCCTCTGGTGGTTGAGGCTATCTGAGAGGCTTGATGGGAGGCTCTGGTGGTGGGTAGAGCTGACTGTTGCTGTTGTAGACAGAGCTCCGTAACACTTTAATCCACTTAACTGTTAATGGGTGGGGCTGGGTTCCCTCCCTGTTGGTTGTTTTGCCTGAGGCAACCCAACACTGGAGCCTACCTGGGCTCTTTGATGGGGTTAATGGCAGACTCTGGGAAGACTCACGCGAAGGAGTACTTCCCAGAACCTCCGCTGCCAGTGTCCTTGTCCCCACGGTGAAACAGAGCCATCCCCCGCCTCTGCAGGAGACCCCCCAACACCAGCAGGTAGGTCTGGTTCAGTATCCCCCAGGGTCACTGCTCCTTCCCCTGGGTCCCGATGCACACACTACTTTGTGTGTGCCCTCCAAGAGTGGGGTCTCTGTTTCCCCCAGTCCTGTCGAAGTCCTGCAATCAATTCCCACTAGGCTTCAAGGTTTGATTCTCTAGGAATTCCTCCTCCCGTTGCCGGACCCCCAGGTCGGGAAGCCTGACGTGGGGCTCAGAAGCTTCACTCCAGTGGGTGGACTTCTGTAGTATAAGTGTTCGCCAGTCTGTGAGTCACCCACCCAACAGTTATGGGATTTGATTTTACTGTGATTGAGCCCCTCCTACCATCTCACTGTGGCTTCTCCTCTGTCCTTGGATGTGGGGTATCCTCCTTGGTGAGTTCCAGTGTCTTCCTGTTGATGATTGTCCAGCAGCCAGTTGTGATTCTGGTGCTCTCGCAAGAGGGAGTGAGAGCACGTCCTTCTACTCCGCCATCTTGGTTAATCCTCATAACATAATTTTTTAATGGATACACAGTGTACAAAGGTGGAATTTTGACATCAAAAATATACAATTTGGGGGTGGGGGAGTTTGGTACGTGTTAAAAGTTAGTTATCAGCTTAAAATAGAGTGTTAAAAGTCTTATATGTTTTATGTAAGCCTCAAGGTAACTATAAAGCAAATGCCTACAGTATATAGAAAGGAATCTAAGCATACCAGTACAGTACATCAAATCACAAATGAAGAGAACAAGAAAGGAATAAAGGAAGAAAGGAATTAAAAAACAACCTGAAAATAATGAATGAAATGGAAACAGTAAGTCCATAATATGAATAACTACTTTAAATATAAATAGAATAAATTCTCCAGTCAAAAGGCATAAAATGGCTTAATGGCTTAAAAAGAAGTTCCAACTGGGGAATTCCCTGGTGGTCCAATTTTTAGGACTCTGTGCTTTCACTTCTGAGGGCCCAGGTTCAATCCCTGGTCAGGGAACTAAGATCCCACAAGCCGCACAGTGAGGCCAAAAAAAAAAAAAAAAAAAAAAGACTGTCTTGAAAAAAATATCAAGAAGAATTTAAGAATTTTAAAAATTTCCAAGTATATGAAGTATATGTTGCCTACAAGAGACTCCCCACAGCTTTAAGGACACACATAAAGTGAAAGTGAAGAGATGGAAAACAATATTCCATCAGATGAAAACTAAAAGAAAGCAGGAGAAGCTACATTTATATCAGACAAAATAGACTTTACAAAGATTGTAACAAGAGACAAAGAATGTCATTATATAATAATAAAAGGGTCAATTCATCTAGAAGGTATAACAATTTTAAATATTTATACACCAAACATAGGAGCACCTAAATATATAAAGCAAATATTAGCGGATCTGAGAGGAGAAATATGCATCAATACAATAAAAGCAATACCCTGCTTTCGACAGTAGACTATCCAGACAGAAAGTCAATAAGAAAACATTGGACTTAATCTACATGTTAGGACAGATGGAACAAACATATATATATATAGAACATTTCATGCAAGAACAGCAGAGTACACATTCTTCTCAAGCTCACATGGAACATTATCCAGGGTAGATCATATGTTGGGTGACAAATCAAGTCTTAATAAATTTAAGAAGATTGAAATCATATCAAGTATCATTTATGATCACAATGATCTGAAACTAGAAATCATTTACAAGAAGAAAACGGAAAAAAAATCACAAAGAAGTGGAGATTAAATAACATGCTTTGGAAAATCCAACATGTTAAAGAAGAAATCAAAAGAGAAATAAAAATAATACCTTGAGATAGATGAAAATGAAAACAAAACATACTAAAACTTATGGGATGCAGCAAAAGCAGTTCTAAGAGGGAAGTTTTTAGTGAAAAAAGCCTTCATTAAGAAATGAGAAAAATCTCAAATAAACACCTAACTTTACACCCAATGTATTAGAAGAAGAAGAACAAAATAAGCCCCAAGTTAGCAGAAAGAAGGAAATAACAAAGATCAGAGGAGAAATCAATGAAACAGAGACTAAAAAGAAAATAGAAAAGATCAATAAAACTAAGTGCTACTTTTTCTAAAAAAGATAAACAACTGAAAAATCATTAGGTAGACTTACCAAGGAAAAAAGAGAGAGGACTCAAACAAATAAAATCAGAAATGAGAGAGGAGAAATTACAGTTGATACCACAGAAATACAAAGGCTCATGAGAGATGACTATGAACAATTATATGCTAGCAAATTAGACAACCTAGAAGAAATGGATACATTACTAGAAACATAAAACCTACCATGACTGAATCAGGAAGAAATAGAAAATCTGAACAGTGCAATTACTAGGAAGAAAATTGAATAAACAGTAAAAAATCTCTTAACAAGAAAAGGCCAACAGTAGATGGTTTCTTGGGTGAATTCTACCAAACATTTAAAGAAGAATTAATACCAAATCTTCTCAAACTCTTCCAAAATATAGAAAATGAGAGAACACTTCCCAGCTCATTTTACAAAGCCAACATTACCTTGATATCAAAGCCAGACAAGGGCACTACAAGAAAAGAAAGCTATAGATCAATATCCCTGATGAACATGGATGCAAAAATCCTCAACAAAATATTAGCCAACCAAATTCAATAATACATTAAAGGGATTATACAACATGATCAAGCACAATTTATTTCAGGGATGCTGGGATGGTTCAACATACACAAATCAATAAATGTGATATACCACATTAACACAATAAAGGATAAAAGTCATATGATCTTCTCAATAGATGCAGAAAAAACATTTGACAAAATTCAACATCCTTTTAGTATAGAAACTCTCAACAAACTGGATATAGAGGGACTATACCTCAACATAATAAAGGCCATATAGGACAAGCCCACAACTCATACCAGAAAGAATGGTGAAGAGCTGAACACTTTTTACCTGAGATCAGGAGTAAGACAAGAATTACCATTCTTACCCTTTTTATTCAACAAAGTACTGGAAGCCCTAGCCAGAACATTTAGGTAAGAAAAATAAATAGAAGGCATAGTTTTGGAGTGGTAAGGAGTAAAATTGTCTCTATTTGCAGATTACATATTATATATAGAAAACTTTAAAGACTCCATTAGAAAACTATTGTATTAATAAACAATTTCAATAAAGTTGCAGGATACAAAATCAATTTACAAAAATAAGTTTCATTTCTATACACCAATAATGAACTATCAGAAAGAGAAATTAAGGAAACAATCCCATTCACAGTACCATGAGAAAGAATAAAGTACTTATGAATAAATTTAATCAAGGAAGTGAAAGATCTTTACACTGAAAACTATAAGACATTGATGAAAGAAATTGAAAAGGACACAAATAAATGGAAAGATATCTCATGTTCATGGGTTGGAAGAATTAAAATTGTTAAAATATCCATACTACCCAAAATGATCTACAGATTCAATGCAATCCCTATTTTTGTTGATTTGTAGTTATTTATTTGTTGTTTATGGGGGTGATGAACATTGGGACCTCCTAGCCCTGTATCTTGCTGATGTTGCTGTATCCCTCACATATCAGTCTTAATAGTTTTTTGTTTTGTAGATTCTATGTGATTTTTTTTCACATAAGCCATCATATCATCTGTGGATAGGTACAGTTTTATTTCTTTATTTCCAATATACATGCCTTTTGTTTACTTTTCTTGCCTTATTGCACTAGTTAGGACTTCCACTTCCAGTGTAGTGAGATCAAACATCCTTATCTTGTTCCTAATCTTAGGGGAAAACATCTAGTCTTTCACTGTTAAGTATGATGTAGGCTGTAGGTTTTTCATAGTTGCTCTTTATCAAGTTGAGGAGATTCCCCTCTACTCCTATTTGTTGAGTTTTTTTTTTAATCATGAATGGTGTTGAATTTTTTCAGTTGATTTTCTGCATCAATCGATATGATTATGTGGGTTTTCCTCTTAAGCCTATTAATTTGGAGGATTACATTGATGGATTTTCAAATATTGACCCAGCTCTGCATTCCCAACACAAATCTAACTTGGTTGCAGAGCTTTGCTATTTTTATATATTGCTGGATTTAAGGAGAGATGGGAGAATTGCAGTAATTCTCTCTCTGATGAAGCAAGATGAAGTGGGATCAGGTGCCCAAGTGGAAGAATTGGTCTTAGATAGGAGCAGTGACCCGTTATCCACAGTTACAGGGAGACTGTGTTGGCACAGATGGGAGTAGGTGGGCAAAGGTGGTTAGAGATTTTGGGAGTTTTCTTCTGATGACTTCTATTTTTGATGTGTCAACCACTGTAAACCGAGCATAGGAAAAGTAGAAGAGGATGACAGGAGTGCCAGTTTCAGAAGGGTTTAATGCAATGATTGAAGGCTCCATCTTTCTCTAGTGGGCCTTGGTGAGCTGCTGAATGTTCTGTAGCAGAGGAGTGGGGTATGATCAGACCTAACATTTGGACTTGATTTTGTAGACAGAATGGATAAGAAGTATAAAGGTTGGGGGTGGACAGTAACCTAGGTTGGAAGTGATGGGACCTAAACTAGGCTGCAAAGATGGAGAGGAGTTGTTGGCAGAGCTAGAATGAAATGGAGTTGGCACTTGGGTGGCAGAGGCAGCAAGGAGAATATTGTTTATTCATTAATTCACTTTATTTATTTATTCATTCTTTCAAGAAATATTAGTGAGAGATAAGCAGTGGCCCATTGGAGGTCAGGCCACAAGCACAGAAGGCTGAAGAGTGAGTTTGCAGCTCAGCAGGCATTGGGGCCCCAGCAAAGAAAAAAACAATGAATTCGTGGCCCAGTAGGGATTGGGGCTTGATTGAGGAAGGGAGAAGAGCAGGGTGGCAGCCAGTTGTCTGAGGATATTGGTTACATACAAAACATAGGACATATAAAGATATTAAAATTTTCAAACACAGAATATTATAAAACTATAATAGTTTTAAAGAAATGAAACAGGAGATTGAAAATATGTACAGAGAATGGAAGATAATAACAAATGACCTCACTGCAAAGTAAAGGAGCTGTTACAGTGGAGGATTACTGGACTGAATGTCAATATTATGACATAGTATGAGTGTGTTTCATGTTTGGTAATTGCAATCATTGTTGCTTTTGTTGTGGTCATCCATGTACAATGCTTGGTGTCAGTCTATTTATCTCTTGTAAAAATAAAATGCAGTGTGTGTGTGTGTGTGAAAAAAAAAATAAAGGGCAGAATTGCAAAAAAAAAACCAAAAAAACAAATGACCAAGTAGATTTGAAAAATAACCAAATAGGACTACTATATATGAAAAAATATAACAATTGAAAACCAAAAGTCAGTGGATAGATCAAACAGCAAATTAAACCTTGATGAACAGTAAATTAGTGAACTAGAAGATAGACCCAAAGAAGTTATCCAGAATGTGGGTCAGAAAGAGAAACCCAGCAACTTAGAAACAGATGCTTGCCTGGGATTCTAACCCAGCTTGTTACAAACAGAGAAACCTAGGACTCTAACTAGCCTCTGCTTGTCTAGGACTCTAACCTGGCTTCTAGAATATACTCAGAATCTTAAGAATCAAAGTCTATCCTCACCGTGTTTCAGTGGACATTTATCTGGAGCACCGGGTTTTGGTTGGAGTCAGACTCACCAGTGGACACCCAAATGAGCAAGCAGACTGGAGACAAAATTTTTAGTGGGAGATGGGAAGCTTGGTTGTCCGAGTTGAGGGTCTGATGGTGGTTCTGATCCAGATCTGAGTTGCAGCACCAGAAACTGTTAAAGAGAACCAAAGTTGGACAGAAGTTACAGTGGTGAAGATAGATTTTATTCAATAAATTATTGCAACAGCAGAAGAGAGACTCCAGTATAGAACTGGGCTCAATTCTGAATACAACCAGAAAAACTGGGGATTTATAGCTAAGGAGCAAGTTGAGGGGGAGCATTGGTGGATGGAAAATTAATAACAGGAGCCATGAAGTCTGGGAGAATTCTGGCTGAACTGACCTAACAGGATTCTTGCTGAAGATAGGCTAGGTGATCAGGTATCACCTGGGGGATAGTGTGGATGAGCAGTTTGATCAGATATCAAGGGTGGGGAATTCTCACTAAACTGACCTAGTAGGATTCTAGCTAGAACTGAATTCTACAAGGAAGTAAGTACATGGATGGGCCTTACTGGGGAGAAGGTTCAGGGAAGCCTGACTAAAGTTTGGTCAAGCAAAGAATCTTTGTCAGTGGACATGAGTTTTCAAATCCGTTGGGTAAATACCAAGGAATGTGGTCACTGGATCATAGAGTAAGAGTATATTTAGTTTGGCATGAACCACCAAACTGTCTTCCAAAGTGGCTGTACCAATTTGCATTCCTACCAGCAATGAATGAGTTCATGTTGCTCTACATCCACACCAGCATTTGTTGTCACCTCACAATGTTTTGAAATGTTGTTTGGCCTTTGAAGTCCTATGGTTTGGGAATGGGATGTTTTGCCACACACTCATTTTGTCCGAGACAGCCTTTTCCTCACTTTTGGCAAACACTTACCTACCTTTCAGGTCCTACCTCTTCCTGAAACCCTGCCTGATCCATTCCTCTGGGCTCCTACAGCCTTCCTTTGCTTGTATTTTTGTCTCCTCCACCAGACAGGGGTAAGTCTGACTATATGAGGCCACAAAAATTTACAGACAAGATCCTTGGTGCCAGAACCTGTTCTGGACTGGACATATAGGGTGAGTTAGACATGGTCCATATCATTGAGAGTTGCTGTAAAATTAAATGACTATAAAAGTCCTTAGCATAGTGCCTAGGACAGTGTAAGCACTCAATAAATTTTAACTATAATCATCACCATCACCACCACCACCACCACCATCATCAGTATCTTTCCCTGTCAGTTTATAAAGATATAGACCATTTTTAACTGATAAAATCACCCCCCCTAGTGACGCTTTCAATTTTTCATTATTGCAAACAAATGAGTAAGGCTTATACTTGTTCACACATGGGTCCTTGCAAAGTATTTTTCCCTTTAGAGCAAAGGTTCTTGAAGTGTGGTCACTGAATCAGTTAGCATCAGCATTACTCACAACTTGTTAGAAATGCAAATTCTCAGGCCCCATTCCACACCTACTGAATCAGAAACTCTGATAGTGGGTGAACCTTGACAACCTGCGTTTTAGCAGGCCTACTAGGTGATTCTGTTGCACTGCTCTAGGACTCTTGAGTGTATACATGGAAATGGGATTGCTGAGCCAATAGGATACATGCATTTAAAAGTTTTTTTTAAAAATATTTATTTGGTTGCGTCTGGTCTTAGTTGCGGCAGGGGGCTCCTTAGTTGCCGCTCACCGGCTCCTTAGTTGCGACATGCGAACTCTTAGTTGCAGCATGCATGTGGGATCTAGTTCCCAGACCAGGGATGGAACCCGGGCCTCCTGCAGTCTTAACCACCGCACCACCATGAAAGTCCCACACTTAAAAGTTTTAACAGACACTGTCAAACAGCCCTCCAACACCGCCGCCCCCGCGCCAGCTTCCACTTGGAAGGCTGGAACAGGCCTCTCCAATCCCGCTCCCATCTCATCTGATGCATCCCGCCCTGACTCTCTTGCATCAGCCTCCCGCTAGCCCCACTGGCTACGAACAGACGCAGGCGCAGTTGGAGTATCTCAGAAGTGTGAGCCGCACACAGGTCTGGGCTTCAATTCCCACGCTTGGAGAAAGGAGGTGGAAGGAGTCAGAAAGGGGCGATAGCTATCTCGGGAGTGGGTGCGACAAAGGCAGAGTAAGGAGTAGTGAACTTTAGGGTTCGCAGCTTTTCTTGGATCCCGCTCTTAGAACCAAGAGTTTGCCTGCATTTCTTACGAGTAGGGTGTTGCCACTTTTTAAAGCATTGGAAAAAAGAAAAGAGAGAACTCAGGAACCTGAAGCTCGGCCCCACCTGCGGCAGCGGCGCGCCAATTGGCCAGTGGTGGGAGCGCATGCGAACCAGTGAGAATGACATCATATTGTAGATCCCAGCGGAGAGAGGCTTTGGGGGAGGGAGGAGCTCGGGTGAGAGTAGCAGGGTGGGATCAGTCCGGGTCAACTTCAGGCTGAAGCGCCTACTAAGAGATCGAGAGCCCCAGAAAGGCAGAGAGGGAGGAGCCTTGGAGGCAGCTAGGCTGGGGCTGGACTCCCGAGGGTGGAAGCCACTGCGCAGGAGGAGGTTAGAGCCACCCAAAGACAGGTAGTCGGGTGGCCGCCAGGGGGTGACCGTGCCTGCACACATCCACAAATGGTTCCGCACAGACTGGCCTATATATTTTGAAACGGTTTATTTTTGTATCTCTTTCTTCTTCTGCCCTAATGTCCCTGAGAAAAAGAATCGTGGGTGATTCGTTGAATCTCCAGCACCTAATGGGAGGCCCGGTAACAAAAAAGGCACGTAATTAAGATGGTTGACTGATTGAATGAAAAGGGGGAAAAAGAGAGGAAAAACCTCAGAGATGTTCATGGTTTACTTAAGTAAAGTTTAGGACTTTTTTCCCCCCTGTAGATGAGACATTTTAAATGTTCACCGGCAGACCCTGAGCCTACGCAGCTTTTACGTTGTTGCAGTCGGAGTGTCCTTAATTACAGCATAATAATTTCCCCCTGTTGCTTAGAATCTCCACAGCCATCATCCGTCGGTAATGGTTATAGAATGTTCCATCAGACAACTGTGCCACGAATCACTTAACCCTTCCCCTCTTGTTGGATATTAAGACTACTTCTCTGTTTGAGCATCAGAAAATAGCCTTGTTAGGAATAATTTTGTGCTTAGAGCTTTTCTTGTTTCAGAGTAGGGTCAGGTGGATATTGAGGAGCAGAATTAGTGGGAAAATGGCATGAATGTTTTAGGCTCTTATTGACCCACTTTCCTGAAAGGGATTGTACCCATTGATGCCAGAGGCCAAATCCGAAATCAACCCTAGTGAACTCCAGGTATTGTCTGTCTCCAGGCTGGTTTAAAATTCTCCCTCCTGAAGCAATTCTCAAGTTTATTATTAGTTCTGCCCTTTGGGGCAAGACAAACACACACTAAAGGCTCAGGGACAACTTTAGCAACTACAACAGCTGACATTGTGAGAGGGTGCAGCTCAGCTTTCAAGCTTGGGCAACAGGTGTGGATGAACTTGCCTCACCGAGACAGGGAATCTGAGAAGAGGAACAGGTTTGGGGGTGGGGGCAGATGAGATCAGTTTTAAATATACTTAGTATGAGGTGCCTTTGGGACATCTAAGGGGATGTATCCAGGAGACATGCACACATACGGATAAACAACAATCTTTGCCTTTCTCTGAACTCCCAGAGTTTCCTATCTGTGGATCTCTCATGGCTTAGGCTTCCTTTTCCCTTGCACTACCCTGGGAGCTCTTTGAGGCCAGGATAAGGGCCTGATTCATTTGTGTATCCCTCCTCCCAGTGCATTACACCTACGAGCCTTTAAAAGTCTGCCCTAGATGAAGGAATTTCAATGATTTCTTAATTGGACAATTCCTGCAGTAGGATTTTGTTCTGGTGGAAAAATTTGAGAAGCTTGAGAGTTCTGGGAAGGCTTCCTGTAAGAGGTGGCATAATGTTACTGTTAATAATTGTGACCATTTGTTGAACACCTACCATATGGCAGTCACTGTGCTACACACGTGCATCAGAAAAGCCACTTCTTGCCTGCCATCTTTACACCCCCGTTCTGGGAGAATCTGTTCTACTTACAGCTCCTGCTGAATGGGCAAGCCAGGCCTGACTATGTACTGTATCCTCCCTTCCCTTAAGGTACAGCTGATTGCATCTGATCCAAGGCCAGCCAGACAACCTGAGAGTTTTATGGCCCCGTTTGACAAGATGATGTGGACCAATCAGATTACACTTTTGGGAAAGTGAAATAAGAGATGCAGAGGAGAGTTGCCAGTTAGTTGTTGAGTGGGCAGGTCTAGCAGACCAGGATGCTGGTGGGGGTGGGCATTATGGACCAGGTCAAGTGTCAGCTGCACTTCGTTTTTTTTTTTAAAATTATTTATTATTTATTTATTTAGGCTGCACCGGGTCTTAGCTGTGGCACGCGGGATCTTCACTGTGGCGTGTGGGCTCGTTAGTTGTGGTGTGTGGGATCTTTTAGTTGCATCATGTGGGCTCCTAGTTGTGGCATGTGGACTTCTTAGTTGTGGCATGCAAACTCTTAGTTGTGGCATGCATGCAGGATCTAGTTCCCCAACCAGGGATTGAACCCGAGCCCCCTGCATTGGGAGCACAGAGTCTTACCCACTGCACCACCAGGGAAGTCCCTCAGCTGCATTTCTGAGCTGAGCAAGGAGCATGGGGGAAATGTGCAGAAAGAAGCAGACATTTAGTGTAGATGAGTCATGATAATAGCAAAGCTCTAGAGCAGAGGCCCATGCCTCATCCAGAATTTTCCTACAGCTCCAGGCTTAATGAGCTCTAACTGTGCTCAACTTCCTGACCTTGGATTTCTGATTCTTGATCTGAGTTTCTCTTCCTTGTGTCCAAAAGAGCCCTAACCAAAACAACCCATTACATAGGTTTGCACTTTGGCCCTCTGTGGTGAGTGTATTTTTCCTCATTTTACAAATGAACAAACTGAGGCTTAATGAGATTAACTTGACTAAGGTAACCTAGCCAGTAGGTGATGGAGCTAGTCTATGTGATTCTCTTATTCTCTTTTAAAAGTGTTAAGGTGTTATTGTTATTTTTAAAAATTACCACAAACTTGTTATAAAAAATATAAAAGAAAAATAATCAGTACAGAGATTATGTATCTGATTCTCAGTCAGCTTCTCCAACTCTCCCCTACATTTACTAAGCTCCAGCTATACTGGCCTCTGTTTCTGGAACACATCAAGGTTGTTCTTGCCTTTGGGCCTTTGCACCGAGTCTTCCTTCTCCTTGGAATGCTTTTCTTCTTGATTTTCTGGTGGCTGGCTCCTACTTGTCATTTAGGTCTCAGCTCAATTGTCACTTCCTCAGAGAGGCCCTGCCCAGCCACGCAATGTGAAATAGCCCACCCAACCCTTTCCCCCTACTTCTCTCCATCATATCACCCCGTTTTTTTCTCCACAGACTTTATTGTGTTGATATTGTGTCTGAAATTGTGCTATTCATTTATGTCATTGCTTATCCTCTGTCTCTCCTTCAACACAGAGCAGAGGCCTCATCTGTAGTCCCAGAACCTAAAACAGTGCTGCCATATAATAGTTCACTCAGTATTTGTTGAATGAGTGAATGAATGAATGTATAAACTAAAAAAAGAAACCTTTATCCAACCTTCTTTTCCCCAATACCAATTCCCAGAGACAGTAACTCAACAGTTTGTTCTACATCGTCCCAGATATTTTCTGTGCATATACAAACATATACCTCTCTTATATAAAAATAAATGTGCATATATTCTTTTTTAACAGCAATGGAAGTTCTGCAGCCTGCTTTTTCACATAACAAATTATCATTAACACCTTTCCATGTCAGTACTTAATTATTTCATTAAAAAAGCCCAAATTCATAGTATTAAATTGTATGGATATACCAGAATTTATTTAACTAAGGCCCCTCTTTCTTTTAACTTTTTATTTTATATTGGAGTATAGTAGATTAACAGTGTTGTGTTAGTTTCAGGTGTACAGCAAAGTGATTCAGTTATACATATACATGCATCTATTCTTTTTCAAATTCTTTTCCCATTTAGGTTGTTACATAATATTGAACAGAGTTCCCTGTGCTATACAGCAGGTCGTTGTTGGTTATCCGTTTTAAATATAGCAGTGTATACATGTCAATCCCAAACTCCCTAACTATCCCTACCCCCACCCTTCCCCCCTGCTAACCATAAGTTTGTTCTCTAAGTCTGTGAGTCTGTTTCTGTTTGGTAAATAAGTTCATTTGTATAATTTTTTCTAGATTCTGCATATAAGAGACTCTCTTTCTCTGTTTGACTTACTTCATTCAGTATGACAATCTCTAGGTCCATCCATGTTGCTGCAAATGACATTATTTCATTCTTTTTAATGGCTGAGTAATATTCCATTATCTATATGTACCACATCTTCTTTATCCATTCCTCTGTCGATGGACATTTAGGCTGCTTTCATGTCATGGCTATCGTAAACAGTGCTGCAATGAACATTTGGGTGCATGTATACTTTCAAATTATTGTTTTCTCTGGATATATGCCCAGGAGGAGGATTGCTGGATCATGAAGTAGCTCTAATTTTAGTTATTTAATGAACCTCCATACTGTTCTCCATAGTGGCTGTATCAATTTACAGTCCCACCAACAGTGTAGGAGGGTTCCTTTTTCTCTACACCCTCTCCAGCATTTATTGTTTGTAGATTTTTTGATGATGGCCATTCTGACTGGTGTGAATGATACCTCATTGTAGTTTTGATTTGCATTTCTCTGGTAATTAGTGATGTTGAGCATCATTTCATGTGCTTATTGGCCATCTGTATGTCTTCTTTGGAGAAATGTCTATTTAGGTCTTCTGCCCATTTTTTGATAGGGTAGTTTGTTTTTTGATATTGATCAACATGTGTTGTTTGTAAATTTTGGAGAGTAATCCCTTGTTGGTTGTATCGCTTGCAAATATTTTCTCCCATTCTGTGGGTTGTCTTTTTGTTTTATTTGTGGTTTCCTTTGCTGTGCAAAAGTTTTTGAGTTTAGTTAGGTCCAATTTGTTTATTTTTCTTTTTATTTCTATTGCTCTGGGATATGGATCAGAAAAGATATTGCTGTGATTTATGTCAAAGAGTGTTCTGCCTATGTTTTCCTCTAAGAGTTTTAGAGTATCCAGTCTTACATTTAGGTCTTTAATCCATTTTGAATTTATTTTGGTGTATGGTGTTAAAGAATGTTCTAATTTCATTTTTTTTACATGTAGCTGTCCAGTTTTCCCAGCACCATTTACTGAAGAGACTGTCTTTCCTCCATTGTATAGTCTTGTCTTCTTTGTTGTAGAATAATTGACTGTAGGTGCATGGGTTTATTTCTGGGCTTTCTATCCTGTTCTACTGATCTATATTTATGTTTTTGTGCCAGTACCATACTGTTTTGATGACTGTAGCTCTATAGTAATGTCTGACGTCAGGGAGCCTGATTCCTCCAGCTCTGTTTTTCTTTCTCAAGATTGCTTTGGCTATTTGGGTTCTTTTGTGTCTCCATACAAAAGATTTTTTGTTCTAGTTCTGTGAAAAATGCCATTGGTAATTTGCTGGGGATTGCATTGAATCTGTGGATTGCCTTGGGTAGTATAGTCATTTTAACAATATTGATTCCTCCAATCCAAGAACATGGTGTATCTTTCCATCTGTTTGTGTCATCTTTGATTTCTTTCATGAGTGTTTTATAGTTTTTGGAGTACAGGTCTTTTGCCTCCTTAGGTAGTTTATTCCTAGGTATTATATTCTTTTTGATGTAATGGTAAATGGGATTGTTTGATTTCTCTTTCTGACCTTTTGTTGTTAGTGTACAGAAATGCTGCAGATGTCTGTGTATTAATTTTGTAACCTGCAACTTTACTGAATTTATTGACGAGCTCTAGTAGTTTTCTGGTAGCATCTTTAGGATTTTCTATGTCTAGTAGTATCATGTTATCTGCAAACAGTTAAAGTTTAACTTCTGCTTTTCCAATTTGGATTCCTCTTATTTTTTCTTCTTCTTCTCTGATTCCCATGACTAGGACTTCCAAATCTATGTTGAATAAAAGTGGTGAGAGTGGACATCTTTGTCTTGTTCCTGATCTTAGAGGGAATGCTTTCAGTTTTTCACCCCTGAGTGTGATGTTAGCTGTAGGTTAGTCATATATTGCCTTTATTATGTTGAGAATTGTTCTATATCCACTTTCTGGAGAGGTTTTATCATAAATGGGTGGTGAATTTTGTCAAAGCTTTTTCTGCATCTATTGAGATGATCATATGGTTTTTATTCTTCAATTTGTTAACACTGACTGATTTGCAGATATTGAAAAATCCTTGCATCCCTGGAATAAATCCCACTTGATCATGTTGTCTGACCCTTTTAGTGTATTGTTGGATTCAGATTGCTAATATTTTGTTGAGGATTTTTGCGTCTATGTTCATCAGTGATATTAGCCTGTAGTTTTCTTTTTTTGTGGTATCTTTGTCTGGTTTTGGTATCTGGGTGATGGTGGCCTCATAGAATGAGTTTGGGAGTTTTCCTTCCTTTGCAATTTTTTGTAATAGTTTCAGAAGGATAGGTGTTAACTCTTCTTTCATGGTTTGGTAGAATTCACCTGGGAAGCCATCTGGTCCTGGACTTGTTTGTTGGGAGTTTTAAAATCATAGTTTCACTTTCAGAACTTGAGATTGGTCTGTTCATATTTTCTATTTCTTCCTGGTTCAATCTTGGGAGATTGTATCTTTCTGAGAATTTGTCCATTTCTTCTAGGTTGTCCATTTTGTTGGCGTACAGTTGCTTGTAGTAGTCATTTATGATCCTTTGTATTTCTGTGGTGTCTGTTGTAACATCTTCTTTTTAATTTCTAATTTTATTGATTTGAGTCCTCTCTTGTTTTTTACTTGATGAAGCTGGCTAAAGGTTTATCAATTTTGTTTATCTTTTCAAAGAACCAGCTTTTAGCTTCATTGATCTTTGCTATTGTTTTCTTTGTCTCTATTTCATTTATTTCTGCTCTGATGTTTAGGATTTCTTTCTTTCTACTAACTTTAGGTTTTGTTTATTCTTCTTTCTGTAGTTGCTTATAGGCATAAGTTTAGATTGTTAATTCGAGATTTTTCTTGTTTCCTGAGGTAAGATTGTATTGCTATAAACTTCCCTGTTAAAACTGCTTTTACTGCATCTGATAGGTTTTGGATCACTGTGCTTTTGTTTTCATTTGTCTCTAGGTATTTTTTGATTTCCTCTGATTTCTTCAGTGATGCTTTGGTTGTTTAGTGGCATACTGCTTAGCCTACACGTGTTCTTGTTTTTTCATGTATTTTATTTCTTGTCTCATAGCATTGTGGTCAGAAAAGATCCATGATATGATTTCAATTTTCTTAAATCTACCAAGGCTTGCTTTGTGGCCCAGCATGTGGTCAATCCTGGAGAATGTTCCATGTGCACTTGAGAAGAATGTGTATTCTGCTGCTTTTGGATGGAATGCTATATAAATCTCAATTAAGTCCATCTGCTCTAATGTGTCATTTGAGGCCTGTGTTTCCTTATTGATTTTCTGTCTGGATGATCTGTCCATTTATGAAAGTGAGGTGTTAAAGTCCCCCACTATAATGGTGTTACTGTTGATTTCTCCCTTTATGGCTATTAGTATTTGCCTTATATATTGAGGTGCTCCTATGTTGGGTGCATATATATTTACAATAGTTATATCTTCTTCTTGGATTGATCCCTCCTTGATCATTATGTAGTGTCCTTCCATGTCTCTTGTAACATTCTTTATTTTAAAGTCTATTTTATCTGATATGAGAATTGCTACTCCAGCTTTCTTTTGATTTCCATTTGCATGGAATATCTTTTTCCATCTCCTCATTTTCAGTCAGTATGTGTCCCTAGGTCTGAAGTGGGTCTCTTGTAGACAGCATATATATGGGTCTTATTTTTGTATCCATTCAGCCAGTCTATGTCTTTTGGTTGGAGCATTTAATCCATTTACATTTAAGGTAATTATCAATATGTATGCTCCTATTACCATTTTCTTAATTGTTTTGGGTTTGTTTTTGTAGGTCTTTTCCTTCTCTTGTGTTTCCTGCCTAGAGAAGTTCCTTTAGCATTTGTTGTTAAGCTGGTTTAGTGGTGCTGAATTCTCTTAACTTTTGCTTGTCTGTAAAGGTTTTAACTTCTCTGTCGAGTCTGAATGAGATCCTTGCTGGGTAATCTTGGCTGTAGGTTTTCCCCTTTTATCACTTTAAATATGTCCTGCCATTCCCTTCTGGCTTACAGAGTTTCTGCTGAAAGATCAGCTGTTAACCTTATATGGATTCCCTTATATGTCATTTGTTGCTTTTCCCTTGCTGCTTTTAATATTTTTTCTTTGTATTTAATTTTTGATAGTTTGATTAATGTGTGTCTTGACGTGTTTCTCCTTGGATTTATTCTGTATGGGACTCTCTGTGCTTCCTGGACTTGATTGACTATTTCCTTTCCCATATTAGGGAAGATTTCAACTATAATCTCTTCAAATATTTTCTCAGTCCCTTTCTTTTTCTCTTCTCCTTCTGGGACCCTATAATGTGAATGGTGGTGTGTTTAATGTTGTCCTAGAGGTCTCTGAGACTGTCCTCAATTCTTTTCATTCTTTTTTCTTTATTCTGTTCTGCAGCAGTGATTTCCACCATTCTGTCTTCTACGTCACCTATCTGTTCTTCTGACTTAGTTATTCTGCTATTGATTCCTTCCAGTGTATTTTTCATTTCAGTTATTCTATTGTTCATCTCTGTTTGTATGTTCTCTAGTTCTTCTAGGTCTTTGTTAAACATTTCTTGAATCTTCTCGATCCTTGCCTCCATTCCTTTTCCAAGATCCTGCATCAACTTCACTATCATTATTCTGAATTCTTTTTCTGGGTGGTTGGCTATCTCCACTTCACTTCATTGTTCTTCTGGGGTTTCATTTTGTTCCTTCATCTGGGACATATTTCCTCTGCTGTCTCATTTTGACTAACTTTCTGTGATTTCGGTTTCCATTCTGCAGGCTGCAGGATTGTAGTTCTTCTTGCTTCTGCTGTCTGCCCTCTGATGGATGAGGATGTCTAAGAGATTTGTGCAGGTCTCCTGATGGGAGGGGCTTATTCCTGCCTAGTGGTAGCTGGAGCTGGGTCTTGTCCCTCTGGTGGGCAGGGCTGTGCTCAGAGAGACTTTTAGCCACTTGTCTGCTGATGGCTGGGGCTGTGTTCCTGCCTGTTGGTTGTTTGGCCTGAGGCGACCCAGCACTGGAGCCTACAAGATGTTTGGTTGGGCTAATGGCAGCCTGTGGGAGGGCTCATGCCAATGAGTACTTCCCAGAACTGCTGCTGCCAGTGTCTTTGTCCCTGCAGTGAGCCACAGCTGCCCACTGCCTCTGCAGGATACCCTCCAGTACTAGCAGGTAGGTCTGGTCCTGTCTCTTATGGGGTCACTGCTTTTTTCCCCTGGGTCTTCATGTGCATGAGACTTTGTGTGCACCCTCCAAGAGTGGAGTTTCTGTTTCTCCCAGTCCTGTGGAAGTCCTGTGATCAAACCCTGCTGGCCTTGAAAGCCTGATTTTCTGGGGACTCCTCTTCCCATTGCCACACCCCCAGGCTTGGAAGCCTGTTGCAGGGCTCAGAACTTTCATTACTATGGGATAACTTCTGTGGTATGGTTGTTTTCCAGTTTGTGGGTCACCCACCTGGCAGGTATGGAATTTGATTTTATTGTGATTGTGCCCCTCCTACCATCTTGTTGTGGCTTCTTCTTTGTCTTTGGATATAGAGTATCTTTTATGGTAGGGTCCAGCATTTTTTGTCTATGTTTGTTCAGCAGCTAGTTGTGATATTTGGTGTTTTTGTAAGAAGCAGGTGAGCTCACACCATTCTACTCCACCATCTTGAGCTAAGCCTAACCAGGCCCCTCTTAATGGCTATTATTTTCTCCTAAATTTTGTTATTATAAGAAGTAATATTGAAATAAATATTATGTGTGTATTTGTAGAAATGTTCCCAACACCCATTTGTTGTATTTTGACTTTGCCTGTGGTATATGCACAGATAAATTTTGTTTAAACTTATATGGTCTAGTTTATCAATCATTTTTTAATGGCCTCTGTATTTCATTCTATTCTTTACAGAAACCTTCTCCACTCCAAGATTATACATAAAAATGATTTATATGTGCTTTCTGTTAGTACTTTTGTGGTGTCAGCTTTATAGTTAAATCTTTGATCTGTCTTGAAGTTGTTTTGGGGTAGGGTTTTCCTTTCAAATGGTAAGTCAGCTGTCTTAGTACCATCTATTGAATAATAATTTTTGACCCATTGATTTGAAATGTCACCTTTATCATATATGAAGTTTTCATATGTGCTTTCTGTTCTGTTCCTTTGATCTGAATGTCTATGCTTGCTCCACTGCCATTCCATTTTCATTAATGTAACTTCATAATATATTTTCATATCTGTGTGGCAAGGCCTCTCTGTTATCTTTTTGAGAAAATATCTGCCTATTCTCACATATTTATTCTTACAGGTAAACCTTAACATCATTTTGTCAAGAGAAATATTTCAAAATAACCTATTGATATTTTGACAGGGATTTATTGAACTTATAGGTTAATTTAGAGAAAAAGGTTGTCTTTATAATAGTGAGTCTTCCTATTGCAGAACAAGGTATGGCTTTCTATTTATTCAAGTCTTTTTATTGCTTAGTAGAATTTTAAAGTTTTCTTTATATTCTCTCAGGTTTATTCTTATTTTTGATTCCTATTGTGAAGGGGATTTTTTCTCTTACCTTTTTTTTTTTAAAAGAGTGTTCTTGCCTTGACAGCTGGTGTTTCATTTCCTATTTTATTTATAAAATTTATTTATTTATTTATTTATTTATTTATTTATTTATTATCTTGGCTGCATTGGGTCTTTGTTGCTGTGCATGGGCTTTTTCTAGTTGCAGCGAACAGGGGCTACTCTTCGTTGTGGTGCACGGGCTTCTCATTTTGGTGGCTCCTCTTGTTGCAGAGCATGGGCTCTAGGCACTTGGGCTTCAGTAGCTGTGGCATGCAGGCTTCAGTAGTTGTGGCACATGGGCTTACTTGCTCCACGGCATGTGGGATCTTCCCAGACCAGGGCTCAAACCCATGTACCCTGCATTGGCAGGTGGATTCTTAACCACTGCACCACCAGGGAAGTCCCTCTCTTATCTTTTTGACCTGGATCTTGTGGGAAAGCCATTACAAGTACTTCATTAAATCTTATTATTGTTTCTAGTGGGTTTTCCATAGATTCTCTCAGGTTTTCAAGTTATACAGCTATGTCTTTAACAAATAGAGACTGTTTTGCTCCTAGTTATCCAAGGTTTATGCCTCATTTAATTCTCTTGTCTAACTATGTTGTGTAGTGCTCTAGGGAACAATTATAGTGGTGGTACTGCAGCTATGCACACTTTTCCTAACTTTAATGGAAATTTGTACGTTTAATTATTCAGTATAACATTGACTTCTGGTTAGAAACACGTATTATAAAAATTGTCAATGAAGTATCCATTCCTAGATAACTAAATCAGGAATACATGTTTGATTTTGTTAAGTTCATCTTTTGGGAATCTATTTAGTTGACCATATGAGTTTTCTCACTTGGCCTATTTATATAGTGGATTATATATACTTCCTAATATTGAATAATTCTTGCACTCTTAGAATGGACCCCATGTTTTTCAGTCTTTCAGTTTACTACTGGACTTTATTTGTTAATATTTTATTTATTTTTTACCAACATTTATAAGTGAGATTGGTTTGTGGTTTTCTTACACGTGAGCTTTGTTGGGAGTCCATGCATTTCCCAAACTGTCTTATGAAGTCCCTGACCATTCAGGACTGAAGATGTACTAATATTAGAGGAGGACTCCAGTTAGAGGCAGCCAACTCCCCCCATCCCTTCCATGTTTCTTTGCTGCATTGGATGGTTTCTGAGAGATTCTATATACTCTCTATATTGTGGGAATAAGCACCATTAATTGTAAATGTGTAGATGTTAGCACAGAGTGTTTAATCCAAGTTGACTATTTAAATAAACTGCAGTGGAATTTAGTAGGGAATGATAAGTGATGGCTATTCTGTGATTTTAAGTTTGTCCTTTAAAATATCAATTATTTATAAAAGTATTACTTTACATTAAGTAATTATTATAGTATTAAAGCCTCATAATAAAAAAGAACCAGCTTCCATCCTACCATTCCACATCGCCCATCTTTCCCTCCAAAGTCAACAATTCCAGTTCTAAATTCTTCCCTGTATATTATGTCCAGATTTTAATATGATGTGCTTATATTGCTACTTATTTATATATTTATTTTAAAATTAATAGATGTTTTAAAAGAGCAGTTCGAGGTTTACAGAAAATTGAGTGGAAAGTGTAGAGAGTTCTCATATACCTTTACTCCTCACTACTGCCCTCCTCCCCCCAGTTTCCCCTATTATTCACATCTTGTATTGGTGTGGCATATTTCTTAGAATTGAGCCAATTTTTTTAAAAAAATTTAATTTAATTTAATTTATTTTTTTATACAGCAGGTTCTTGTTAGTTATCCATTTTACACATATTAGTGTATATATGTCAATCCCAATCTGCCAATTCAACACATCACCACCACCCCCACCGCCACTTTCCCCCCTTGGTGTCCATACGTTTATTCTCTACATCTGTGTCTCAATTTCTGCCATGCAAACCGGTTCATCTGAACCATTTTTCTAGGTTTCACATATATGCGTTAATATACGATATTTGTTTTCTCCTTCTGACTTACTTCACTCTGTTTGACAGCCTCTAGATCCATCCATGTCTCTACAAATGACCCAATTTCATTCCTTTTTATGGCTGAGTAATATTCCATTGTATATATGTACCACTTCTTCTTTATCCATTCATCTGTCGATGGGCATTTAGGTCGCTTCCATGTCTGGGCTATAGTAAATAGTGCTGCAATGAACGTTGAGGTGCATGTGCCTTTTTGAATTATGGTTTTCTCTGGGTATATGCCCAGTAGTGGGATTGCTGGGTCATATGGTAGTTCTATTTTTAGTTTTTTAAGGAACCTCCATACTGTACTCCATACTGGCTGTATCAAATTACGTACACACCAACAGTGCAACAGGGTGCCCTTTTCTCCACACCCTCTCCAGCATTTGTTGTTTGTAGATTTTCTGATGAGGCCCATTCTAACTGGTGTGAGGTGATACCTCATTGTAATTTTGATTTGCATTTCTCTAATAATTAGTGATGTTGAGCAGCTTTTCATGTGCTTCGTGGCCATCTGTATGTCTTCTTTGGAGAAATGTCTATTTAAGTCTTCTGCCCATTTTTGGATTGGGTTGTTTGTTTTTTTAATATTGAGCTGCATGTGCTGTTTATATATTTTGGAGATTAATCCTTTGTCAGTTGATTCGTAGGCAAATATTTTCTCCCATTCTGAGGGTTGTGTTTTCATCTTGTTTGTAGTTTCCTTTGCTGTACAAAAGCATGTAAGTTTCATTAGGTCCCATTTGTTTACTTTTGTTTTTATTTCCATTACTCTAGGAGGTGGATCTAAAAAGATCTTGCTGTGATTTATGTCAAAGAGTGTTCTTCCTATGTTTTCCTCTAAGAGTTTTATAGTGTCCAGACTTACATTTAGGTCTTGAATCCATTTTGAGTTTATTTTAGTGTATGGTGTTAGGGAGTGTTCTAATTTCATTCTTTTACATATAGCTGTCCAGTTTTCCCAGCACCAATTATTGAAGAGGCAATCTTTTCTCCATTGTATATCCTTGCCTCCTTTGTCATAGATTAGTTGACCATAGGTGCATAGGTTTATCTTTGGGCTTTCTATCCTTTTCCACTGATTTATATTTCTGTTTTTGTGCCAGTACCATATTGTCTTGATTACTGTAGCTTTGTAGTATAGTCTGAAGTCAGGGAGTTTGATTCCCCCAGCTCCGTTTTTTTCCCTCAAGACCGCTTTGGCTATTCAGGGTCTTTTGTGTTTCCAAACAAAGTTTAAGATTTTTTGTTCTACCTCTGTAAAAACTGCCATTGATAATTTGATAGGGATTGCATTGCACTGTAGATTGCTTTGGGTATGATAGTCATTTTCACAATATTGATTCTTCCAATCCAAGAACATGGTATATGTCTCCATCTGTTGGTATCATCTTTAACTTCTTTCATCAGTGTCTTATAGTTTTCTGCATAAAGGCCTTTTGTCTCCCTAGGTAGGTTTATTACTAGGCATTTTATTCTTTTTGTTGCAATGGTAAATGGGAGTGTTTCCATAATTTCTCTTTCAGATTTTTCATCATTAGTGTATAGGAATGCAAGAGATTTCTGTGCATGAATTTTGTATCCTGCAACTTTACCAAATTCATAGATTAGCTCTAGTAGTTTTCTGGTAGCACCTTTAGGATTCTCTGTGTATAGTATCATGTCATCTGCAAACAGTGAGAGTATTACTTCTTTTCTGATTTGGATTCCTTTTATTTCTTTTTCTTCTCTCATTGCCATGGCTAGGACTTCCAAAACTACGTTGAATAATAGTGGTGAGAGTGGACATCCTTGTCTTGTTCCTGATCTTAGAAGAAAAGCTTTCAGTTTTTCACCATTGAGAATGATGTTTGCTGTGGGTTTGTCATATATGGCCTTTATTATGTTGAGGTAGGTTCCCTCTATGCCCACTTTCTGGAGAGTTTTTATTGTAAATGGGTGTTGAATTTTGTCAAAAGCTTTTTCTGCATCTATTGAGATGATCTTATGGTTTTTCTTCTTCAATTTGTTAATATGATGTCTCACATGGATTGATTTGCATATGTTGAAGAATCCTTGCATCCCTGGGATAAATCCCACCTGATCATGGTGTATGATCCCTTTAATGTGTTGTTGGATTCTGTTTGCTAGTATTTTGTTGAAGATTTTTGCATGTATATTCATGCGTGATATTGGTCTTTAATTTTCTTTTTTGTAGGATCTTTGTCTGGTTTTGGTATCAGGGTGATGGTGGCCTCATAGAATGAGTTTGGGAGTTTTCTTTTCTCTGCAAATTTTTGGAAGAGTTTGAGAAGGATGGGTGTTAGCTCTTCTCTAAATATTTGATAGAATTCACCTGTGAAGCCATCTGGTCCTGGACTTTTGTTTGTTGGAAGATGTTTAATCACAGTTTCAATTTCATTCCTTATTATTGGTCTGTTCATATTTTCTATTTCTTCCTGGTTCAGTCTTGGAAGGTTATACCTTTCTAAGGATTTGTCCATTTCTTCCAGGTTGTCCATTTTATCGGCATAGAGTTGCTTGCAGCAGTCTCTTAGGATGCTTTGTATTTCTGTGGTGTCTGTTGTAACTTTTCCTTTTTCATTTCTAATTTTATTGACTTGAGTCCTCTCCCGTTTTCTAGATGACTCTGGCTAATGGTTTATCAATTTTGTTTATCTTCTCAAAGAACCGGCTTTTAGTTTTATTGATCTTTGTTATTGTTTTCTTTGTTTCTATTTCATTTATTTCTGTTCTGATCTTTATGATATCTTTCCTTCTACTAACTATGGGTTTTGTTTGTTCTTCTTTCTCTAGTTCCTTTTTTTTTATTACAGAAATTTTTATTACAAATTCTAGTTATCAGTCTGTTCAAGTTGTCTATTTCTTCTTTTTTTTGGGGTTTTTTTGGGTAATTTATTTATTTATTTATTTTTTCCACACACACACACACACACACACACACACACACACACACTCACACACACACACACACACTGTGTTTTATTTTTACAAGAGATAAATAGACTGACACCAAGCATTGTACATGGATGACCACAACAAAAGCAACAATGATTGCAATTACCAAACATGAAACACACTCATACTATGTCATAATATTGACATTCAGTCCAGTAATCCTCCACTGTAACAGCTCTTTTACTTTGCAGTGAAAATTGATTTGTATATTCTTTGCCTCTGAGAACATGTGGAATTTTTTTTTTAATTCAGACAGAAAGTCACAAAAATTATACTCATCCTGATCAGTTCACTCAGTCCCATGTAATTAATTTTTTTTTCATCTTGATCTTTTTTTAGCACTTTTATGAGTTCATCAGTTTTTCATTAGAGTTCTGAAAATGCTTATTCATTCAGTTCAGCAGTACAGTCAGTTACCAGAATCCTGTACTTGTCAGAGTCTTTTCCATGAATTTCTTGAGGATGAAACCCTTTTATAGGAACATATTTGCAAAAGCATCAGAGTACACCCAGAACTGTCTGTAAATGACAAAAGACTTAAAAATGACCACAGTTAAAGATTTGATGAAAGTTCATAATAATGCAGTTGACAAGAAAATTAGTTATTTCTGAGATATACATTTTAAAGTAATAACTAGGATTATTACTTATAACATTATACCAGAACATATAAGATTTTTAGAAATTTCATGTAATGTCTGAAACGTTTATATTAACATATTTCCATACATATTTCCATACAAATACAAATGTAAGATTTTTAGAAATTTCATGTAATGTCTGAAACATTTACACTAACATATTTCCATACAAATAACCCAATGAAAGTTTAGTATTAGTTGTTTTGTTTGTTTGTTTGTTTATACTGCAGGTTCTTATTAGGCATCAATTTTATACACATCAGTGTATACATGTCAATCCCAATCGCCCAATTCAGCACACCACCATCCCCACCCCACCGCAGTTTTCCCCCCTTGGTGTCCATATGTCCATTCTCTACATCTGTGTCTCAACTTCTGCCCTGCAAACCGGCTCATCTGTACCATTTTTCTAGGTTCCACATACATGCATTAATATACGATATTTGTTTTTCTCTTTCTGACTTACTTCACTCTGTATGACAGTCTCTAGATCCATCCACGTCTCAACAAATGACTCAAATTTGTTCCTTTTTATGGCTGAGTAATATTCCATTGTATATATGTACCACTTCTTCTTTATCCATTCATCTGTCGATGGGCATTTAGGTCACTTCCATGTCTGGGCTACTGTAAATAGTGCTGCAACGAACGTTGAGGTGCATGTGCCTTTTTGAATTATGGTTTTCTCTGGGTATATGCCCAGTAGTGGGATTGCTGGGTCATATGGTAATTCTATTTTTAGTTTTTTAAGGAACCTCCATAATGTTCTCCATAGTGGCTGTAACAAATTACATTCCCACCAACAGTGCAAGAGGGTTCCCTTTTCTCCACACCCTCTCCAGCATTTGTTGTTTGTAGATTTTCTGATGATGCCCATTCTAACAGGAGTGAGGTGATACATCATTGTAGTTTTGATTTGCATTTGTCTAATAATTAGTGATGTTGAGCATCTTTTCATGTGCTTCATGGCCGTCTGTATGTCTTCTTTGGAGAAATGTCTATTTAGGTCTTCTGCCCATTTTTAGATTGGGGTGTTTGTTTCTTTAATATTGAGCTGAATGAGCTGTTTATATATTTTGGAGATTAATCCTTTGTCCGTTGATTCGTTTGCAAATATTTTCTCCCATTCTGAGGGTTGTCTTTTCGTCTTGTTTATGGTTTCCTTTGCTGTGCAAAAGCTTTGAAGTTTCATTAGGTCCCATTTGTTTATTTTTGTTTTTATTTCCATTCCTCTAGGAAGTGGGTAAAAAAGGATCTTGCTGTGATTTATGTAATACAGTGTTGTTCCTATGTTTCCCTCTAAGAGTTTTATAGTGTTCAGTCTTACATTTAGGTCTTGAATCCATTTTGAGTTTATTTTTGTGTATGGTGTTAGGGAGCATTCTAATTTCATTCTTTTACATGTAGCTGTCCAGTTTTCCCAGCACCACTTATTGAAGAGACTGTCTTTTCTCCATTGTATATCTTTGCCTCCTTTGTCATAGATTAGTTGACCATAGGTGCGTGGGTTAATCTCTGGTCTTTCTATCTTGTTCCATTGATCTATGTTTCTGTTTTTGTGCCAGTACCATATTGTCTTGATTACTGTAGCTTTGTAGTATAGTCTGAAGTCACGGAGTCTGATTCCTCCAGCTCCATTTTTTTCCCTCAAGACTGCTTTGGCTATTCGGGGTCTTTTGTGTCTCCATACAAATTTTAAGATGATTTGTTCTAGCTCCGTAAAAAATGCCATTGGTAATTTGATAGGGATTGCATTGAATCTGTAGATTGCTTTGGGTAGTATAGTCATTTTCACAATGTTGATTCTTCCAATCCAGGAACATGGTATATCTCTCCATCTGTTGGTATCATCTTTAATTTCTTTCATCAGTGTCTTATAGTTTTCTGCATACAGGTCTTTTGTCTCCCTAGGTAGGTTTATTACTAGGCATTTTATTCTTTTTGTTGCAATGGTAAATGGGAGTGTTTCCATAATTTCTCTTTCAGATTTTTCATCATTAGTGTATAGGAATGCAAGAGATTTCTGTGCATTAATTTTGTATCCTGCAACTTTACCATATCCATTAATTAGCTCTAGCAGTTTTCTGGTGGCAGTTTTAGGATTCTCTATGTATAGTGTCATGTCATCCGCAAACAGTGACAGTTTTACTTCTTCTTTTCCAATTTGTATTCCTTTTATTTCTTTTTCTTCTCTGATTGCCGTGGCTAGGACTTCCAGAACTATGTTGACTAATAGTGGTGAGAGTGGACATCCTTGTCTCGTTCCTGATCTTAGAGGAAATGCTTTCAGTTTTTCACCATTGAGAATGATGTTTGCTGTGGGTTTGTCATATATGGCCTTTATTATGTTGAGGTAGGTTCCCTCTATGCCCACTTTCTGGAGAGTTTTTATTGTAAATGGGTGTTGAATTTTGTCAAAAGCTTTTTCTGCATCTATTGAGATGATCTTATGGTTTTTCTTCTTCAATTTGTTAATATGACGTCTCACATGGATTGATTTGCATATGTTGAAGAATCCTTGCATCCCTGGGATAAATCCCACCTGATCATGGTGTATGATCCCTTTAATGTGTTGTTGGATTCTGTTTGCTAGTATTTTGTTGAAGATTTTTGCATGTATATTCATGCGTGATATTGGTCTTTAATTTTCTTTTTTGTAGGATCTTTGTCTGGTTTTGGTATCAGGGTGATGGTGGCCTTATAGAATGAGTTTGGGAGTTTTCTTTTCTCTGCAAATTTTTGGAAGAGTTTGAGAAGGATGGGTGTTAGCTATTCTCTAAATATTTGATAGAATTCACCTGTGAAGCCATGTGGTCCTGGACTTTTGTTTGTTGGAAGATGTTTAATCACAGTTTCAATTTCATTCCTTATTATTTGTCTGCTCATATTTTCTATTTCTTCCTGGTTCAGTCTTGGAAGGTTATACCTTTCTAAGGATTTGTCCATTTCTTCCAGGTTGTCCATTTTATCGGCATAGAGTTGCTTGCAGCAGTCTCTTAGGATGCTTTGTATTTCTGTGGTGTCTGTTGTAACTTTTCCTTTTTCATTTCTAATTTTATTGACTTGAGTCCTCTCCCGTTTTCTTGATGGCTCTGGCTAATGGTTTATCAATTTTGTTTATCTTCTCAAAGAACCGGCTTTTAGTTTTATTGATCTTTGTTATTGTTTTCTTTGTTTCTATTTCATTTATTTCTGCTCTGATCTTTATGATTTCTTTCCTTCTACTAACTATGGGTTTTGTTTGTTCTTCTTTCTCTAGTTCCTTTAGGTGTAAGTTTAGATTGTTTATTTGAGATGTTTGTAGCTTCTTGAGGTAGGATTGTATTGCTATAAACTTCCCTCTTAGAACTGCTTTTGCTGCATCCCATAGGTTTTGGATCATCGTGTTTTCATTGTCATTTTTCTCCAGGTATTTTTTTGATTTCCTCTTTGATTTCTTCAGTGAACTTTTGCTTATATAGTAGCGTACTGTTTAGCATACATATGTTTGTATTTTTTATGTTTTTTCCCCTGTAATTGATTTCTAATCTCATAGCACTGTTGTCAGAAAAGATGCTTGATATAATTTCAATTTTCTTAAATTTACTGAGGCTTGATTTCCGACCCTATATGTTATCTATCCTGGAGAATGTTTCGTGTGCACTTGAAAAGAAAGTGTGATCTACTGTTTTTGGATGGAATGTCCTATAAATATCATTTAAATCTATCTGGTATTGTGTCAATTAAAGCTTCTGTTTCCTTATTAGTTTTCTGTTTGGATGATCTGTCCATTGGTGTAAGTGAGGTGTTAACGTCCCCCACTATTATTGTGTTACTGTCGATTTCCTCTTTTATAGCTGTTAGCAGTTGCCTTATGTATTGAGGTGCTCCTATGTTGGGTGCATATATATTTATAACTGTTATATCTTCTTCTTGGATTGATCCCTTGATCATTATATAGTTCCCTTCCATGTCTCTTGTAACATTCTTTATTTTAAAGTCTATTTTATCTGATATGAGAATAGCTACTCCAGCTTTCTTTTGATTTCCATTTGCATGGAATATCTTTTTCCATCTCTTCACTTTCAGTCTGTATGTGACCCTAGGTCTGAGGTGGGTCTCTTGTAGACAGCATATATATGGGTCTTGTTTTGGAATCCATTCCGGGAGCTTGTGTCTTTTGGTTGGAATGTTTAATCCATTCACGTTTAAGGTAATAATCAATATGTATGTTCCTATGACCATTTTCTTAATTGTTATGGGTTTGTTTTTGTAGGTCCTTTTCCTCCCTTGTGTTTCCCACTTAGAGAAGTTCCTTTAGCATTTGTTGTACAGCTGGTTTGATGGTGCTGAATTCTCTTAGCTTTTGCTTGTCTGTAAAGCTTTTGATTTCTCCATCAAATCTGAATGAGATCCTTGCTGGGTAGAGTAATCTTGATTGTACGTTCTTACTTTTCATTACTTTAAATATGTCATGCCACTCCCTTCTGGCTTGTAGAGTTTCTGCTGAGAAATCAGCTGTTAACCTTATGGGAGTTCCCTTGTATGTTATTTGTCGTTTTTCCCTTGCTGCTTTCAATAATTTTTCTTTGTCTTTAATTTTTGTCAGTTTGATTACTATGTGTCTCGGCATATTTCTCCTTGGGTTTATCCTGTATGGAACTCTCCATGCTTCCTGGACTTGGGTGGCTATTTCCTTTCCCATGTTAGGGAAGTTTTCGACTCTAATCTCTTCAAATATTTTCTCGGGTCCTTTCTCTCTCTCTTCTCCTTCTGGGACCCCTATAATGCGAATGTTGTTGCATTTAATGTTGTCCCAGAGGTCTCTTAGGCTGTCTTCATTTCTTTTCATTCTTTATTCTTTATTCTGTTCCACAGCAGTGAATTCCACAATTCTGTCTTCCAGGTCACTTATCCGTTTTTCTGCCTCAGTTATTCTGCTATTGATTCCTTCTAGTGTAATTTTCATTTCAGTTATTTTATTTTTAATCTCTGTTTGTTTGTTCTTTAATTCTTCTAGGTCTTTGTTAAGCATTGCATCTTCTCGTTGTTTGCCTCCAATCTTTTTCCGAGGTCCTGGATCATCTTCACTATCATTATTCTGAATTCTTTTCTGGAAGGTTTCTTTCTCCACTTCATTTAGGTGTTGTTCTGAGGTTTTATCTTCTTCCTTCATCTGGTACATAGCCCTCTGCCTTTTCATCTTGTCTATCTTTCTGTGAATGTGGTTTTTGTTCCACAGGCTGCAGAATTGTATTTCTTCTTGATTCTGCTGTCTGCTCTCTGGTGCATGAGGCTATCTAAGAGGCTTGTGCATGTTTCCTGATGGGAGGGACTGGTGGTGGGTAGAGCTGGCTGTTGCTCTGGTGGGCAGAGTTCAGTAAAACTTTAATCCACTTGTCTGCTGATGGATGGGGCTGGGTTCCCTCCCTGTTGGTTGTTTGGTCTGAGGCGACCCAACACTGGAGCCTACCTGGGCTCTTTGGTGGGGCTAATGGCAGACTCTGGGAGGGTTTACGCCAAGGAGTACTTCCCAGATCTTCTGCTGCCATTGTCCTTGTCCTCACGGTGAGCCACAGCCACCCCCCACCTCTGCAGGAGACCCTCCAACACCAACAGGTAGGTCTGGTTCAGTCTCCTATGGGGTCACTGCTCCTTCCCCTGTGTCCTGATGTGCACACTACTTTGTGTGTGCCCTCCAAGAGTGGGGTCTCTGTTTCCCCCAGTCCTGTCGAAGTCCTTCAGTCAAATCCCAACAGCCTTCAAAGTCTGATTCTCTAGGAATTCCTTCTCCTCTTGCCGGACCCCCAGGTTGGGAAGCCTGACGTGGGGCTCAGAACCTTCACTCCAGTGGGTGGTCTTCTGTGGTATAAGTGTTCTCCAGTTTGTGAGTCACCCCCCCCAGCAGTTATGGGATTTTATTTTATTGTGAATATGTCCCTCCTTGCGTCTCATTGTGGCTTCTCCTTTTTCTTTGGATGTGGGGTATCTTTTTGGTGAGTTCCAGTGTCTTCCTGTTGATGATTGTTCAGCAGTTAGTTGTGATTCTGGTGCTCTCACAAAAGGGAGTTGATGAGCCAATATTGATACATTATTATTAGCTAAAGTCCTTAGACTATATTAGGGTTCACTCTTTGTGTTATGTATTTTAACCATAACGGTATCATTCAAAATAATTTCACTGCCTCCCATATCCCATGTGCTCCACCTATTCATCCCTCCTTCTTCCCCCACCCTGCCAACTCCTTGCAACTACTGATCTTTTTTACTGTCTCCCTCTAGTTTTGCCTGTTCCAGAATGTCATATACTTGGAAACATATGGTATATAGCCTTTTCAGTTTGGCTTCTTTCACTTAGTAATATGCATTTAAGGTTTCTTTCGTGATTTTGTGGCTTGAGAGCTCATTTCTTTTTATTGATGAATAGCAATCAAGTCTATGGATGTACCAGACTTTATTCATTCACCTACTGAAGGACATTTTGGTTGCTTCCATGTTTTGGTAATTATTCATAAAGCTGCCATAAATATTTGAGTGCATGTTTTCTTTATAAACATAAGTTTTAAACTCATTTGGATAAATACCAAGAGACATATTTTCTGGAATGAGTGGCCAAAATGGTGGAGTAGAAAGATTCTGAGCTCACTTCCTCCCATGGGCACACCAAAGTTACAACTATTCAGAGACAAATATCGATGAGAACAATGTGAAGACTAGAAGAAAACATCTTCCACAACTTAAGATATAAAGAAGGAACCACAGGGAGACAGGTGGGAGGGGCAGAGATGCAATAGAGTCAAGACCTATACCCACCCCGGGTAGGTGACACACAAATGGGAGGATAATTACAATTTCAGAGGTTCTCCCCAAGGAAAGACTGGTCTGAACCCCACATTAGGCTCCCCAGCCCAGGGGTCCTGCACCAGGAAGACAAGCCCCCAGAACATTTGACTTTGAAAGCCAGTGGGGCTTACTTTTGGGAGAGCCAGAGGGTTGTGGGAAATAGAGACTCCACTGTTAAAAGGCACACATAAAATCTCACACTCTCCAAGATCCAGGGCAGAAGCAGTAATTTGAAAGTAGCCTGGGTCAGACCCACTTGTTGATCTTGGAGAGCCTCCCAGAGAGGCAGGAGGCAACTGGGACTCACACTGGAAGCATAGATGCTGGAAGGAGCCATTTTGGGGAGCTCATTCTACCATGAGGACAGTGGTGTTGGCAAGCACAATTTTGGAACCCTCCCTCTAGCTTATCAGTGGTGAGAGCCAGCCCTGCCCACTGGATAGTCAGAACCAGTCCTGGGATACCCCAGACCAAGCAGCTAGCCAGGCAAGGACACAGCCCCACTCATCAGCAGCCCAGCTGCCATAGGACCCCCTTAAACCCCAGCCACTCCAGGGCCCAGCCCTGCCCACCAGAGGGCCCAGGAACCAGCACCACACACCAGTGGGCTGGCACTAGCCCTGGAACACCTGGGACTAGTAGCCAGCCATTGGAACATGGCCCTGCCCACCAGCAGGCTGCCACCAGCTCCAGGATCCCTGGGCCCTGCAGCCAGAGAACCCAGGACCTGGCTCCACCCATGGATGGGCTGGCACTAGCTCCAGGACCTGGCTTTACCCACGAGTGGGTGGGCATTAGCACTTGGGACCCTATGGGCCCCAATCCTGCTCACCAGCAGGTGGACACCAGCCCAGGGACCACTGCCTCCCCACAGCCAGCAGTGTCAGGACCCAGCCCACCCACCAGCAGGCCAGCAACAGCCCCAGGACTATCTGGGCCCTGACCCCATCTGTCAGTGGGCTGCCACCAGCTCTGGGACATCCCAGACTCCACAGCCAACCATATAAGAAACCATCCCCACCCACCAGCAGGCCAACACTAGCTCTGGGATCCTTAGCCCCACAGCCAGCTACCTCAGGACCTGGCTCTGCAGACCAGTGGGCCAGCGCTAGTCCCAGGAACCCCGGGGCTCTGCAGCCAGCCATCTGGTGACACAGTCAAGCCTACCAGCAGGCCAGCACCAGCACCAGGACTCCCTGGGTCATACAGCCAGCCATGCCAGGACATGGTCCTGCCCACCAGTGGCCAGCAGCCTCCACATTAGGTAACCAGCTGGACTGGAATGGGGCCAGCCACTCATATCAGCATGCAAAACCAGAAAGGCCCACACAATTCACATAGAGGGCAGCCTGCACAGAGAGAGCATATATCTCTGGTGACCAGAGGGGTGTGTACTGCTGGACCCCATAGGACGTCTCCTACATATGGCCATTTCTCCAGATCAGGAACATAACAAACCTACCAAATACATATAAATAAAAACAGAGAATTAAGCTAAATGAGGCCATAGAAGAATATGTTCCAAACAAAGGAACAAGATAAAACCCCAGAAGAAGAACCAAGTGAAGTGGAGATAAGCAATCTACTGAACAAAGAGTTCAAGGTAATGATCATAAAGACACTAGAAGAACTCAGGAGAAGAATTAATGTAACAATACATTAAAAGGATCATACACCATGATCTAGTGGGATTTATCCCAGGGATGCAAGGATTTTTCAATATCTGCAAATCAATCATTGTGATATACCACATCAACAAATTGAAGAACAAAAACCATATGATCATCTCAAAAGATGCAGAAAGAGCTTTTGAGAAAATTCAGCACCCATTTATGATAAAAACTCTCCAGAAAGTGGGCATAGAGGGAACACACCTCAACATAATAAAGGCCATATATGACAAACCTACAGCTAACATCATACTCAATGATGAAAACTGAAAGCAATTCCTCTACGATCAGGAACAAGACAAGGATGTCCACTCTTGCCCCTTTTATTCAACATAGTTTTGGAAGTCCTAGGTACAGCAATCAAGAAGAAAAAGAAATAAAAGGAATCCAAATTGGAAAAGAAGAAATTTAACTGTCACTGTTTGCAGATGACATGATACTGTACATAGAAGATCCTAAAGACAGCACCAGAAAACTACTAGAGTTAATCAATGAATTTGGTAAAGTTGAAGGTTACAAAATTAAAGCACAGAAACTTGTTGCATTTCTATACACTAACAACAAAAGATCAAAAGGAGAAATTCAACAAACAATCCCATTTACCACTGCATCAAAAAGAATAAAACACCTAGAAATAAGCCTATCTAAGGAGACAAAAGACCTGTAATCTGAAAACAATAAGACACTGATGAAAGAAATTAAAGATGATACAAATAGATGGAGAGATATACCACGTTCTTGGATTGGACAAATCAATATTGTCAAAATACTATACTACCCAAAGCAATCTATAGATTCAATACAATCCCTGTCAAATTACCAATGGCATTTTTCATAGAACTAGGACAAAAAATCTTAAAATTTGTGTGGAGATACAAAAGACCCCAAGTAGCCAAAGCACTCTTGAGAAATAAAATGGAGCTGGAGGAATCATCCTCCCTGACTTCAGACTATAATACAAAGTTACTGTCATCAAAACAGTATGGTGCAGGAGCAAGGACAGAAATGTAGATCAATGGAACAGGATAGAAAGCCCAGAGATAAACCCACACACCTATGGTCAATTAATCTATGACAAAGGAGGCAAGACTAAACAATGAGGGAAATACAATATCTTCAATAAATGACACTGGGAAAACTGGACAGCTACATGTAAAAAATGAAATTCGAACATTCTTTAACACCATTCACAAAAATAAACTCAAAATGGATTAAAGACCTAAATGAGAGACTTAACACTATAAAACTCTTAGAGGAAAACCTAGGCGGAACACTGTCTGACATAAATTGCAGCAATATCTTTTTGATCCGTCTCCCAAAGTAATGGAAATAAAAACAAAAACAAACAAATTGGATCTAATTAAACTCCAAAGCTTTTGCACAGCAAAGGAAACCATAAACAAGATGAAAAGAAAACCCACAGATTGGGAGAAAATATTTGCAAATGATATGACTGACAAGGGATTAGTCTCCAAAATTTACAAACAGCTCATGTGGCTTAATATCATCCAAACACACCACCCAATCAAATAAAGGGCAGAAGTCCTAAATAGACACTTCTCTAAAGAAGATATATAGATGGCCAGGAGGCACATGAAAAGGTGTTCAACATCACTAATTATTAGAGAAATGCAAAACTGCAATGAGCTATAACCTCACAGTAGTCAAAATGGCTATCATCAAAAAATCCACAAACAGTAAATGCTGGAGAGGATGTGGAGAGAAAGGAACCCTCCTACACTGTTGGTGGGAATGTAAATTGATACAGCCACTATGCAGAATAGTATGGAGGTTCCATAAAAATATAAAAATAGAGCTACCATATGATCCTGCATTCCCACTCCTGGGCATATATCTGGAGGAAAAACATGGTCCAAAAAGATACATGCACCCCAATGTTCATTGGAGCACTGTTTATAATAGCCAAGACATGGAAGCAACCTAAATGTCCATCGACAGAGGAATGGATGAAGAAGAATTGGTACATATATAAAAGGAAATATTACTCTGCCATTAAAAAGGATGAAATAATGTTATTTTTAGCAATATGCATGGACCAAGAGATTGTCATACTGAGTGAAGTAAGTCAGACAGAGAAAGAGAAATATCGTATGATATCGCTTATACAGGGAATCTAAAAAGAAATGATACAAATGAAACATATTTACCAAACAGAAACAGACTCACAGACTTAGAGAATGAACTTATGAATACCAGGGTTGAAGGGTGGTGGGAAGGGATAGTTAGGGACTTTGGGATTGACATGTACACACTTGTATATTTAAAATGGATAACCAACAAGAACCTACTGTATAGCACAGGGAATAGTCCTCAATTATATGTAACAACCTAAACGGGAAAAGAATTTGAAAAAGAATAGATACATGTATATTTATAATTGAACCACTTTGCTGTACACCTGGAACTATCACAACATTGTTAATCAACTCTACTCCAATATAAAATAAAAAGTTAAAAAAAGATTTATGTGCAAGTAGTTGTTTAAATACATGTTTTCGATTCTTTTGGTGTATATTCAATAACAAGGAGTGGAATTGCTGTGTCATATGGTAATTCTATGTTTTAAGTATTTGAGGAACTGACAAACTGTTTTCCTCTCCACATCCTCCCCAACATTTGCTATTTCCTGTTTCTTAGATTGCAGCCTGCCTAGTGAGTATGAAGTGCTATCTCATTGTGTTTTTGATTGCATTTCTCTAATGACTAATTATATTGAGTGTCTTTTCTTGTGCCTGTTGGTAATTTGTATATTTTCTTTGGAGAAATGTCTATTCAAGTCCTTTGCCCATTTTATTTTATTTTATTTTGTAACACCATTTTCTCTTTTTCCAAAATTTTTATTGGATTATATTTGATTTACAATGTTGTGTTAGTTTCAGGTGTATAAAGTGAGTCATTTATACATATATCCACTCTTTTTAAAGATTCTTTTCCCATATAGGCCATTATAGAGCACTGAGTCGAGTTCCTTGTGCTATAAGTAGGTCCTTATTAGCTACCTATTTTATATATAGTAGTGTGTATATGTCAATCCAAATCTTCCAATTTATCCCTTCCCCCCCTTCACCCCTGGTAACCATAAGTTTGTTTTCTACATCTGTAACTCTATTTCTGTTTTGTAGATAAGTTCATTTGTACCCTTTTTCAGATTCCACATATAAGTGATATCATATGATATTTCTCTTTCTCGGTCTGACTTACTTCACTCAGTATGGCAATCTCTAGGTCCATCCATGTTGCTTCAAATAGCATTATTTTGTTCTTTTGTATGGCTGAGTAATATTCCATTGTATATATGTACCACATCTTCTTTATCCATTCCTATGTTGATGGACATTTAGGTTGCTTCCATGTCTTGGCTATTGTAAATAAAGTTGCAATGAACATTGGGGTGCATATATATTTTCGAATTATGGATTTCTCTGGATATATGCTCAGGAGTGGGATTGGTGGATCATATGGTAGCTCTATTTTTAGTTTTTTAAGGAACCTCCATACTGTTCTCCATAGTGGCTGTACCCATTTACATTCCCACCAACAGTGTAGGAGGGTTCCCTTTTCTCCATACCCTCTCCAGCATTTATTGTTTGTAGATTTTTTTTTATTAACATCTTTATTGAAGTATAATTGCCTTACAATGGTGTGTTAGCTTCTGCTTTATAACAAAGTGAATCAGTTATACATATACAATATGTTCCCATTTCTCTTCCCTCTTGCATCTCCCTCCCTCCCACCCTCCCCATCCCACCCCTCTAGGTGGTCACAAAGCACCGAGCTGATCTCCCTGTGCTATGCGGCTGCTTCCCACTCGTTATCTATTTTACATTTGGTAGTGTATATATGTCCATGACACTCTCTTACCCTGTCACATCTCACCCCACCCCCTCCCCATATCCTCAAGTCCATTCTCTAGTAGGTCTGTGTCTTTATTCCCGTCTTGCCACTAGGTTCTTCATGGCCTTTTTTTTTTCCCTTATATTCCGTATATATGTGTTAGCATACTGTATTTGTTTTTCTCTTTCTGACTTACTTCACTCTGTATGACAGACTCTAACTCCATCCACCTCATTACAAATACCTCCATTTCATTTCTTTTTATGGCTGAGTAATATTCCATTGTATATATGTGCCACATCTTCTTTATCCATTCATCTGTCGATGGACATTTAGGTTGCTTCCATGTCCTGGCTATTGTAAATAGAGCTGCAATGAACATTTTGGTACATGACTCTTTTTGACCTATGGTTTTCTCAGGGTATATGCCCAGTAGTGGGATTGCTGGGTCGTATGGTAGTTCTATTTGTAGTTTTTTAAGGAACCTCCATACTGTTCTCCATAGTGGCTGTATCAATTTACATTCCCACCAACAGTGCAAGAGTGTTCCCTTTCCTCCACACCCTCTCCAGCATTTATTGTTTCTAGATTTTTTGATGATGGCCATTCTGACCGGTGTGAGATGATATCTCATTTTAGTTTTGATTTGCATTTCTCTAATGATTAATGATGTTGAGCATTCTTTCATGTGTCTGTAGGCCATCTGTATATCTTCTTTGGAGAAATGTCTATTTAGGTCTTCGGCCCATTTTTGGATTGGGTTGTTCGTTTTTTTGTTATTGAGCTGCATGAGCTGCTTGTAAATCTTGGAGATTAATCCTTTGTCAGTTGCTTCATTTGCAAATATTTTCTCCCATTCTGATGGTTCTCTTTTGGTCTTGTTTATGGTTTCCTTTGCTGTGCAAAAGCTTGTAAGTTTCATTAGGTCCCATTTGTTTATTTGTGTTCTTATTTCCATTTCTCTGGGAGCTGGGTCAAAAAGAATCTTGCTGTGATGTATGTCATAGAGTGTTCTGCCTATGTTTTCCTCTAACAGTTTGATGGTGTCTGCCCTTACACTTAGATCTTTAATCCATTTTGAGTTTATTTTTGTGCATGGTGTCAGGGAGTGTTCTAATTTCATACTTTTACAGGTACCTGTCCAATTTTCCCAGCACCACTTATTGAAGAGGCTGTCTTTTCTCCACTGTATATGCTTGCCTCCTTTATCAAAGATAAGGTGAACATATGTGCATGGGTTTATCTCTGGGCTTTCTATCCTGTTCCATTGATCTATATTTCTGTTTTTGTGCCAGTACCAAACTGTCTTGATTACTGAAGCTTTGTAATATAGTCTTAAGTCAGGGAGCCTGATTCCCCCAGCTCCATTTTTCGTTCTCAAGATTGCTTTGGCTATTCGGGGTCTTTTGTGTTTCCATACAAATTGTGAAATTTTTTGTTCTAGTTCTGTGAAAAATGCCAGTGGTAGTTTGATAGGGATTGCATTGAATCTGTAGATTGCTTTGGGTAGTAGAGTCATTTTCACAATGTTGATTCTTCCAATCCAGGAACATGGTATATCTCTCCATCTATTTGTATCATCTTTAATTTCTTTCATCAGTGTCTTATAATTTTCTGCATACAGGTCTTTTGTCTCCTTAGGTAGGTTTATTCCTAGATATTTTATTCTTTTTGTTGCAATGGTAAATGGGAGTGTTTTCTTAATTTCAGTTTCAGATTTTTCGTCATTAGTGTATAGAAATGCAAGAGATTTCTGTGCATTAAATTTGTATCCTGCTACTTTACCAAATTCATTGATTAGCTCTAGGAGTTTTCTGGTAGCACCTTTAGGATTCTCTATGTATAGTATCATGTCATCTGCAAATAGTGACAGCTTTACTTCTTCTTTTCCGATTTGGATTCCTTTTATTTCTTTGTCTTCTCTGATTGCTGTGGTTAACACTTCCAAAACTATGTTGAATAATAGTGGTGAGAGTGGGCAACCTTGTCTTGTTCCTGATCTTAGTGGAAATGGTTTCAGTTTTTCACCATTGAGGACAATGTTGGCTGTGGGTTTGTCATATATGGCCTTTATTATGTTGAGGAAAGTTCCCTCTATGCCTACTTTCTGCAGGGCTTTTATCATAAATGGGTGCTGAATTTTGTCGAAAGCTTTCTCTGCATCTATTGAGATGATCATATGGTTTTTCTCCTTCAATTTGTTAATATGATGTATCACATTGATTGATTTGCGTATATTGAAGAATCCTTGCATTCCTGGGATAAACCCCACTTGATCATGGTGTATGATCCTTTTAATGTGCTGTTGGATTCTGTTTGCTAGTATTTTGTTGAGGATTTTTGCATCTATGTTCATCAGTGATATTGGCCTGTAGTTTTCTTTCTTTGTGACATCTTTGTCTGGTTTTGGTATCAGGGTGATGGTGGCCTCGTAGAATGAGTTGGGGAGTGTTCCTCCGTCTGCAATATTTTGGAAGAGTTTGAGAAGGATAGGTGTTAGCTCTTCTCTAAATGTTTGATAGAATTCACCTGTGAAGCCATCTGGTCCTGGGCTTTTGTTTGTTGGAAGGTTTTTAATCACAGTTTCAATTTCAGTGCTTGTGATTGGTCTGTTCATATTTTCTATTTCTTCCTGGTTCAGTCTCGGCAGTTTGTGCATTTCTAAGAATCTGTCCATTTCTTCCAGGTTGTCCATTTTATTGGCACAGAGTTGCTTGTAGTAATCTCTCATGATCTTTTGTATTTCTGCAGTGTCAGTGGTTACTTCTCCTTTTTCATTTCTAATTCTATTGATCTGAGTCTTCTCCCTTTTTCTCTTGATGAGTCTGGCTAATGGTTTATCAATTTTGTTTATCTTCTCAAAGAACCAGCTTTTAGTTTCATTGATTTTTGCTATTGTTTCCTTCATTTCTTTTTCATTTATTTCTGACCTGATCTTTATAATTTCTTTCCTTCTGCTGGCTTTGGGGTTTTTTTGTTCTTCTTTCTCTAATTGCTTTAGGTGCAAGGTTAGGTTGTTTATTCGAGATGTTTCCTGTTTCTTGAGGTAGGCTTGTATTGCTATAAACTTCCCTCTTAGCACTGCTTTTGCTGCGTCCCATAGGTTTTGGGTCGTCGTATCTCCATTGTCATTTGTTTCTAGGTATTTTTTGATTTCCCCTTTGATTTCTTCAGTGATCACTTCGTTATTAAGTAATGTATTGTTTAGCCTCCATGTGTTTGTATTTTTTACAGATCTTTTCCTGTAATTGATATCTAGTCTCATAGCGTTGTGGTCGGAAAAGATACTTGATACGATTTCAATTTTCTTAAATTTACCAAGGCTTGATTTGTGCCCCAAGATATGATCTATCCTGGAGAATGTTCCATGAGCACTTGAGAAAAATGTGTATTCTGTTGTTTTGGGGTGGAATGTCCTATAAATATCAATTAAGTCCATCTTGTTTAATGTATCATTTAAAGCTTGTGTTTCCTTATTTATTTTCATTTTGGATGATCTGTCCATTGGTGAAAGTGGGGTGTTAAAGTCCCCTACTATGATTGTGTTGCTGTCGATTTCCCCTTTTATGGCTGTTAGTATTTGCCTTATGTATTGAGGTGCTCCTATGTTGGGTGCATAAATATTTACAATTGTTATACCTTCCTCTTGGATGGATCCCTTGATCATTATATAGTGTCCTTCTTTGTCTCTTGTAATAGTCTTTATTTATTTATTTGTTTTTTTTTAACATCTTTATTGAAGTATAATTGCCTTACAATGGTGTGTTAGCTTCTGCTTTATAACAAAGTGAATCAGTTTTACATATACAATATGTTCCCATTTCTCTTCCCTCTTGCATCTCCCTCCCTCCCACCCTCCCCATCCCATCCCTCTAGGTGGTCACAAGGCACCGAGCTGATCTCCCTGTGCTATGCGGCTGCTTCCCACTCGTTATCTATTTTACATTTGGTAGTGTATATATGTCCATGACACTCTCTTACCCTGTCACATCTCACCCCACCCCCTCCCCATATCCTCAAGTCCATTCTCTAGTAGGTCTGTGTCTTTATTCCCGTCTTGCCACTAGGTTCTTCATGGCCTTTTTTTTTTTTCCCTTAGATTCCGTATATATGAGTTAGCATACTGTATTTGTTTTTCTCTTTCTGACTTACTTCACTCTGTATGACAGACTCTAACTCCATCCACCTCATTACAAATACCTCCATTTCATTTCTTTTTATGGCTGAGTAATATTCCATTGTATATATGTGCCACATCTTCTTTATCCATTCATCTGTCGATGGACATTTAGGTTGCTTCCATGTCCTGGCTATTGTAAATAGAGCTGCAATGAACATTTTGGTACATGACTCTTTTTGACCTATGGTTTTCTCAGGGTATATGCCCAGTAGTGGAATTGCTGGGTCGTATGGTAGTTCTATTTGTAGTTTTTTAAGGAATCTCCATACTGTTCTCCATAGTGGCTGTATCAATTTACATTCCCACCAACAGTTCAAGAGTGTTCCCTTTCCTCCACACCGTCTCCAGCATTTATTGTTTCTAGATTTTTTGATGATGGCCGTTCTGACCGGTGTGAGATGATATTTCATTGTAGTTTTGATTTGCATTTCTCTAATGATTAATGATGTTGAGCATTCTTTCATGTGTCTGTAGGCCATCTGTATATCTTCTTTGGAGAAATGTCTATTTAGGTCTTCGGCCCATTTTTGGATTGGGTTGTTCGTTTTTTTGTTATTGAGCTGCATGAGCTGCTTGTAAATCTTGGAGATTAATCCTTTGTCAGTTGCTTCATTTGCAAATATTTTCTTCCATTCTGATGGTTGTCTTTTGGTCTTGTTTATGGTTTCCTTTGCTGTGCAAAAGCTTGTAAGTTTCATTAGGTCCCATTTGTTTATTTGTGTTCTTATTTCCATTTCTCTGGGAGCTGGGTCAAAAAGAATCTTGCTGTGATGTATGTCATAGAGTGTTCTGCCTATGTTTTCCTCTAAGAGTTTGATAGTGTCTGCCCTTACACTTAGGTCTTTAATCCATTTTGAGTTTATTTTTGTGCATGGTGTCAGGGAGTGTTCTAATTTCATACTTTTACATGTACCTGTCCAATTTTCCCAGCACCACTTATTGAAGAGGCTGTCTTTTCTCCACTGTATATGCTTGCCTCCTTTATCAAAAATAAGGTGGCCATATGTGTGTGGGTTTATCTCTGGGCTTTCTATCCTGTTCCATTGATCTATATTTCTGTTTTTGTGCCAGTACCAAACTGTCTTGATTACTGAAGCTTTGTAATATAGTCTTAAGTCAGGGAGCCTGATTCCCCCAGCTCCATTTTTCGTTCTCAAGATTGCTTTGGCTATTCGGGGTCTTTTGTGTTTCCATACAAATTGTGAAATTTTTTGTTCTAGTTCTGTGAAAAATGCCAGTGGTAGTTTGATAGGGATTGCATTGAATCTGTAGATTGCTTTGGGTAGTAGAGTCATTTTCACAATGTTGATTCTTCCAATCCAGGAACATGGTATATCTCTCCATCTATTTGTATCATCTTTAATTTCTTTCATCAGTGTCTTATAATTTTCTGCATACAGGTCTTTTGTCTCCTTAGGTAGGTTTATTCCTAGATATTTTATTCTTTTTGTTGCAATGGTAAATGGGAGTGTTTTCTTAATTTCACTTTGAGATTTTTCGTCATTAGTGTATAGAATGCAAGAGATTTCTGTGCATTAATTTTGTATCCTGCTACTTTACCAAATTCATTGATTAGCTCTAGGAGTTTTCTGGTAGCATCTTTAGGATTCTCTATGTATAGTATCATGTCATCTGCAAATAGTGACAGCTTTACTTCTTCTTTTCCGATTTGGATTCCTTTTATTTCTTTGTCTTCTCTGATTGCTGTGGCTAACACTTCCAAAACTATGTTGAATAATAGTGGTGAGAGTGGGCAACCTTGTCTTGTTCCTGATCTTAGTGGAAATGGTTTCAGTTTTTCACCATTGAGGACAATGTTGGCTGTGGGTTTGTCATATATGGCCTTTATTATGTTGAGGAAAGTTCCCTCTATGCCTACTTTCTGCAGGGCTTTTATCATAAATGGGTGCTGAATTTTGTCGAAAGCTTTCTCTGCATCTATTGAGATGATCATATGGTTTTTCTCCTTCAATTTGTTAATATGATGTATCACATTGATTGATTTGCGTATATTGAAGAATCCTTGCATTCCTGGGATAAACCCCACTTGATCATGGTGTATGATCCTTTTAATGTGTTGTTGGATTCTGTTTGCTAGTATTTTGTTGAGGATTTTTGCATCTATGTTCATCAGTGATATTGGCCTGTAGTTTTCTTTCTTTGTGACATCTTTGTCTGGTTTTGGTATCAGGGTGATGGTGGCCTCGTAGAATGAGTTGGGGAGTGTTCCTCCGTCTGCAATATTTTGGAAGAGTTTGAGAAGGATAGGTGTTAGCTCTTCTCTAAATGTTTGATAGAATTCACCTGTGAAGCCATCTGGTCCTGGGCTTTTGTTTGTTGGAAGGTTTTTAATCACAGTTTCAATTTCAGTGCTTGTGATTGGTCTGTTCATATTTTCTATTTCTTCCTGGTTCAGTCTCGGCAGTTTGTGCATTTCTAAGAATCTGTCCATTTCTTCCAGGTTGTCCATTTTATTGGCACAGAGTTGCTTGTAGTAATCTCTCATGATCTTTTGTATTTCTGCAGTGTCAGTGGTTACTTCTCCTTTTTCATTTCTAATTCTATTGATCTGAGTCTTCTCCCTTTTTCTCTTGATGAGTCTGGCTAATGGTTTATCAATTTTGTTTATCTTCTCAAAGAACCAGCTTTTAGTTTCATTGATTTTTGCTATTGTTTCCTTCATTTCTTTTTCATTTATTTCTGACCTGATCTTTATAATTTCTTTCCTTCTGCTGGCTTTGGGGTTATTTTGTTCTTCTTTCTCTAATTGCTTTAGGTGCAAGGTTAGGTTGTTTATTCGAGATGTTTCCTGTTTCTTGAGGTAGGCTTGTATTGCTATAAACTTCCCTCTTAGCACTGCTTTTGCTGCGTCCCATAGGTTTTGGGTCGTCGTATCTCCATTGTCATTTGTTTCTAGGTATTTTTTGATTTCCCCTTTGATTTCTTCAGTGATCACTTCGTTATTAAGTAATGTATTGTGTAGCCTCCATGTGTTTGTATTTTTTACAGATCTTTTCCTGTAATTGATATCTAGTCTCATAGCGTTGTGGTCGGAAAAGATACTTGATACGATTTCAATTTTCTTAAATTTACCAAGGCTTGATTTGTGCCCCAAGATATGATCTATCCTGGAGAATGTTCCATGAGCACTTGAGAAAAATGTGTATTCTGTTGTTTTTGGGTGGAATGTCCTATAAATATCAATTAAGTCCATCTTGTTTAATGTATCATTTAAAGCTTGTGTTTCCTTATTTATTTTCATTTTGGATGATCTGTCCATTGGTGAAAGTGGGGTGTTAAAGTCCCCTACTATGATTGTGTTGCTGTCGATTTCCCCTTTTATGGCTGTTAGTATTTGCCTTATGTATTGAGGTGCTCCTATGTTGGGTGCATAAATATTTACAATTGTTATACCTTCCTCTTGGATGGATCCCTTGATCATTATATAGTGTCCTTCTTTGTCTCTTGTAATAGTCTTTATTTATTTATTTGTTTTTTTTTAACATCTTTATTGAAGTATAATTGCCTTACAATGGTGTGTTAGCTTCTGCTTTATAACAAAGTGAATCAGTTATACATATACAATATGTTCCCATTTCTCTTCCCTCTTGCATCTCCCTCCCTCCCACCCTCCCCATCCCATCCCTCTAGGTGGTCACAAGGCACCGAGCTGATCTCCCTGTGCTATGCGGCTGCTTCCCACTCGTTATCTATTTTACGTTTGGTAGTGTATATATGTCCATGACACTCTCTTACCCTGTCACATCTCACCCCACCCCCTCCCCATATCCTCAAGTCCATTCTCTAGTAGGTCTGTGTCTTTATTCCCGTCTTGCCACTAGGTTCTTCATGGCCTTTTTTTTTTTTCCCTTAGATTCCGTATATATGAGTTAGCATACTGTATTTGTTTTTCTCTTTCTGACTTACTTCACTCTGTATGACAGACTCTAACTCCATCCACCTCATTACAAATACCTCCATTTCATTTCTTTTTATGGCTGAGTAATATTCCATTGTATATATGTGCCACATCTTCTTTATCCATTCATCTGTCGATGGACATTTAGGTTGCTTCCATGTCCTGGCTATTGTAAATAGAGCTGCAATGAACATTTTGGTACATGACTCTTTTTGACCTATGGTTTTCTCAGGGTATATGCCCAGTAGTGGAATTGCTGGGTCGTATGGTAGTTCTATTTGTAGTTTTTTAAGGAACCTCCATACTGTTCTCCATAGTGGCTGTATCAATTTACATTCCCACCAACAGTTCAAGAGTGTTCCCTTTCCTCCACACCCTCTCCAGCATTTATTGTTTCTAGATTTTTTGATGATGGCCATTCTGACCGGTGTGAGATGATATTTCATTGTAGTTTTGATTTGCATTTCTCTAATGATTAATGATGTTGAGCATTCTTTCATGTGTCTGTAGGCCATCTGTATATCTTCTTTGGAGAAATGTCTATTTAGGTCTTCGGCCCATTTTTGGATTGGGTTGTTCGTTTTTTTGTTATTGAGCTGCATGAGCTGCTTGTAAATCTTGGAGATTAACCCTTTGTCAGTTGCTTCATTTGCAAATATTTTCTTCCATTCTGATGGTTGTCTTTTGGTCTTGTTTATGGTTTCCTTTGCTGTGCAAAAGCTTGTAAGTTTCATTAGGTCCCATTTGTTTATTTGTGTTCTTATTTCCATTTCTCTGGGAGCTGGGTCAAAAAGAATCTTGCTGTGATGTATGTCATAGAGTGTTCTGCCTATGTTTTCCTCTAAGAGTTTGATAGTGTCTGCCCTTACACTTAGGTCTTTAATCCATTTTGAGTTTATTTTTGTGCATGGTGTCAGGGAGTGTTCTAATTTCATACTTTTACATGTACCTGTCCAATTTTCCCAGCACCACTTATTGAAGAGGCTGTCTTTTCTCCACTGTATATGCTTGCCTCCTTTATCAAAAATAAGGTGCCCATATGTGTGTGGGTTTATCTCTGGGCTTTCTATCCTGTTCCATTGATCTATATTTCTGTTTTTGTGCCAGTACCAAACTGTCTTGATTACTGAAGCTTTGTAATATAGTCTTAAGTCAGGGAGCCTGATTCCCCCAGCTCCATTTTTCGTTCTCAAGATTGCTTTGGCTATTCGGGGTCTTTTGTGTTTCCATACAAATTGTGAAATTTTTTGTTCTAGTTCTGTGAAAAATGCCAGTGGTAGTTTGATAGGGATTGCATTGAATCTGTAGATTGCTTTGGGTAGTAGAGTCATTTTCACAATGTTGATTCTTCCAATCCAGGAACATGGTATATCTCTCCATCTATTTGTATCATCTTTAATTTCTTTCATCAGTGTCTTATAATTTTCTGCATACAGGTCTTTTGTCTCCTTAGGTAGGTTTATTCCTAGATATTTTATTCTTTTTGTTGCAATGGTAAATGGGAGTGTTTTCTTAATTTCACTTTGAGATTTTTCGTCATTAGTGTATAGAATGCAAGAGATTTCTGTGCATTAATTTTGTATCCTGCTACTTTACCAAATTCATTGATTAGCTCTAGGAGTTTTCTGGTAGCATCTTTAGGATTCTCTATGTATAGTATCATGTCATCTGCAAATAGTGACAGCTTTACTTCTTCTTTTCCGATTTGGATTCCTTTTATTTCTTTGTCTTCTCTGATTGCTGTGGCTAACACTTCCAAAACTATGTTGAATAATAGTGGTGAGAGTGGGCAACCTTGTCTTGTTCCTGATCTTAGTGGAAATGGTTTCAGTTTTTCACCATTGAGGACAATGTTGGCTGTGGGTTTGTCATATATGGCCTTTATTATGTTGAGGAAAGTTCCCTCTATGCCTACTTTCTGCAGGGCTTTTATCATAAATGGGTGCTGAATTTTGTCGAAAGCTTTCTCTGCATCTATTGAGATGATCATATGGTTTTTCTCCTTCAATTTGTTAATATGATGTATCACATTGATTGATTTGCGTATATTGAAGAATCCTTGCATTCCTGGGATAAACCCCACTTGATCATGGTGTATGATCCTTTTAATGTGCTGTTGGATTCTGTTTGCTAGTATTTTGTTGAGGATTTTTGCATCTATGTTCATCAGTGATATTGGCCTGTAGTTTTCTTTCTTTGTGACATCTTTGTCTGGTTTTGGTATCAGGGTGATGGTGGCCTCGTAGAATGAGTTGGGGAGTGTTCCTCCGTCTGCAATATTTTGGAAGAGTTTGAGAAGGATAGGTGTTAGCTCTTCTCTAAATGTTTGATAGAATTCACCTGTGAAGCCATCTGGTCCTGGGCTTTTGTTTGTTGGAAGGTTTTTAATCACAGTTTCAATTTCAGTGCTTGTGATTGGTCTGTTCATATTTTCTATTTCTTCCTGGTTCAGTCTCGGCAGTTTGTGCATTTCTAAGAATCTGTCCATTTCTTCCAGGTTGTCCATTTTATTGGCACAGAGTTGCTTGTAGTAATCTCTCATGATCTTTTGTATTTCTGCAGTGTCAGTGGTTACTTCTCCTTTTTCATTTCTAATTCTATTGATCTGAGTCTTCTCCCTTTTTCTCTTGATGAGTCTGGCTAATGGTTTATCAATTTTGTTTATCTTCTCAAAGAACCAGCTTTTAGTTTCATTGATTTTTGCTATTGTTTCCTTCATTTCTTTTTCATTTATTTCTGACCTGATCTTTATAATTTCTTTCCTTCTGCTGGCTTTGGGGTTTTTTGGTTCTTCTTTCTCTAATTGCTTTAGGTGCAAGGTTAGGTTGTTTATTCGAGATGTTTCCTGTTTCTTGAGGTAGGCTTGTATTGCTATAAACTTCCCTCTTAGCACTGCTTTTGCTGCGTCCCATAGGTTTTGGGTCGTCGTATCTCCATTGTCATTTGTTTCTAGGTATTTTTTGATTTCCCCTTTGATTTCTTCAGTGATCACTTCGTTATTAAGTAATGTATTGTGTAGCCTCCATGTGTTTGTATTTTTTACAGATCTTTTCCTGTAATTGATATCTAGTCTCATAGCGTTGTGGTCGGAAAAGATACTTGATACGATTTCAATTTTCTTAAATTTACCAAGGCTTGATTTGTGCCCCAAGATATGATCTATCCTGGAGAATGTTCCATGAGCACTTGAGAAAAATGTGTATTCTGTTGTTTTTGGGTGGAATGTCCTATAAATATCAATTAAGTCCATCTTGTTTAATGTATCATTTAAAGCTTGTGTTTCCTTATTTATTTTCATTTTGGATGATCTGTCCATTGGTGAAAGTGGGGTGTTAAAGTCCCCTACTATGATTGTGTTGCTGTCGATTTCCCCTTTTATGGCTGTTAGTATTTGCCTTATGTATTGAGGTGCTCCTATGTTGGGTGCATAAATATTTACAATTGTTATACCTTCCTCTTGGATGGATCCCTTGATCATTATATAGTGTCCTTCTTTGTCTCTTGTAATAGTCTTTATTTATTTATTTGTTTTTTTTTAACATCTTTATTGAAGTATAATTGCCTTACAATGGTGTGTTAGCTTCTGCTTTATAACAAAGTGAATCAGTTATACATATACAATATGTTCCCATTTCTCTTCCCTCTTGCATCTCCCTCCCTCCCACCCTCCCCATCCCATCCCTCTAGGTGGTCACAAGGCACCGAGCTGATCTCCCTGTGCTATGCGGCTGCTTCCCACTCGTTATCTATTTTACGTTTGGTAGTGTATATATGTCCATGACACTCTCTTACCCTGTCACATCTCACCCCACCCCCTCCCCATATCCTCAAGTCCATTCTCTAGTAGGTCTGTGTCTTTATTCCCGTCTTGCCACTAGGTTCTTCATGGCCTTTTTTTTTTTCCCTTAGATTCCGTATATATGAGTTAGCATACTGTATTTGTTTTTCTCTTTCTGACTTACTTCACTCTGTATGACAGACTCTAACTCCATCCACCTCATTACAAACACCTCCATTTCATTTCTTTTTATGGCTGAGTAATATTCCATTGTATATATGTGCCACATCTTCTTTATCCATTCATCTGTCGATGGACATTTAGGTTGCTTCCATGTCCTGGCTATTGTAAATAGAGCTGCAATGAACATTTTGGTACATGACTCTTTTTGACCTATGGTTTTCTCAGGGTATATGCCCAGTAGTGGAATTGCTGGGTCGTATGGTAGTTCTATTTGTAGTTTTTTAAGGAACCTCCATACTGTTCTCCATAGTGGCTGTATCAATTTACATTCCCACCAACAGTTCAAGAGTGTTCCCTTTCCTCCACACCCTCTCCAGCATTTATTGTTTCTAGATTTTTTGATGATGGCCATTCTGACCGGTGTGAGATGATATTTCATTGTAGTTTTGATTTGCATTTCTCTAATGATTAATGATGTTGAGCATTCTTTCATGTGTCTGTAGGCCATCTGTATATCTTCTTTGGAGAAATGTCTATTTAGGTCTTCGGCCCATTTTTGGATTGGGTTGTTCGTTTTTTTGTTATTGAGCTGCATGAGCTGCTTGTAAATCTTGGAGATTAACCCTTTGTCAGTTGCTTCATTTGCAAATATTTTCTTCCATTCTGATGGTTGTCTTTTGGTCTTGTTTATGGTTTCCTTTGCTGTGCAAAAGCTTGTAAGTTTCATTAGGTCCCATTTGTTTATTTGTGTTCTTATTTCCATTTCTCTGGGAGCTGGGTCAAAAAGAATCTTGCTGTGATGTATGTCATAGAGTGTTCTGCCTATGTTTTCCTCTAAGAGTTTGATAGTGTCTGCCCTTACACTTAGGTCTTTAATCCATTTTGAGTTTATTTTTGTGCATGGTGTCAGGGAGTGTTCTAATTTCATACTTTTACATGTACCTGTCCAATTTTCCCAGCACCACTTATTGAAGAGGCTGTCTTTTCTCCACTGTATATGCTTGCCTCCTTTATCAAAAATAAGGTGCCCATATGTGTGTGGGTTTATCTCTGGGCTTTCTATCCTGTTCCATTGATCTATATTTCTGTTTTTGTGCCAGTACCAAACTGTCTTGATTACTGAAGCTTTGTAATATAGTCTTAAGTCAGGGAGCCTGATTCCCCCAGCTCCATTTTTCGTTCTCAAGATTGCTTTGGCTATTCGGGGTCTTTTGTGTTTCCATACAAATTGTGAAATTTTTTGTTCTAGTTCTGTGAAAAATGCCAGTGGTAGTTTGATAGGGATTGCATTGAATCTGTAGATTGCTTTGGGTAGTAGAGTCATTTTCACAATGTTGATTCTTCCAATCCAGGAACATGGTATATCTCTCCATCTATTTGTATCATCTTTAATTTCTTTCATCAGTGTCTTATAATTTTCTGCATACAGGTCTTTTGTCTCCTTAGGTAGGTTTATTCCTAGATATTTTATTCTTTTTGTTGCAATGGTAAATGGGAGTGTTTTCTTAATTTCACTTTGAGATTTTTCGTCATTAGTGTATAGAATGCAAGAGATTTCTGTGCATTAATTTTGTATCCTGCTACTTTACCAAATTCATTGATTAGCTCTAGGAGTTTTCTGGTAGCACCTTTAGGATTCTCTATGTATAGTATCATGTCATCTGCAAATAGTGACAGCTTTACTTCTTCTTTTCCGATTTGGATTCCTTTTATTTCTTTGTCTTCTCTGATTGCTGTGGCTAACACTTCCAAAACTATGTTGAATAATAGTGGTGAGAGTGGGCAACCTTGTCTTGTTCCTGATCTTAGTGGAAATGGTTTCAGTTTTTCACCATTGAGGACAATGTTGGCTGTGGGTTTGTCATATATGGCCTTTATTATGTTGAGGAAAGTTCCCTCTATGCCTACTTTCTGCAGGGCTTTTATCATAAATGGGTGCTGAATTTTGTCGAAAGCTTTCTCTGCATCTATTGAGATGATCATATGGTTTTTCTCCTTCAATTTGTTAATATGATGTATCACATTGATTGATTTGCGTATATTGAAGAATCCTTGCATTCCTGGGATAAACCCCACTTGATCATGGTGTATGATCCTTTTAATGTGCTGTTGGATTCTGTTTGCTAGTATTTTGTTGAGGATTTTTGCATCTATGTTCATCAGTGATATTGGCCTGTAGTTTTCTTTCTTTGTGACATCTTTGTCTGGTTTTGGTATCAGGGTGATGGTGGCCTCGTAGAATGAGTTGGGGAGTGTTCCTCCGTCTGCAATATTTTGGAAGAGTTTGAGAAGGATAGGCGTTAGCTCTTCTCTAAATGTTTGATAGAATTCACCTGTGAAGCCATCTGGTCCTGGGCTTTTGTTTGTTGGAAGGTTTTTAATCACAGTTTCAATTTCAGTGCTTGTGATTGGTCTGTTCATATTTTCTATTTCTTCCTGGTTCAGTCTCGGCAGTTTGTGCATTTCTAAGAATCTGTCCATTTCTTCCAGGTTGTCCATTTTATTGGCACAGAGTTGCTTGTAGTAATCTCTCATGATCTTTTGTATTTCTGCAGTGTCAGTGGTTACTTCTCCTTTTTCATTTCTAATTCTATTGATCTGAGTCTTCTCCCTTTTTCTCTTGATGAGTCTGGCTAATGGTTTATCAATTTTGTTTATCTTCTCAAAGAACCAGCTTTTAGTTTCATTGATTTTTGCTATTGTTTCCTTCATTTCTTTTTCATTTATTTCTGACCTGATCTTTATAATTTCTTTCCTTCTGCTGGCTTTGGGGTTTTTTTGTTCTTCTTTCTCTAATTGCTTTAGGTGCAAGGTTAGGTTGTTTATTCGAGATGTTTCCTGTTTCTTGAGGTAGGCTTGTATTGCTATAAACTTCCCTCTTAGCACTGCTTTTGCTGCGTCCCATAGGTTTTGGGTCGTCGTATCTCCATTGTCATTTGTTTCTAGGTATTTTTTGATTTCCCCTTTGATTTCTTCAGTGATCACTTCGTTATTAAGTAATGTATTGTGTAGCCTCCATGTGTTTGTATTTTTTACAGATCTTTTCCTGTAATTGATATCTAGTCTCATAGCGTTGTGGTCGGAAAAGATACTTGATACGATTTCAATTTTCTTAAATTTACCAAGGCTTGATTTGTGCCCCAAGATATGATCTATCCTGGAGAATGTTCCATGAGCACTTGAGAAAAATGTGTATTCTGTTGTTTTTGGGTGGAATGTCCTATAAATATCAATTAAGTCCATCTTGTTTAATGTATCATTTAAAGCTTGTGTTTCCTTATTTATTTTCATTTTGGATGATCTGTCCATTGGTGAAAGTGGGGTGTTAAAGTCCCCTACTATGATTGTGTTGCTGTCGATTTCCCCTTTTATGGCTGTTAGTATTTGCCTTATGTATTGAGGTGCTCCTATGTTGGGTGCATAAATATTTACAATTGTTATACCTTCCTCTTGGATGGATCCCTTGATCATTATATAGTGTCCTTCTTTGTCTCTTGTAATAGTCTTTATTTATTTATTTGTTTTTTTTAACATCTTTATTGAAGTATAATTGCCTTACAATGGTGTGTTAGCTTCTGCTTTATAACAAAGTGAATCAGTTATACATATACAATATGTTCCCATTTCTCTTCCCTCTTGCATCTCCCTCCCTCCCACCCTCCCCATCCCATCCCTCTAGGTGGTCACAAGGCACCGAGCTGATCTCCCTGTGCTATGCGGCTGCTTCCCACTCGTTATCTATTTTACGTTTGGTAGTGTATATATGTCCATGACACTCTCTTACCCTGTCACATCTCACCCCACCCCCTCCCCATATCCTCAAGTCCATTCTCTAGTAGGTCTGTGTCTTTATTCCCGTCTTGCCACTAGGTTCTTCATGGCCTTTTTTTTTTTTCCCTTAGATTCCGTATATATGAGTTAGCATACTGTATTTGTTTTTCTCTTTCTGACTTACTTCACTCTGTATGACAGACTCTAACTCCATCCACCTCATTACAAATACCTCCATTTCATTTCTTTTTATGGCTGAGTAATATTCCATTGTATATATGTGCCACATCTTCTTTATCCATTCATCTGTCGATGGACATTTAGGTTGCTTCCATGTCCTGGCTATTGTAAATAGAGCTGCAATGAACATTTTGGTACATGACTCTTTTTGACCTATGGTTTTCTCAGGGTATATGCCCAGTAGTGGAATTGCTGGGTCGTATGGTAGTTCTATTTGTAGTTTTTTAAGGAACCTCCATACTGTTCTCCATAGTGGCTGTATCAATTTACATTCCCACCAACAGTTCAAGAGTGTTCCCTTTCCTCCACACCCTCTCCAGCATTTATTGTTTCTAGATTTTTTGATGATGGCCATTCTGACCGGTGTGAGATGATATCTCATTGTAGTTTTGATTTGCATTTCTCTAATGATTAATGATGTTGAGCATTCTTTCATGTGTCTGTAGGCCATCTGTATATCTTCTTTGGAGAAATGTCTATTTAGGTCTTCGGCCCATTTTTGGATTGGGTTGTTCGTTTTTTTGTTATTGAGCTGCATGAGCTGCTTGTAAATCTTGGAGATTAACCCTTTGTCAGTTGCTTCATTTGCAAATATTTTCTTCCATTCTGATGGTTGTCTTTTGGTCTTGTTTATGGTTTCCTTTGCTGTGCAAAAGCTTGTAAGTTTCATTAGGTCCCATTTGTTTATTTGTGTTCTTATTTCCATTTCTCTGGGAGCTGGGTCAAAAAGAATCTTGCTGTGATGTATGTCATAGAGTGTTCTGCCTATGTTTTCCTCTAAGAGTTTGATAGTGTCTGCCCTTACACTTAGGTCTTTAATCCATTTTGAGTTTATTTTTGTGCATGGTGTCAGGGAGTGTTCTAATTTCATACTTTTACATGTACCTGTCCAATTTTCCCAGCACCACTTATTGAAGAGGCTGTCTTTTCTCCACTGTATATGCTTGCCTCCTTTATCAAAAATAAGGTGGCCATATGTGTGTGGGTTTATCTCTGGGCTTTCTATCCTGTTCCATTGATCTATATTTCTGTTTTTGTGCCAGTACCAAACTGTCTTGATTACTGAAGCTTTGTAATATAGTCTTAAGTCAGGGAGCCTGATTCCCCCAGCTCCATTTTTCGTTCTCAAGATTGCTTTGGCTATTCGGGGTCTTTTGTGTTTCCATACAAATTGTGAAATTTTTTGTTCTAGTTCTGTGAAAAATGCCAGTGGTAGTTTGATAGGGATTGCATTGAATCTGTAGATTGCTTTGGGTAGTAGAGTCATTTTCACAATGTTGATTCTTCCAATCCAGGAACATGGTATATCTCTCCATCTATTTGTATCATCTTTAATTTCTTTCATCAGTGTCTTATAATTTTCTGCATACAGGTCTTTTGTCTCCTTAGGTAGGTTTATTCCTAGATATTTTATTCTTTTTGTTGCAATGGTAAATGGGAGTGTTTTCTTAATTTCACTTTGAGATTTTTCGTCATTAGTGTATAGAATGCAAGAGATTTCTGTGCATTAATTTTGTATCCTGCTACTTTACCAAATTCATTGATTAGCTCTAGGAGTTTTCTGGTAGCACCTTTAGGATTCTCTATGTATAGTATCATGTCATCTGCAAATAGTGACAGCTTTACTTCTTCTTTTCCGATTTGGATTCCTTTTATTTCTTTGTCTTCTCTGATTGCTGTGGCTAACACTTCCAAAACTATGTTGAATAATAGTGGTGAGAGTGGGCAACCTTGTCTTGTTCCTGATCTTAGTGGAAATGGTTTCAGTTTTTCACCATTGAGGACAATGTTGGCTGTGGGTTTGTCATATATGGCCTTTATTATGTTGAGGAAAGTTCCCTCTATGCCTACTTTCTGCAGGGCTTTTATCATAAATGGGTGCTGAATTTTGTCGAAAGCTTTCTCTGCATCTATTGAGATGATCATATGGTTTTTCTCCTTCAATTTGTTAATATGATGTATCACATTGATTGATTTGCGTATATTGAAGAATCCTTGCATTCCTGGGATAAACCCCACTTGATCATGGTGTATGATCCTTTTAATGTGCTGTTGGATTCTGTTTGCTAGTATTTTGTTGAGGATTTTTGCATCTATGTTCATCAGTGATATTGGCCTGTAGTTTTCTTTCTTTGTGACATCTTTGTCTGGTTTTGGTATCAGGGTGATGGTGGCCTCGTAGAATGAGTTGGGGAGTGTTCCTCCGTCTGCAATATTTTGGAAGAGTTTGAGAAGGATAGGCGTTAGCTCTTCTCTAAATGTTTGATAGAATTCACCTGTGAAGCCATCTGGTCCTGGGCTTTTGTTTGTTGGAAGGTTTTTAATCACAGTTTCAATTTCAGTGCTTGTGATTGGTCTGTTCATATTTTCTATTTCTTCCTGGTTCAGTCTCGGCAGTTTGTGCATTTCTAAGAATCTGTCCATTTCTTCCAGGTTGTCCATTTTATTGGCACAGAGTTGCTTGTAGTAATCTCTCATGATCTTTTGTATTTCTGCAGTGTCAGTGGTTACTTCTCCTTTTTCATTTCTAATTCTATTGATCTGAGTCTTCTCCCTTTTTCTCTTGATGAGTCTGGCTAATGGTTTATCAATTTTGTTTATCTTCTCAAAGAACCAGCTTTTAGTTTCATTGATTTTTGCTATTGTTTCCTTCATTTCTTTTTCATTTATTTCTGACCTGATCTTTATAATTTCTTTCCTTCTGCTGGCTTTGGGGTTTTTTTGTTCTTCTTTCTCTAATTGCTTTAGGTGCAAGGTTAGGTTGTTTATTCGAGATGTTTCCTGTTTCTTGAGGTAGGCTTGTATTGCTATAAACTTCCCTCTTAGCACTGCTTTTGCTGCGTCCCATAGGTTTTGGGTCGTCGTATCTCCATTGTCATTTGTTTCTAGGTATTTTTTGATTTCCCCTTTGATTTCTTCAGTGATCACTTCGTTATTAAGTAATGTATTGTGTAGCCTCCATGTGTTTGTATTTTTTACAGATCTTTTCCTGTAATTGATATCTAGTCTCATAGCGTTGTGGTCGGAAAAGATACTTGATACGATTTCAATTTTCTTAAATTTACCAAGGCTTGATTTGTGCCCCAAGATATGATCTATCCTGGAGAATGTTCCATGAGCACTTGAGAAAAATGTGTATTCTGTTGTTTTTGGGTGAAATGTCCTATAAATATCAATTAAGTCCATCTTGTTTAATGTATCATTTAAAGCTTGCGTTTCCTTATTTATTTTCATTTTGGATGATCTGTCCATTGGTGAAAGTGGGGTGTTAAAGTCCCCTACTATGATTGTGTTGCTGTCGATTTCCCCTTTTATGGCTGTTAGTATTTGCCTTATGTATTGAGGTGCTCCTATGTTGGGTGCATAAATATTTACAATTGTTATACCTTCCTCTTGGATGGATCCCTTGATCATTATATAGTGTCCTTCTTTGTCTCTTGTAATAGTCTTTATTTATTTATTTGTTTTTTTTTAACATCTTTATTGAAGTATAATTGCCTTACAATGGTGTGTTAGCTTCTGCTTTATAACAAAGTGAATCAGTTATACATATACAATATGTTCCCATTTCTCTTCCCTCTTGCATCTCCCTCCCTCCCACCCTCCCCATCCCATCCCTCTAGGTGGTCACAAGGCACCGAGCTGATCTCCCTGTGCTATGCGGCTGCTTCCCACTCGTTATCTATTTTACGTTTGGTAGTGTATATATGTCCATGACACTCTCTTACCCTGTCACATCTCACCCCACCCCCTCCCCATATCCTCAAGTCCATTCTCTAGTAGGTCTGTGTCTTTATTCCCGTCTTGCCACTAGGTTCTTCATGGCCTTTTTTTTTTTCCCTTAGATTCCGTATATATGAGTTAGCATACTGTATTTGTTTTTCTCTTTCTGACTTACTTCACTCTGTATGACAGACTCTAACTCCATCCACCTCATTACAAATACCTCCATTTCATTTCTTTTTATGGCTGAGTAATATTCCATTGTATATATGTGCCACATCTTCTTTATCCATTCATCTGTCGATGGACATTTAGGTTGCTTCCATGTCCTGGCTATTGTAAATAGAGCTGCAATGAACATTTTGGTACATGACTCTTTTTGACCTATGGTTTTCTCAGGGTATATGCCCAGTAGTGGAATTGCTGGGTCGTATGGTAGTTCTATTTGTAGTTTTTTAAGGAACCTCCATACTGTTCTCCATAGTGGCTGTATCAATTTACATTCCCACCAACAGTTCAAGAGTGTTCCCTTTCCTCCACACCCTCTCCAGCATTTATTGTTTCTAGATTTTTTGATGATGGCCATTCTGACCGGTGTGAGATGATATTTCATTGTAGTTTTGATTTGCATTTCTCTAATGATTAATGATGTTGAGCATTCTTTCATGTGTCTGTAGGCCATCTGTATATCTTCTTTGGAGAAATGTCTATTTAGGTCTTCGGCCCATTTTTGGATTGGGTTGTTCGTTTTTTTGTTATTGAGCTGCATGAGCTGCTTGTAAATCTTGGAGATTAACCCTTTGTCAGTTGCTTCATTTGCAAATATTTTCTTCCATTCTGATGGTTGTCTTTTGGTCTTGTTTATGGTTTCCTTTGCTGTGCAAAAGCTTGTAAGTTTCATTAGGTCCCATTTGTTTATTTGTGTTCTTATTTCCATTTCTCTGGGAGCTGGGTCAAAAAGAATCTTGCTGTGATGTATGTCATAGAGTGTTCTGCCTATGTTTTCCTCTAAGAGTTTGATAGTGTCTGCCCTTACACTTAGGTCTTTAATCCATTTTGAGTTTATTTTTGTGCATGGTGTCAGGGAGTGTTCTAATTTCATACTTTTACATGTACCTGTCCAATTTTCCCAGCACCACTTATTGAAGAGGCTGTCTTTTCTCCACTGTATATGCTTGCCTCCTTTATCAAAAATAAGGTGGCCATATGTGTGTGGGTTTATCTCTGGGCTTTCTATCCTGTTCCATTGATCTATATTTCTGTTTTTGTGCCAGTACCAAACTGTCTTGATTACTGAAGCTTTGTAATATAGTCTGAAGTCAGGGAGCCTGATTCCCCCAGCTCCATTTTTCGTTCTCAAGATTGCTTTGGCTCTTCGGGGTCTTTTGTGTTTCCATACAAATTGTGAAATTTTTTGTTCTAGTTCTGTGAAAAATGCCAGTGGTAGTTTGATAGGGATTGCATTGAATCTGTAGATTGCTTTGGGTAGTAGAGTCATTTTCACAATGTTGATTCTTCCAATCCAGGAACATGGTATATCTCTCCATCTATTTGTATCATCTTTAATTTCTTTCATCAGTGTCTTATAATTTTCTGCATACAGGTCTTTTGTCTCCTTAGGTAGGTTTATTCCTAGATATTTTATTCTTTTTGTTGCAATGGTAAATGGGAGTGTTTTCTTAATTTCACTTTGAGATTTTTCGTCATTAGTGTATAGAATGCAAGAGATTTCTGTGCATTAATTTTGTATCCTGCTACTTTACCAAATTCATTGATTAGCTCTAGGAGTTTTCTGGTAGCACCTTTAGGATTCTCTATGTATAGTATCATGTCATCTGCAAATAGTGACAGCTTTACTTCTTCTTTTCCGATTTGGATTCCTTTTATTTCTTTGTCTTCTCTGATTGCTGTGGCTAACACTTCCAAAACTATGTTGAATAATAGTGGTGAGAGTGGGCAACCTTGTCTTGTTCCTGATCTTAGTGGAAATGGTTTCAGTTTTTCACCATTGAGGACAATGTTGGCTGTGGGTTTGTCATATATGGCCTTTATTATGTTGAGGAAAGTTCCCTCTATGCCTACTTTCTGCAGGGCTTTTATCATAAATGGGTGCTGAATTTTGTCGAAAGCTTTCTCTGCATCTATTGAGATGATCATATGGTTTTTCTCCTTCAATTTGTTAATATGATGTATCACATTGATTGATTTGCGTATATTGAAGAATCCTTGCATTCCTGGGATAAACCCCACTTGATCATGGTGTATGATCCTTTTAATGTGCTGTTGGATTCTGTTTGCTAGTATTTTGTTGAGGATTTTTGCATCTATGTTCATCAGTGATATTGGCCTGTAGTTTTCTTTCTTTGTGACATCTTTGTCTGGTTTTGGTATCAGGGTGATGGTGGCCTCGTAGAATGAGTTGGGGAGTGTTCCTCCGTCTGCAATATTTTGGAAGAGTTTGAGAAGGATAGGCGTTAGCTCTTCTCTAAATGTTTGATAGAATTCACCTGTGAAGCCATCTGGTCCTGGGCTTTTGTTTGTTGGAAGGTTTTTAATCACAGTTTCAATTTCAGTGCTTGTGATTGGTCTGTTCATATTTTCTATTTCTTCCTGGTTCAGTCTCGGCAGTTTGTGCATTTCTAAGAATCTGTCCATTTCTTCCAGGTTGTCCATTTTATTGGCACAGAGTTGCTTGTAGTAATCTCTCATGATCTTTTGTATTTCTGCAGTGTCAGTGGTTACTTCTCCTTTTTCATTTCTAATTCTATTGATCTGAGTCTTCTCCCTTTTTCTCTTGATGAGTCTGGCTAATGGTTTATCAATTTTGTTTATCTTCTCAAAGAACCAGCTTTTAGTTTCATTGATTTTTGCTATTGTTTCCTTCATTTCTTTTTCATTTATTTCTGACCTGATCTTTATAATTTCTTTCCTTCTGCTGGCTTTGGGGTTTTTTTGTTCTTCTTTCTCTAATTGCTTTAGGTGCAAGGTTAGGTTGTTTATTCGAGATGTTTCCTGTTTCTTGAGGTAGGCTTGTATTGCTATAAACTTCCCTCTTAGCACTGCTTTTGCTGCGTCCCATAGGTTTTGGGTCGTCGTATCTCCATTGTCATTTGTTTCTAGGTATTTTTTGATTTCCCCTTTGATTTCTTCAGTGATCACTTCGTTATTAAGTAATGTATTGTGTAGCCTCCATGTGTTTGTATTTTTTACAGATCTTTTCCTGTAATTGATATCTAGTCTCATAGCGTTGTGGTCGGAAAAGATACTTGATACGATTTCAATTTTCTTAAATTTACCAAGGCTTGATTTGTGCCCCAAGATATGATCTATCCTGGAGAATGTTCCATGAGCACTTGAGAAAAATGTGTATTCTGTTGTTTTTGGGTGAAATGTCCTATAAATATCAATTAAGTCCATCTTGTTTAATGTATCATTTAAAGCTTGCGTTTCCTTATTTATTTTCATTTTGGATGATCTGTCCATTGGTGAAAGTGGGGTGTTAAAGTCCCCTACTATGATTGTGTTGCTGTCGATTTCCCCTTTTATGGCTGTTAGTATTTGCCTTATGTATTGAGGTGCTCCTATGTTGGGTGCATAAATATTTACAATTGTTATACCTTCCTCTTGGATGGATCCCTTGATCATTATATAGTGTCCTTCTTTGTCTCTTGTAATAGTCTTTATTTATTTATTTGTTTTTTTTTAACATCTTTATTGAAGTATAATTGCCTTACAATGGTGTGTTAGCTTCTGCTTTATAACAAAGTGAATCAGTTATACATATACAATATGTTCCCATTTCTCTTCCCTCTTGCATCTCCCTCCCTCCCACCCTCCCCATCCCATCCCTCTAGGTGGTCACAAGGCACCGAGCTGATCTCCCTGTGCTATGCGGCTGCTTCCCACTCGTTATCTATTTTACGTTTGGTAGTGTATATATGTCCATGACACTCTCTTACCCTGTCACATCTCACCCCACCCCCTCCCCATATCCTCAAGTCCATTCTCTAGTAGGTCTGTGTCTTTATTCCCGTCTTGCCACTAGGTTCTTCATGGCCTTTTTTTTTTTCCCTTAGATTCCGTATATATGAGTTAGCATACTGTATTTGTTTTTCTCTTTCTGACTTACTTCACTCTGTATGACAGACTCTAACTCCATCCACCTCATTACAAATACCTCCATTTCATTTCTTTTTATGGCTGAGTAATATTCCATTGTATATATGTGCCACATCTTCTTTATCCATTCATCTGTCGATGGACATTTAGGTTGCTTCCATGTCCTGGCTATTGTAAATAGAGCTGCAATGAACATTTTGGTACATGACTCTTTTTGACCTATGGTTTTCTCAGGGTATATGCCCAGTAGTGGAATTGCTGGGTCGTATGGTAGTTCTATTTGTAGTTTTTTAAGGAACCTCCATACTGTTCTCCATAGTGGCTGTATCAATTTACATTCCCACCAACAGTTCAAGAGTGTTCCCTTTCCTCCACACCCTCTCCAGCATTTATTGTTTCTAGATTTTTTGATGATGGCCATTCTGACCGGTGTGAGATGATATTTCATTGTAGTTTTGATTTGCATTTCTCTAATGATTAATGATGTTGAGCATTCTTTCATGTGTCTGTAGGCCATCTGTATATCTTCTTTGGAGAAATGTCTATTTAGGTCTTCGGCCCATTTTTGGATTGGGTTGTTCGTTTTTTTGTTATTGAGCTGCATGAGCTGCTTGTAAATCTTGGAGATTAACCCTTTGTCAGTTGCTTCATTTGCAAATATTTTCTTCCATTCTGATGGTTGTCTTTTGGTCTTGTTTATGGTTTCCTTTGCTGTGCAAAAGCTTGTAAGTTTCATTAGGTCCCATTTGTTTATTTGTGTTCTTATTTCCATTTCTCTGGGAGCTGGGTCAAAAAGAATCTTGCTGTGATGTATGTCATAGAGTGTTCTGCCTATGTTTTCCTCTAAGAGTTTGATAGTGTCTGCCCTTACACTTAGGTCTTTAATCCATTTTGAGTTTATTTTTGTGCATGGTGTCAGGGAGTGTTCTAATTTCATACTTTTACATGTACCTGTCCAATTTTCCCAGCACCACTTATTGAAGAGGCTGTCTTTTCTCCACTGTATATGCTTGCCTCCTTTATCAAAAATAAGGTGGCCATATGTGTGTGGGTTTATCTCTGGGCTTTCTATCCTGTTCCATTGATCTATATTTCTGTTTTTGTGCCAGTACCAAACTGTCTTGATTACTGAAGCTTTGTAATATAGTCTGAAGTCAGGGAGCCTGATTCCCCCAGCTCCATTTTTCGTTCTCAAGATTGCTTTGGCTATTCGGGGTCTTTTGTGTTTCCATACAAATTGTGAAATTTTTTGTTCTAGTTCTGTGAAAAATGCCAGTGGTAGTTTGATAGGGATTGCATTGAATCTGTAGATTGCTTTGGGTAGTAGAGTCATTTTCACAATGTTGATTCTTCCAATCCAGGAACATGGTATATCTCTCCATCTATTTGTATCATCTTTAATTTCTTTCATCAGTGTCTTATAATTTTCTGCATACAGGTCTTTTGTCTCCTTAGGTAGGTTTATTCCTAGATATTTTATTCTTTTTGTTGCAATGGTAAATGGGAGTGTTTTCTTAATTTCACTTTGAGATTTTTCGTCATTAGTGTATAGAATGCAAGAGATTTCTGTGCATTAATTTTGTATCCTGCTACTTTACCAAATTCATTGATTAGCTCTAGGAGTTTTCTGGTAGCACCTTTAGGATTCTCTATGTATAGTATCATGTCATCTGCAAATAGTGACAGCTTTACTTCTTCTTTTCCGATTTGGATTCCTTTTATTTCTTTGTCTTCTCTGATTGCTGTGGCTAACACTTCCAAAACTATGTTGAATAATAGTGGTGAGAGTGGGCAACCTTGTCTTGTTCCTGATCTTAGAGGAAATGGTTTCAGTTTTTCACCATTGAGGACAATGTTGGCTGTGGGTTTGTCATATATGGCCTTTATTATGTTGAGGAAAGTTCCCTCTATGCCTACTTTCTGCAGGGCTTTTATCATAAATGGGTGCTGAATTTTGTCGAAAGCTTTCTCTGCATCTATTGAGATGATCATATGGTTCTTCTCCTTCAATTTGTTAATATGATGTATCACATTGATTGATTTGCGTATATTGAAGAATCCTTGCATTCCTGGGATAAACCCCACTTGATCATGGTGTATGATCCTTTTAATGTGCTGTTGGATTCTGTTTGCTAGTATTTTGTTGAGGATTTTTGCATCTATGTTCATCAGTGATATTGGCCTGTAGTTTTCTTTCTTTGTGACATCTTTGTCTGGGTTTGGTATCAGGGTGATGGTGGCCTCGTAGAATGAGTTGGGGAGTGTTCCTCCGTCTGCAATATTTTGGAAGAGTTTGAGAAGGATAGGTGTTAGCTCTTCTCTAAATGTTTGATAGAATTCACCTGTGAAGCCATCTGGTCCTGGGCTTTTGTTTGTTGGAAGGTTTTTAATCACAGTTTCAATTTCAGTGCTTGTGATTGGTCTGTTCATATTTTCTATTTCTTCCTGGTTCAGTCTCGGCAGTTTGTGCATTTCTAAGAATCTGTCCATTTCTTCCAGGTTGTCCATTTTATTGGCAAAGAGTTGCTTGTAGTAATCTCTCATGATCTTTTGTATTTCTGCAGTGTCAGTGGTTACTTCTCCTTTTTCATTTCTAATTCTATTGATCTGAGTCTTCTCCCTTTTTCTCTTGATGAGTCTGGCTAATGGTTTATCAATTTTGTTTATCTTCTCAAAGAACCAGCTTTTAGTTTCATTGATTTTTGCTATTGTTTCCTTCATTTCTTTTTCATTTATTTCTGACCTGATCTTTATAATTTCTTTCCTTCTGCTGGCTTTGGGGTTTTTTTTGTTCTTCTTTCTCTAATTGCTTTAGGTGCAAGGTTAGGTTGTTTATTCGAGATGTTTCCTGTTTCTTGAGGTAGGCTTGTATTGCTATAAACTTCCCTCTTAGCACTGCTTTTGCTGCGTCCCATAGGTTTTGGGTCGTCGTATCTCCATTGTCATTTGTTTCTAGGTATTTTTTGATTTCCCCTTTGATTTCTTCAGTGATCACTTCGTTATTAAGTAATGTATTGTGTAGCCTCCATGTGTTTGTATTTTTTACAGATCTTTTCCTGTAATTGATATCTAGTCTCATAGCGTTGTGGTCGGAAAAGATACTTGATACGATTTCAATTTTCTTAAATTTACCAAGGCTTGATTTGTGCCCCAAGATATGATCTATCCTGGAGAATGTTCCATGAGCACTTGAGAAAAATGTGTATTCTGTTGTTTTTGGGTGGAATGTCCTATAAATATCAATTAAGTCCATCTTGTTTAATGTATCATTTAAAGCTTGTGTTTCCTTATTTATTTTCATTTTGGATGATCTGTCCATTGGTGAAAGTGGGGTGTTAAAGTCCCCTACTATGATTGTGTTGCTGTCGATTTCCCCTTTTATGGCTGTTAGTATTTGCCTTATGTATTGAGGTGCTCCTATGTTGGGTGCATAAATATTTACAATTGTTATACCTTCCTCTTGGATGGATCCCTTGATCATTATATAGTGTCCTTCTTTGTCTCTTGTAATAGTCTTTATTTATTTATTTGTTTTTTTTTAACATCTTTATTGAAGTATAATTGCCTTACAATGGTGTGTTAGCTTCTGCTTTATAACAAAGTGAATCAGTTATACATATACAATATGTTCCCATTTCTCTTCCCTCTTGCATCTCCCTCCCTCCCACCCTCCCCATCCCATCCCTCTAGGTGGTCACAAGGCACCGAGCTGATCTCCCTGTGCTATGCGGCTGCTTCCCACTCGTTATCTATTTTACATTTGGTAGTGTATATATGTCCATGACACTCTCTTACCCTGTCACATCTCACCCCACCCCCTCCCCATATCCTCAAGTCCATTCTCTAGTAGGTCTGTGTCTTTATTCCCGTCTTGCCACTAGGTTCTTCATGGCCTTTTTTTTTTTCCCCTTAGATTCCGTATATATGAGTTAGCATACTGTATTTGTTTTTCTCTTTCTGACTTACTTCACTCTGTATGACAGACTCTAACTCCATCCACCTCATTACAAATACCTCCATTTCATTTCTTTTTATGGCTGAGTAATATTCCATTGTATATATGTGCCACATCTTCTTTATCCATTCATCTGTCGATGGACATTTAGGTTGCTTCCATGTCCTGGCTATTGTAAATAGAGCTGCAATGAACATTTTGGTACATGACTCTTTTTGACCTATGGTTTTCTCAGGGTATATGCCCAGTAGTGGAATTGCTGGGTCGTATGGTAGTTCTATTTGTAGTTTTTTAAGGAACCTCCATACTGTTCTCCATAGTGGCTGTATCAATTTACATTCCCACCAACAGTTCAAGAGTGTTCCCTTTCCTCCACACCCTCTCCAGCATTTATTGTTTCTAGATTTTTTGATGATGGCCGTTCTGACCGGTGTGAGATGATATTTCATTGTAGTTTTGATTTGCATTTCTCTAATGATTAATGATGTTGAGCATTCTTTCATGTGTCTGTAGGCCATCTGTATATCTTCTTTGGAGAAATGTCTATTTAGGTCTTCGGCCCATTTTTGGATTGGGTTGTTCGTTTTTTTGTTATTGAGCTGCATGAGCTGCTTGTAAATCTTGGAGATTAATCCTTTGTCAGTTGCTTCATTTGCAAATATTTTCTTCCATTCTGATGGTTGTCTTTTGGTCTTGTTTATGGTTTCCTTTGCTGTGCAAAAGCTTGTAAGTTTCATTAGGTCCCATTTGTTTATTTGTGTTCTTATTTCCATTTCTCTGGGAGCTGGGTCAAAAAGAATCTTGCTGTGATGTATGTCATAGAGTGTTCTGCCTATGTTTTCCTCTAAGAGTTTGATAGTGTCTGCCCTTACACTTAGGTCTTTAATCCATTTTGAGTTTATTTTTGTGCATGGTGTCAGGGAGTGTTCTAATTTCATACTTTTACATGTACCTGTCCAATTTTCCCAGCACCACTTATTGAAGAGGCTGTCTTTTCTCCACTGTATATGCTTGCCTCCTTTATCAAAAATAAGGTGCCCATATGTGTGTGGGTTTATCTCTGGGCTTTCTATCCTGTTCCATTGATCTATATTTCTGTTTTTGTGCCAGTACCAAACTGTCTTGATTACTGAAGCTTTGTAATATAGTCTTAAGTCAGGGAGCCTGATTCCCCCAGCTCCATTTTTCGTTCTCAAGATTGCTTTGGCTATTCGGGGTCTTTTGTGTTTCCATACAAATTGTGAAATTTTTTGTTCTAGTTCTGTGAAAAATGCCAGTGGTAGTTTGATAGGGATTGCATTGAATCTGTAGATTGCTTTGGGTAGTAGAGTCATTTTCACAATGTTGATTCTTCCAATCCAGGAACATGGTATATCTCTCCATCTATTTGTATCATCTTTAATTTCTTTCATCAGTGTCTTATAATTTTCTGCATACAGGTCTTTTGTCTCCTTAGGTAGGTTTATTCCTAGATATTTTATTCTTTTTGTTGCAATGGTAAATGGGAGTGTTTTCTTAATTTCACTTTGAGATTTTTCGTCATTAGTGTATAGAATGCAAGAGATTTCTGTGCATTAATTTTGTATCCTGCTACTTTACCAAATTCATTGATTAGCTCTAGGAGTTTTCTGGTAGCATCTTTAGGATTCTCTATGTATAGTATCATGTCATCTGCAAATAGTGACAGCTTTACTTCTTCTTTTCCGATTTGGATTCCTTTTATTTCTTTGTCTTCTCTGATTGCTGTGGCTAACACTTCCAAAACTATGTTGAATAATAGTGGTGAGAGTGGGCAACCTTGTCTTGTTCCTGATCTTAGTGGAAATGGTTTCAGTTTTTCACCATTGAGGACAATGTTGGCTGTGGGTTTGTCATATATGGCCTTTATTATGTTGAGGAAAGTTCCCTCTATGCCTACTTTCTGCAGGGCTTTTATCATAAATGGGTGCTGAATTTTGTCGAAAGCTTTCTCTGCATCTATTGAGATGATCATATGGTTTTTCTCCTTCAATTTGTTAATATGATGTATCACATTGATTGATTTGCGTATATTGAAGAATCCTTGCATTCCTGGGATAAACCCCACTTGATCATGGTGTATGATCCTTTTAATGTGTTGTTGGATTCTGTTTGCTAGTATTTTGTTGAGGATTTTTGCATCTATGTTCATCAGTGATATTGGCCTGTAGTTTTCTTTCTTTGTGACATCTTTGTCTGGTTTTGGTATCAGGGTGATGGTGGCCTCGTAGAATGAGTTGGGGAGTGTTCCTCCGTCTGCAATATTTTGGAAGAGTTTGAGAAGGATAGGTGTTAGCTCTTCTCTAAATGTTTGATAGAATTCACCTGTGAAGCCATCTGGTCCTGGGCTTTTGTTTGTTGGAAGGTTTTTAATCACAGTTTCAATTTCAGTGCTTGTGATTGGTCTGTTCATATTTTCTATTTCTTCCTGGTTCAGTCTCGGCAGTTTGTGCATTTCTAAGAATCTGTCCATTTCTTCCAGGTTGTCCATTTTATTGGCACAGAGTTGCTTGTAGTAATCTCTCATGATCTTTTGTATTTCTGCAGTGTCAGTGGTTACTTCTCCTTTTTCATTTCTAATTCTATTGATCTGAGTCTTCTCCCTTTTTCTCTTGATGAGTCTGGCTAATGGTTTATCAATTTTGTTTATCTTCTCAAAGAACCAGCTTTTAGTTTCATTGATTTTTGCTATTGTTTCCTTCATTTCTTTTTCATTTATTTCTGACCTGATCTTTATAATTTCTTTCCTTCTGCTGGCTTTGGGGTTATTTTGTTCTTCTTTCTCTAATTGCTTTAGGTGCAAGGTTAGGTTGTTTATTCGAGATGTTTCCTGTTTCTTGAGGTAGGCTTGTATTGCTATAAACTTCCCTCTTAGCACTGCTTTTGCTGCGTCCCATAGGTTTTGGGTCGTCGTATCTCCATTGTCATTTGTTTCTAGGTATTTTTTGATTTCCCCTTTGATTTCTTCAGTGATCACTTCGTTATTAAGTAATGTATTGTGTAGCCTCCATGTGTTTGTATTTTTTACAGATCTTTTCCTGTAATTGATATCTAGTCTCATAGCGTTGTGGTCGGAAAAGATACTTGATACGATTTCAATTTTCTTAAATTTACCAAGGCTTGATTTGTGCCCCAAGATATGATCTATCCTGGAGAATGTTCCATGAGCACTTGAGAAAAATGTGTATTCTGTTGTTTTTGGGTGGAATGTCCTATAAATATCAATTAAGTCCATCTTGTTTAATGTATCATTTAAAGCTTGTGTTTCCTTATTTATTTTCATTTTGGATGATCTGTCCATTGGTGAAAGTGGGGTGTTAAAGTCCCCTACTATGATTGTGTTGCTGTCGATTTCCCCTTTTATGGCTGTTAGTATTTGCCTTATGTATTGAGGTGCTCCTATGTTGGGTGCATAAATATTTACAATTGTTATACCTTCCTCTTGGATGGATCCCTTGATCATTATATAGTGTCCTTCTTTGTCTCTTGTAATAGTCTTTATTTATTTATTTGTTTTTTTTTAACATCTTTATTGAAGTATAATTGCCTTACAATGGTGTGTTAGCTTCTGCTTTATAACAAAGTGAATCAGTTATACATATACAATATGTTCCCATTTCTCTTCCCTCTTGCATCTCCCTCCCTCCCACCCTCCCCATCCCATCCCTCTAGGTGGTCACAAGGCACCGAGCTGATCTCCCTGTGCTATGCGGCTGCTTCCCACTCGTTATCTATTTTACGTTTGGTAGTGTATATATGTCCATGACACTCTCTTACCCTGTCACATCTCACCCCACCCCCTCCCCATATCCTCAAGTCCATTCTCTAGTAGGTCTGTGTCTTTATTCCCGTCTTGCCACTAGGTTCTTCATGGCCTTTTTTTTTTTTCCCTTAGATTCCGTATATATGAGTTAGCATACTGTATTTGTTTTTCTCTTTCTGACTTACTTCACTCTGTATGACAGACTCTAACTCCATCCACCTCATTACAAATACCTCCATTTCATTTCTTTTTATGGCTGAGTAATATTCCATTGTATATATGTGCCACATCTTCTTTATCCATTCATCTGTCGATGGACATTTAGGTTGCTTCCATGTCCTGGCTATTGTAAATAGAGCTGCAATGAACATTTTGGTACATGACTCTTTTTGACCTATGGTTTTCTCAGGGTATATGCCCAGTAGTGGAATTGCTGGGTCGTATGGTAGTTCTATTTGTAGTTTTTTAAGGAACCTCCATACTGTTCTCCATAGTGGCTGTATCAATTTACATTCCCACCAACAGTTCAAGAGTGTTCCCTTTCCTCCACACCCTCTCCAGCATTTATTGTTTCTAGATTTTTTGATGATGGCCATTCTGACCGGTGTGAGATGATATTTCATTGTAGTTTTGATTTGCATTTCTCTAATGATTAATGATGTTGAGCATTCTTTCATGTGTCTGTAGGCCATCTGTATATCTTCTTTGGAGAAATGTCTATTTAGGTCTTCGGCCCATTTTTGGATTGGGTTGTTCGTTTTTTTGTTATTGAGCTGCATGAGCTGCTTGTAAATCTTGGAGATTAACCCTTTGTCAGTTGCTTCATTTGCAAATATTTTCTTCCATTCTGATGGTTGTCTTTTGGTCTTGTTTATGGTTTCCTTTGCTGTGCAAAAGCTTGTAAGTTTCATTAGGTCCCATTTGTTTATTTGTGTTCTTATTTCCATTTCTCTGGGAGCTGGGTCAAAAAGAATCTTGCTGTGATGTATGTCATAGAGTGTTCTGCCTATGTTTTCCTCTAAGAGTTTGATAGTGTCTGCCCTTACACTTAGGTCTTTAATCCATTTTGAGTTTATTTTTGTGCATGGTGTCAGGGAGTGTTCTAATTTCATACTTTTACATGTACCTGTCCAATTTTCCCAGCACCACTTATTGAAGAGGCTGTCTTTTCTCCACTGTATATGCTTGCCTCCTTTATCAAAAATAAGGTGCCCATATGTGTGTGGGTTTATCTCTGGGCTTTCTATCCTGTTCCATTGATCTATATTTCTGTTTTTGTGCCAGTACCAAACTGTCTTGATTACTGAAGCTTTGTAATATAGTCTTAAGTCAGGGAGCCTGATTCCCCCAGCTCCATTTTTCGTTCTCAAGATTGCTTTGGCTATTCGGGGTCTTTTGTGTTTCCATACAAATTGTGAAATTTTTTGTTCTAGTTCTGTGAAAAATGCCAGTGGTAGTTTGATAGGGATTGCATTGAATCTGTAGATTGCTTTGGGTAGTAGAGTCATTTTCACAATGTTGATTCTTCCAATCCAGGAACATGGTATATCTCTCCATCTATTTGTATCATCTTTAATTTCTTTCATCAGTGTCTTATAATTTTCTGCATACAGGTCTTTTGTCTCCTTAGGTAGGTTTATTCCTAGATATTTTATTCTTTTTGTTGCAATGGTAAATGGGAGTGTTTTCTTAATTTCAGTTTCAGATTTTTCGTCATTAGTGTATAGAATGCAAGAGATTTCTGTGCATTAAATTTGTATCCTGCTACTTTACCAAATTCATTGATTAGCTCTAGGAGTTTTCTGGTAGCACCTTTAGGATTCTCTATGTATAGTATCATGTCATCTGCAAATAGTGACAGCTTTACTTCTTCTTTTCCGATTTGGATTCCTTTTATTTCTTTGTCTTCTCTGATTGCTGTGGTTAACACTTCCAAAACTATGTTGAATAATAGTGGTGAGAGTGGGCAACCTTGTCTTGTTCCTGATCTTAGTGGAAATGGTTTCAGTTTTTCACCATTGAGGACAATGTTGGCTGTGGGTTTGTCATATATGGCCTTTATTATGTTGAGGAAAGTTCCCTCTATGCCTACTTTCTGCAGGGCTTTTATCATAAATGGGTGCTGAATTTTGTCGAAAGCTTTCTCTGCATCTATTGAGATGATCATATGGTTTTTCTCCTTCAATTTGTTAATATGATGTATCACATTGATTGATTTGCGTATATTGAAGAATCCTTGCATTCCTGGGATAAACCCCACTTGATCATGGTGTATGATCCTTTTAATGTGCTGTTGGATTCTGTTTGCTAGTATTTTGTTGAGGATTTTTGCATCTATGTTCATCAGTGATATTGGCCTGTAGTTTTCTTTCTTTGTGACATCTTTGTCTGGTTTTGGTATCAGGGTGATGGTGGCCTCGTAGAATGAGTTGGGGAGTGTTCCTCCGTCTGCAATATTTTGGAAGAGTTTGAGAAGGATAGGTGTTAGCTCTTCTCTAAATGTTTGATAGAATTCACCTGTGAAGCCATCTGGTCCTGGGCTTTTGTTTGTTGGAAGGTTTTTAATCACAGTTTCAATTTCAGTGCTTGTGATTGGTCTGTTCATATTTTCTATTTCTTCCTGGTTCAGTCTCGGCAGTTTGTGCATTTCTAAGAATCTGTCCATTTCTTCCAGGTTGTCCATTTTATTGGCACAGAGTTGCTTGTAGTAATCTCTCATGATCTTTTGTATTTCTGCAGTGTCAGTGGTTACTTCTCCTTTTTCATTTCTAATTCTATTGATCTGAGTCTTCTCCCTTTTTCTCTTGATGAGTCTGGCTAATGGTTTATCAATTTTGTTTATCTTCTCAAAGAACCAGCTTTTAGTTTCATTGATTTTTGCTATTGTTTCCTTCATTTCTTTTTCATTTATTTCTGACCTGATCTTTATAATTTCTTTCCTTCTGCTGGCTTTGGGGTTTTTTTGTTCTTCTTTCTCTAATTGCTTTAGGTGCAAGGTTAGGTTGTTTATTCGAGATGTTTCCTGTTTCTTGAGGTAGGCTTGTATTGCTATAAACTTCCCTCTTAGCACTGCTTTTGCTGCGTCCCATAGGTTTTGGGTCGTCGTATCTCCATTGTCATTTGTTTCTAGGTATTTTTTGATTTCCCCTTTGATTTCTTCAGTGATCACTTCGTTATTAAGTAATGTATTGTGTAGCCTCCATGTGTTTGTATTTTTTACAGATCTTTTCCTGTAATTGATATCTAGTCTCATAGCGTTGTGGTCGGAAAAGATACTTGATACGATTTCAATTTTCTTAAATTTACCAAGGCTTGATTTGTGCCCCAAGATATGATCTATCCTGGAGAATGTTCCATGAGCACTTGAGAAAAATGTGTATTCTGTTGTTTTTGGGTGGAATGTCCTATAAATATCAATTAAGTCCATCTTGTTTAATGTATCATTTAAAGCTTGTGTTTCCTTATTTATTTTCATTTTGGATGATCTGTCCATTGGTGAAAGTGGGGTGTTAAAGTCCCCTACTATGATTGTGTTGCTGTCGATTTCCCCTTTTATGGCTGTTAGTATTTGCCTTATGTATTGAGGTGCTCCTATGTTGGGTGCATAAATATTTACAATTGTTATACCTTCCTCTTGGATGGATCCCTTGATCATTATATAGTGTCCTTCTTTGTCTCTTGTAATAGTCTTTATTTATTTATTTGTTTTTTTTTAACATCTTTATTGAAGTATAATTGCCTTACAATGGTGTGTTAGCTTCTGCTTTATAACAAAGTGAATCAGTTATACATATACAATATGTTCCCATTTCTCTTCCCTCTTGCATCTCCCTCCCTCCCACCCTCCCCATCCCATCCCTCTAGGTGGTCACAAGGCACCGAGCTGATCTCCCTGTGCTATGCGGCTGCTTCCCACTCGTTATCTATTTTACGTTTGGTAGTGTATATATGTCCATGACACTCTCTTACCCTGTCACATCTCACCCCACCCCCTCCCCATATCCTCAAGTCCATTCTCTAGTAGGTCTGTGTCTTTATTCCCGTCTTGCCACTAGGTTCTTCATGGCCTTTTTTATTTTCCCTTAGATTCCGTATATATGAGTTAGCATACTGTATTTGTTTTTCTCTTTCTGACTTACTTCACTCTGTATGACAGACTCTAACTCCATCCACCTCATTACAAATACCTCCATTTCATTTCTTTTTATGGCTGAGTAATATTCCATTGTATATATGTGCCACATCTTCTTTATCCATTCATCTGTCGATGGACATTTAGGTTGCTTCCATGTCCTGGCTATTGTAAATAGAGCTGCAATGAACATTTTGGTACATGACTCTTTTTGACCTATGGTTTTCTCAGGGTATATGCCCAGTAGTGGAATTGCTGGGTCGTATGGTAGTTCTATTTGTAGTTTTTTAAGGAACCTCCATACTGTTCTCCATAGTGGCTGTATCAATTTACATTCCCACCAACAGTTCAAGAGTGTTCCCTTTCCTCCACACCCTCTCCAGCATTTATTGTTTCTAGATTTTTTGATGATGGCCATTCTGACCGGTGTGAGATGATATTTCATTGTAGTTTTGATTTGCATTTCTCTAATGATTAATGATGTTGAGCATTCTTTCATGTGTCTGTAGGCCATCTGTATATCTTCTTTGGAGAAATGTCTATTTAGGTCTTCGGCCCATTTTTGGATTGGGTTGTTCGTTTTTTTGTTATTGAGCTGCATGAGCTGCTTGTAAATCTTGGAGATTAACCCTTTGTCAGTTGCTTCATTTGCAAATATTTTCTTCCATTCTGATGGTTGTCTTTTGGTCTTGTTTATGGTTTCCTTTGCTGTGCAAAAGCTTGTAAGTTTCATTAGGTCCCATTTGTTTATTTGTGTTCTTATTTCCATTTCTCTGGGAGCTGGGTCAAAAAGAATCTTGCTGTGATGTATGTCATAGAGTGTTCTGCCTATGTTTTCCTCTAAGAGTTTGATAGTGTCTGCCCTTACACTTAGGTCTTTAATCCATTTTGAGTTTATTTTTGTGCATGGTGTCAGGGAGTGTTCTAATTTCATACTTTTACATGTACCTGTCCAATTTTCCCAGCACCACTTATTGAAGAGGCTGTCTTTTCTCCACTGTATATGCTTGCCTCCTTTATCAAAAATAAGGTGGCCATATGTGTGTGGGTTTATCTCTGGGCTTTCTATCCTGTTCCATTGATCTATATTTCTGTTTTTGTGCCAGTACCAAACTGTCTTGATTACTGAAGCTTTGTAATATAGTCTGAAGTCAGGGAGCCTGATTCCCCCAGCTCCATTTTTCGTTCTCAAGATTGCTTTGGCTATTCGGGGTCTTTTGTGTTTCCATACAAATTGTGAAATTTTTTGTTCTAGTTCTGTGAAAAATGCCAGTGGTAGTTTGATAGGGATTGCATTGAATCTGTAGATTGCTTTGGGTAGTAGAGTCATTTTCACAATGTTGATTCTTCCAATCCAGGAACATGGTATATCTCTCCATCTATTTGTATCATCTTTAATTTCTTTCATCAGTGTCTTATAATTTTCTGCATACAGGTCTTTTGTCTCCTTAGGTAGGTTTATTCCTAGATATTTTATTCTTTTTGTTGCAATGGTAAATGGGAGTGTTTTCTTAATTTCACTTTGAGATTTTTCGTCATTAGTGTATAGAATGCAAGAGATTTCTGTGCATTAATTTTGTATCCTGCTACTTTACCAAATTCATTGATTAGCTCTAGGAGTTTTCTGGTAGCACCTTTAGGATTCTCTATGTATAGTATCATGTCATCTGCAAATAGTGACAGCTTTACTTCTTCTTTTCCGATTTGGATTCCTTTTATTTCTTTGTCTTCTCTGATTGCTGTGGCTAACACTTCCAAAACTATGTTGAATAATAGTGGTGAGAGTGGGCAACCTTGTCTTGTTCCTGATCTTAGAGGAAATGGTTTCAGTTTTTCACCATTGAGGACAATGTTGGCTGTGGGTTTGTCATATATGGCCTTTATTATGTTGAGGAAAGTTCCCTCTATGCCTACTTTCTGCAGGGCTTTTATCATAAATGGGTGCTGAATTTTGTCGAAAGCTTTCTCTGCATCTATTGAGATGATCATATGGTTCTTCTCCTTCAATTTGTTAATATGATGTATCACATTGATTGATTTGCGTATATTGAAGAATCCTTGCATTCCTGGGATAAACCCCACTTGATCATGGTGTATGATCCTTTTAATGTGCTGTTGGATTCTGTTTGCTAGTATTTTGTTGAGGATTTTTGCATCTATGTTCATCAGTGATATTGGCCTGTAGTTTTCTTTCTTTGTGACATCTTTGTCTGGGTTTGGTATCAGGGTGATGGTGGCCTCGTAGAATGAGTTGGGGAGTGTTCCTCCGTCTGCAATATTTTGGAAGAGTTTGAGAAGGATAGGTGTTAGCTCTTCTCTAAATGTTTGATAGAATTCACCTGTGAAGCCATCTGGTCCTGGGCTTTTGTTTGTTGGAAGGTTTTTAATCACAGTTTCAATTTCAGTGCTTGTGATTGGTCTGTTCATATTTTCTATTTCTTCCTGGTTCAGTCTCGGCAGTTTGTGCATTTCTAAGAATCTGTCCATTTCTTCCAGGTTGTCCATTTTATTGGCAAAGAGTTGCTTGTAGTAATCTCTCATGATCTTTTGTATTTCTGCAGTGTCAGTGGTTACTTCTCCTTTTTCATTTCTAATTCTATTGATCTGAGTCTTCTCCCTTTTTCTCTTGATGAGTCTGGCTAATGGTTTATCAATTTTGTTTATCTTCTCAAAGAACCAGCTTTTAGTTTCATTGATTTTTGCTATTGTTTCCTTCATTTCTTTTTCATTTATTTCTGACCTGATCTTTATAATTTCTTTCCTTCTGCTGGCTTTGGGGTTTTTTTTGTTCTTCTTTCTCTAATTGCTTTAGGTGCAAGGTTAGGTTGTTTATTCGAGATGTTTCCTGTTTCTTGAGGTAGGCTTGTATTGCTATAAACTTCCCTCTTAGCACTGCTTTTGCTGCGTCCCATAGGTTTTGGGTCGTCGTATCTCCATTGTCATTTGTTTCTAGGTATTTTTTGATTTCCCCTTTGATTTCTTCAGTGATCACTTCGTTATTAAGTAATGTATTGTGTAGCCTCCATGTGTTTGTATTTTTTACAGATCTTTTCCTGTAATTGATATCTAGTCTCATAGCGTTGTGGTCGGAAAAGATACTGGATACGATTTCAATTTTCTTAAATTTACCAAGGCTTGATTTGTGCCCCAAGATATGATCTATCCTGGAGAATGTTCCATGAGCACTTGAGAAAAATGTGTATTCTGTTGTTTTTGGGTGGAATGTCCTATAAATATCAATTAAGTCCATCTTGTTTAATGTATCATTTAAAGCTTGTGTTTCCTTATTTATTTTCATTTTGGATGATCTGTCCATTGGTGAAAGTGGGGTGTTAAAGTCCCCTACTATGATTGTGTTGCTGTCGATTTCCCCTTTTATGGCTGTTAGTATTTGCCTTATGTATTGAGGTGCTCCTATGTTGGGTGCATAAATATTTACAATTGTTATACCTTCCTCTTGGATGGATCCCTTGATCATTATATAGTGTCCTTCTTTGTCTCTTGTAATAGTCTTTATTTATTTATTTGTTTTTTTTTAACATCTTTATTGAAGTATAATTGCCTTACAATGGTGTGTTAGCTTCTGCTTTATAATAAAGTGAATCAGTTATACATATACAATATGTTCCCATTTCTCTTCCCTCTTGCATCTCCCTCCCTCCCACCCTCCCCATCCCATCCCTCTAGGTGGTCACAAGGCACCGAGCTGATCTCCCTGTGCTATGCGGCTGCTTCCCACTCGTTATCTATTTTACATTTGGTAGTGTATATATGTCCATGACACTCTCTTACCCTGTCACATCTCACCCCACCCCCTCCCCATATCCTCAAGTCCATTCTCTAGTAGGTCTGTGTCTTTATTCCCGTCTTGCCACTAGGTTCTTCATGGCCTTTTTTTTTTTCCCCTTAGATTCCGTATATATGAGTTAGCATACTGTATTTGTTTTTCTCTTTCTGACTTACTTCACTCTGTATGACAGACTCTAACTCCATCCACCTCATTACAAATACCTCCATTTCATTTCTTTTTATGGCTGAGTAATATTCCATTGTATATATGTGCCACATCTTCTTTATCCATTCATCTGTCGATGGACATTTAGGTTGCTTCCATGTCCTGGCTATTGTAAATAGAGCTGCAATGAACATTTTGGTACATGACTCTTTTTGACCTATGGTTTTCTCAGGGTATATGCCCAGTAGTGGAATTGCTGGGTCGTATGGTAGTTCTATTTGTAGTTTTTTAAGGAACCTCCATACTGTTCTCCATAGTGGCTGTATCAATTTACATTCCCACCAACAGTTCAAGAGTGTTCCCTTTCCTCCACACCCTCTCCAGCATTTATTGTTTCTAGATTTTTTGATGATGGCCGTTCTGACCGGTGTGAGATGATATTTCATTGTAGTTTTGATTTGCATTTCTCTAATGATTAATGATGTTGAGCATTCTTTCATGTGTCTGTAGGCCATCTGTATATCTTCTTTGGAGAAATGTCTATTTAGGTCTTCGGCCCATTTTTGGATTGGGTTGTTCGTTTTTTTGTTATTGAGCTGCATGAGCTGCTTGTAAATCTTGGAGATTAATCCTTTGTCAGTTGCTTCATTTGCAAATATTTTCTTCCATTCTGATGGTTGTCTTTTGGTCTTGTTTATGGTTTCCTTTGCTGTGCAAAAGCTTGTAAGTTTCATTAGGTCCCATTTGTTTATTTGTGTTCTTATTTCCATTTCTCTGGGAGCTGGGTCAAAAAGAATCTTGCTGTGATGTATGTCATAGAGTGTTCTGCCTATGTTTTCCTCTAAGAGTTTGATAGTGTCTGCCCTTACACTTAGGTCTTTAATCCATTTTGAGTTTATTTTTGTGCATGGTGTCAGGGAGTGTTCTAATTTCATACTTTTACATGTACCTGTCCAATTTTCCCAGCACCACTTATTGAAGAGGCTGTCTTTTCTCCACTGTATATGCTTGCCTCCTTTATCAAAAATAAGGTGCCCATATGTGTGTGGGTTTATCTCTGGGCTTTCTATCCTGTTCCATTGATCTATATTTCTGTTTTTGTGCCAGTACCAAACTGTCTTGATTACTGAAGCTTTGTAATATAGTCTTAAGTCAGGGAGCCTGATTCCCCCAGCTCCATTTTTCGTTCTCAAGATTGCTTTGGCTATTCGGGGTCTTTTGTGTTTCCATACAAATTGTGAAATTTTTTGTTCTAGTTCTGTGAAAAATGCCAGTGGTAGTTTGATAGGGATTGCATTGAATCTGTAGATTGCTTTGGGTAGTAGAGTCATTTTCACAATGTTGATTCTTCCAATCCAGGAACATGGTATATCTCTCCATCTATTTGTATCATCTTTAATTTCTTTCATCAGTGTCTTATAATTTTCTGCATACAGGTCTTTTGTCTCCTTAGGTAGGTTTATTCCTAGATATTTTATTCTTTTTGTTGCAATGGTAAATGGGAGTGTTTTCTTAATTTCACTTTGAGATTTTTCGTCATTAGTGTATAGAATGCAAGAGATTTCTGTGCATTAATTTTGTATCCTGCTACTTTACCAAATTCATTGATTAGCTCTAGGAGTTTTCTGGTAGCATCTTTAGGATTCTCTATGTATAGTATCATGTCATCTGCAAATAGTGACAGCTTTACTTCTTCTTTTCCGATTTGGATTCCTTTTATTTCTTTGTCTTCTCTGATTGCTGTGGCTAACACTTCCAAAACTATGTTGAATAATAGTGGTGAGAGTGGGCAACCTTGTCTTGTTCCTGATCTTAGTGGAAATGGTTTCAGTTTTTCACCATTGAGGACAATGTTGGCTGTGGGTTTGTCATATATGGCCTTTATTATGTTGAGGAAAGTTCCCTCTATGCCTACTTTCTGCAGGGCTTTTATCATAAATGGGTGCTGAATTTTGTCGAAAGCTTTCTCTGCATCTATTGAGATGATCATATGGTTTTTCTCCTTCAATTTGTTAATATGATGTATCACATTGATTGATTTGCGTATATTGAAGAATCCTTGCATTCCTGGGATAAACCCCACTTGATCATGGTGTATGATCCTTTTAATGTGTTGTTGGATTCTGTTTGCTAGTATTTTGTTGAGGATTTTTGCATCTATGTTCATCAGTGATATTGGCCTGTAGTTTTCTTTCTTTGTGACATCTTTGTCTGGTTTTGGTATCAGGGTGATGGTGGCCTCGTAGAATGAGTTGGGGAGTGTTCCTCCGTCTGCAATATTTTGGAAGAGTTTGAGAAGGATAGGTGTTAGCTCTTCTCTAAATGTTTGATAGAATTCACCTGTGAAGCCATCTGGTCCTGGGCTTTTGTTTGTTGGAAGGTTTTTAATCACAGTTTCAATTTCAGTGCTTGTGATTGGTCTGTTCATATTTTCTATTTCTTCCTGGTTCAGTCTCGGCAGTTTGTGCATTTCTAAGAATCTGTCCATTTCTTCCAGGTTGTCCATTTTATTGGCACAGAGTTGCTTGTAGTAATCTCTCATGATCTTTTGTATTTCTGCAGTGTCAGTGGTTACTTCTCCTTTTTCATTTCTAATTCTATTGATCTGAGTCTTCTCCCTTTTTCTCTTGATGAGTCTGGCTAATGGTTTATCAATTTTGTTTATCTTCTCAAAGAACCAGCTTTTAGTTTCATTGATTTTTGCTATTGTTTCCTTCATTTCTTTTTCATTTATTTCTGACCTGATCTTTATAATTTCTTTCCTTCTGCTGGCTTTGGGGTTATTTTGTTCTTCTTTCTCTAATTGCTTTAGGTGCAAGGTTAGGTTGTTTATTCGAGATGTTTCCTGTTTCTTGAGGTAGGCTTGTATTGCTATAAACTTCCCTCTTAGCACTGCTTTTGCTGCGTCCCATAGGTTTTGGGTCGTCGTATCTCCATTGTCATTTGTTTCTAGGTATTTTTTGATTTCCCCTTTGATTTCTTCAGTGATCACTTCGTTATTAAGTAATGTATTGTGTAGCCTCCATGTGTTTGTATTTTTTACAGATCTTTTCCTGTAATTGATATCTAGTCTCATAGCGTTGTGGTCGGAAAAGATACTTGATACGATTTCAATTTTCTTAAATTTACCAAGGCTTGATTTGTGCCCCAAGATATGATCTATCCTGGAGAATGTTCCATGAGCACTTGAGAAAAATGTGTATTCTGTTGTTTTTGGGTGGAATGTCCTATAAATATCAATTAAGTCCATCTTGTTTAATGTATCATTTAAAGCTTGTGTTTCCTTATTTATTTTCATTTTGGATGATCTGTCCATTGGTGAAAGTGGGGTGTTAAAGTCCCCTACTATGATTGTGTTGCTGTCGATTTCCCCTTTTATGGCTGTTAGTATTTGCCTTATGTATTGAGGTGCTCCTATGTTGGGTGCATAAATATTTACAATTGTTATACCTTCCTCTTGGATGGATCCCTTGATCATTATATAGTGTCCTTCTTTGTCTCTTGTAATAGTCTTTATTTATTTATTTGTTTTTTTTTAACATCTTTATTGAAGTATAATTGCCTTACAATGGTGTGTTAGCTTCTGCTTTATAACAAAGTGAATCAGTTATACATATACAATATGTTCCCATTTCTCTTCCCTCTTGCATCTCCCTCCCTCCCACCCTCCCCATCCCATCCCTCTAGGTGGTCACAAGGCACCGAGCTGATCTCCCTGTGCTATGCGGCTGCTTCCCACTCGTTATCTATTTTACGTTTGGTAGTGTATATATGTCCATGACACTCTCTTACCCTGTCACATCTCACCCCACCCCCTCCCCATATCCTCAAGTCCATTCTCTAGTAGGTCTGTGTCTTTATTCCCGTCTTGCCACTAGGTTCTTCATGGCCTTTTTTTTTTTTCCCTTAGATTCCGTATATATGAGTTAGCATACTGTATTTGTTTTTCTCTTTCTGACTTACTTCACTCTGTATGACAGACTCTAACTCCATCCACCTCATTACAAATACCTCCATTTCATTTCTTTTTATGGCTGAGTAATATTCCATTGTATATATGTGCCACATCTTCTTTATCCATTCATCTGTCGATGGACATTTAGGTTGCTTCCATGTCCTGGCTATTGTAAATAGAGCTGCAATGAACATTTTGGTACATGACTCTTTTTGACCTATGGTTTTCTCAGGGTATATGCCCAGTAGTGGAATTGCTGGGTCGTATGGTAGTTCTATTTGTAGTTTTTTAAGGAACCTCCATACTGTTCTCCATAGTGGCTGTATCAATTTACATTCCCACCAACAGTTCAAGAGTGTTCCCTTTCCTCCACACCCTCTCCAGCATTTATTGTTTCTAGATTTTTTGATGATGGCCATTCTGACCGGTGTGAGATGATATTTCATTGTAGTTTTGATTTGCATTTCTCTAATGATTAATGATGTTGAGCATTCTTTCATGTGTCTGTAGGCCATCTGTATATCTTCTTTGGAGAAATGTCTATTTAGGTCTTCGGCCCATTTTTGGATTGGGTTGTTCGTTTTTTTGTTATTGAGCTGCATGAGCTGCTTGTAAATCTTGGAGATTAACCCTTTGTCAGTTGCTTCATTTGCAAATATTTTCTTCCATTCTGATGGTTGTCTTTTGGTCTTGTTTATGGTTTCCTTTGCTGTGCAAAAGCTTGTAAGTTTCATTAGGTCCCATTTGTTTATTTGTGTTCTTATTTCCATTTCTCTGGGAGCTGGGTCAAAAAGAATCTTGCTGTGATGTATGTCATAGAGTGTTCTGCCTATGTTTTCCTCTAAGAGTTTGATAGTGTCTGCCCTTACACTTAGGTCTTTAATCCATTTTGAGTTTATTTTTGTGCATGGTGTCAGGGAGTGTTCTAATTTCATACTTTTACATGTACCTGTCCAATTTTCCCAGCACCACTTATTGAAGAGGCTGTCTTTTCTCCACTGTATATGCTTGCCTCCTTTATCAAAAATAAGGTGCCCATATGTGTGTGGGTTTATCTCTGGGCTTTCTATCCTGTTCCATTGATCTATATTTCTGTTTTTGTGCCAGTACCAAACTGTCTTGATTACTGAAGCTTTGTAATATAGTCTTAAGTCAGGGAGCCTGATTCCCCCAGCTCCATTTTTCGTTCTCAAGATTGCTTTGGCTATTCGGGGTCTTTTGTGTTTCCATACAAATTGTGAAATTTTTTGTTCTAGTTCTGTGAAAAATGCCAGTGGTAGTTTGATAGGGATTGCATTGAATCTGTAGATTGCTTTGGGTAGTAGAGTCATTTTCACAATGTTGATTCTTCCAATCCAGGAACATGGTATATCTCTCCATCTATTTGTATCATCTTTAATTTCTTTCATCAGTGTCTTATAATTTTCTGCATACAGGTCTTTTGTCTCCTTAGGTAGGTTTATTCCTAGATATTTTATTCTTTTTGTTGCAATGGTAAATGGGAGTGTTTTCTTAATTTCAGTTTCAGATTTTTCGTCATTAGTGTATAGAATGCAAGAGATTTCTGTGCATTAAATTTGTATCCTGCTACTTTACCAAATTCATTGATTAGCTCTAGGAGTTTTCTGGTAGCACCTTTAGGATTCTCTATGTATAGTATCATGTCATCTGCAAATAGTGACAGCTTTACTTCTTCTTTTCCGATTTGGATTCCTTTTATTTCTTTGTCTTCTCTGATTGCTGTGGTTAACACTTCCAAAACTATGTTGAATAATAGTGGTGAGAGTGGGCAACCTTGTCTTGTTCCTGATCTTAGTGGAAATGGTTTCAGTTTTTCACCATTGAGGACAATGTTGGCTGTGGGTTTGTCATATATGGCCTTTATTATGTTGAGGAAAGTTCCCTCTATGCCTACTTTCTGCAGGGCTTTTATCATAAATGGGTGCTGAATTTTGTCGAAAGCTTTCTCTGCATCTATTGAGATGATCATATGGTTTTTCTCCTTCAATTTGTTAATATGATGTATCACATTGATTGATTTGCGTATATTGAAGAATCCTTGCATTCCTGGGATAAACCCCACTTGATCATGGTGTATGATCCTTTTAATGTGCTGTTGGATTCTGTTTGCTAGTATTTTGTTGAGGATTTTTGCATCTATGTTCATCAGTGATATTGGCCTGTAGTTTTCTTTCTTTGTGACATCTTTGTCTGGTTTTGGTATCAGGGTGATGGTGGCCTCGTAGAATGAGTTGGGGAGTGTTCCTCCGTCTGCAATATTTTGGAAGAGTTTGAGAAGGATAGGTGTTAGCTCTTCTCTAAATGTTTGATAGAATTCACCTGTGAAGCCATCTGGTCCTGGGCTTTTGTTTGTTGGAAGGTTTTTAATCACAGTTTCAATTTCAGTGCTTGTGATTGGTCTGTTCATATTTTCTATTTCTTCCTGGTTCAGTCTCGGCAGTTTGTGCATTTCTAAGAATCTGTCCATTTCTTCCAGGTTGTCCATTTTATTGGCACAGAGTTGCTTGTAGTAATCTCTCATGATCTTTTGTATTTCTGCAGTGTCAGTGGTTACTTCTCCTTTTTCATTTCTAATTCTATTGATCTGAGTCTTCTCCCTTTTTCTCTTGATGAGTCTGGCTAATGGTTTATCAATTTTGTTTATCTTCTCAAAGAACCAGCTTTTAGTTTCATTGATTTTTGCTATTGTTTCCTTCATTTCTTTTTCATTTATTTCTGACCTGATCTTTATAATTTCTTTCCTTCTGCTGGCTTTGGGGTTTTTTTGTTCTTCTTTCTCTAATTGCTTTAGGTGCAAGGTTAGGTTGTTTATTCGAGATGTTTCCTGTTTCTTGAGGTAGGCTTGTATTGCTATAAACTTCCCTCTTAGCACTGCTTTTGCTGCGTCCCATAGGTTTTGGGTCGTCGTATCTCCATTGTCATTTGTTTCTAGGTATTTTTTGATTTCCCCTTTGATTTCTTCAGTGATCACTTCGTTATTAAGTAATGTATTGTGTAGCCTCCATGTGTTTGTATTTTTTACAGATCTTTTCCTGTAATTGATATCTAGTCTCATAGCGTTGTGGTCGGAAAAGATACTTGATACGATTTCAATTTTCTTAAATTTACCAAGGCTTGATTTGTGCCCCAAGATATGATCTATCCTGGAGAATGTTCCATGAGCACTTGAGAAAAATGTGTATTCTGTTGTTTTTGGGTGGAATGTCCTATAAATATCAATTAAGTCCATCTTGTTTAATGTATCATTTAAAGCTTGTGTTTCCTTATTTATTTTCATTTTGGATGATCTGTCCATTGGTGAAAGTGGGGTGTTAAAGTCCCCTACTATGATTGTGTTGCTGTCGATTTCCCCTTTTATGGCTGTTAGTATTTGCCTTATGTATTGAGGTGCTCCTATGTTGGGTGCATAAATATTTACAATTGTTATACCTTCCTCTTGGATGGATCCCTTGATCATTATATAGTGTCCTTCTTTGTCTCTTGTAATAGTCTTTATTTATTTATTTGTTTTTTTTTAACATCTTTATTGAAGTATAATTGCCTTACAATGGTGTGTTAGCTTCTGCTTTATAACAAAGTGAATCAGTTATACATATACAATATGTTCCCATTTCTCTTCCCTCTTGCATCTCCCTCCCTCCCACCCTCCCCATCCCATCCCTCTAGGTGGTCACAAGGCACCGAGCTGATCTCCCTGTGCTATGCGGCTGCTTCCCACTCGTTATCTATTTTACGTTTGGTAGTGTATATATGTCCATGACACTCTCTTACCCTGTCACATCTCACCCCACCCCCTCCCCATATCCTCAAGTCCATTCTCTAGTAGGTCTGTGTCTTTATTCCCGTCTTGCCACTAGGTTCTTCATGGCCTTTTTTATTTTCCCTTAGATTCCGTATATATGAGTTAGCATACTGTATTTGTTTTTCTCTTTCTGACTTACTTCACTCTGTATGACAGACTCTAACTCCATCCACCTCATTACAAATACCTCCATTTCATTTCTTTTTATGGCTGAGTAATATTCCATTGTATATATGTGCCACATCTTCTTTATCCATTCATCTGTCGATGGACATTTAGGTTGCTTCCATGTCCTGGCTATTGTAAATAGAGCTGCAATGAACATTTTGGTACATGACTCTTTTTGACCTATGGTTTTCTCAGGGTATATGCCCAGTAGTGGAATTGCTGGGTCGTATGGTAGTTCTATTTGTAGTTTTTTAAGGAACCTCCATACTGTTCTCCATAGTGGCTGTATCAATTTACATTCCCACCAACAGTTCAAGAGTGTTCCCTTTCCTCCACACCCTCTCCAGCATTTATTGTTTCTAGATTTTTTGATGATGGCCATTCTGACCGGTGTGAGATGATATTTCATTGTAGTTTTGATTTGCATTTCTCTAATGATTAATGATGTTGAGCATTCTTTCATGTGTCTGTAGGCCATCTGTATATCTTCTTTGGAGAAATGTCTATTTAGGTCTTCGGCCCATTTTTGGATTGGGTTGTTCGTTTTTTTGTTATTGAGCTGCATGAGCTGCTTGTAAATCTTGGAGATTAACCCTTTGTCAGTTGCTTTATTTGCAAATATTTTCTTCCATTCTGATGGTTGTCTTTTGGTCTTGTTTATGGTTTCCTTTGCTGTGCAAAAGCTTGTAAGTTTCATTAGGTCCCATTTGTTTATTTGTGTTCTTATTTCCATTTCTCTGGGAGCTGGGTCAAAAAGAATCTTGCTGTGATGTATGTCATAGAGTGTTCTGCCTATGTTTTCCTCTAAGAGTTTGATAGTGTCTGCCCTTACACTTAGGTCTTTAATCCATTTTGAGTTTATTTTTGTGCATGGTGTCAGGGAGTGTTCTAATTTCATACTTTTACATGTACCTGTCCAATTTTCCCAGCACCACTTATTGAAGAGGCTGTCTTTTCTCCACTGTATATGCTTGCCTCCTTTATCAAAAATAAGGTGCCCATATGTGTGTGGGTTTATCTCTGGGCTTTCTATCCTGTTCCATTGATCTATATTTCTGTTTTTGTGCCAGTACCAAACTGTCTTGATTACTGAAGCTTTGTAATATAGTCTGAAGTCAGGGAGCCTGATTCCCCCAGCTCCATTTTTCGTTCTCAAGATTGCTTTGGCTATTCGGGGTCTTTTGTGTTTCCATACAAATTGTGAAATTTTTTGTTCTAGTTCTGTGAAAAATGCCAGTGGTAGTTTGATAGGGATTGCATTGAATCTGTAGATTGCTTTGGGTAGTAGAGTCATTTTCACAATGTTGATTCTTCCAATCCAGGAACATGGTATATCTCTCCATCTATTTGTATCATCTTTAATTTCTTTCATCAGTGTCTTATAATTTTCTGCATACAGGTCTTTTGTCTCCTTAGGTAGGTTTATTCCTAGATATTTTATTCTTTTTGTTGCAATGGTAAATGGGAGTGTTTTCTTAATTTCACTTTGAGATTTTTCGTCATTAGTGTATAGAATGCAAGAGATTTCTGTGCATTAATTTTGTATCCTGCTACTTTACCAAATTCATTGATTAGCTCTAGGAGTTTTCTGGTAGCACCTTTAGGATTCTCTATGTATAGTATCATGTCATCTGCAAATAGTGACAGCTTTACTTCTTCTTTTCCGATTTGAATTCCTTTTATTTCTTTGTCTTCTCTGATTGCTGTGGCTAACACTTCCAAAACTATGTTGAATAATAGTGGTGAGAGTGGGCAACCTTGTCTTGTTCCTGATCTTAGTGGAAATGGTTTCAGTTTTTCACCATTGAGGACAATGTTGGCTGTGGGTTTGTCATATATGGCCTTTATTATGTTGAGGAAAGTTCCCTCTATGCCTACTTTCTGCAGGGCTTTTATCATAAATGGGTGCTGAATTTTGTCGAAAGCTTTCTCTGCATCTATTGAGATGATCATATGGTTTTTCTCCTTCAATTTGTTAATATGATGTATCACATTGATTGATTTGCGTATATTGAAGAATCCTTGCATTCCTGGGATAAACCCCACTTGATCATGGTGTATGATCCTTTTAATGTGCTGTTGGATTCTGTTTGCTAGTATTTTGTTGAGGATTTTTGCATCTATGTTCATCAGTGATATTGGCCTGTAGTTTTCTTTCTTTGTGACATCTTTGTCTGGTTTTGGTATCAGGGTGATGGTGGCCTTGTAGAATGAGTTGGGGAGTGTTCCTCCGTCTGCAATATTTTGGAAGAGTTTGAGAAGGATAGGCGTTAGCTCTTCTCTAAATGTTTGATAGAATTCACCTGTGAAGCCATCTGGTCCTGGGCTTTTGTTTGTTGGAAGGTTTTTAATCACAGTTTCAATTTCAGTGCTTGTGATTGGTCTGTTCATATTTTCTATTTCTTCCTGGTTCAGTCTCGGCAGTTTGTGCATTTCTAAGAATCTGTCCATTTCTTCCAGGTTGTCCATTTTATTGGCACAGAGTTGCTTGTAGTAATCTCTCATGATCTTTTGTATTTCTGCAGTGTCAGTGGTTACTTCTCCTTTTTCATTTCTAATTCTATTGATCTGAGTCTTCTCCCTTTTTCTCTTGATGAGTCTGGCTAATGGTTTATCAATTTTGTTTATCTTCTCAAAGAACCAGCTTTTAGTTTCATTGATTTTTGCTATTGTTTCCTTCATTTCTTTTTCATTTATTTCTGACCTGATCTTTATAATTTCTTTCCTTCTGCTGGCTTTGGGGTGTTTTTGTTCTTCTTTCTCTAATTGCTTTAGGTGCAAGGTTAGGTTGTTTATTCGAGATGTTTCCTGTTTCTTGAGGTAGGCTTGTATTGCTATAAACTTCCCTCTTAGCACTGCTTTTGCTGCGTCCCATAGGTTTTGGGTCGTCGTATCTCCATTGTCATTTGTTTCTAGGTATTTTTTGATTTCCCCTTTGATTTCTTCAGTGATCACTTCGTTATTAAGTAATGTATTGTGTAGCCTCCATGTGTTTGTATTTTTTACAGATCTTTTCCTGTAATTGATATCTAGTCTCATAGCGTTGTGGTCGGAAAAGATACTTGATACGATTTCAATTTTCTTAAATTTACCAAGGCTTGATTTGTGCCCCAAGATATGATCTATCCTGGAGAATGTTCCATGAGCACTTGAGAAAAATGTGTATTCTGTTGTTTTTGGGTGGAATGTCCTATAAATATCAATTAAGTCCATCTTGTTTAATGTATCATTTAAAGCTTGTGTTTCCTTATTTATTTTCATTTTGGATGATCTGTCCATTGGTGAAAGTGGGGTGTTAAAGTCCCCTACTATGATTGTGTTGCTGTCGATTTCCCCTTTTATGGCTGTTAGTATTTGCCTTATGTATTGAGGTGCTCCTATGTTGGGTGCATAAATATTTACAATTGTTATACCTTCCTCTTGGATGGATCCCTTGATCATTATATAGTGTCCTTCTTTGTCTCTTGTAATAGTCTTTATTTATTTATTTGTTTTTTTTTAACATCTTTATTGAAGTATAATTGCCTTACAATGGTGTGTTAGCTTCTGCTTTATAACAAAGTGAATCAGTTATACATATACAATATGTTCCCATTTCTCTTCCCTCTTGCATCTCCCTCCCTCCCACCCTCCCCATCCCATCCCTCTAGGTGGTCACAAGGCACCGAGCTGATCTCCCTGTGCTATGCGGCTGCTTCCCACTCGTTATCTATTTTACATTTGGTAGTGTATATATGTCCATGACACTCTCTTACCCTGTCACATCTCACCCCACCCCCTCCCCATATCCTCAAGTCCATTCTCTAGTAGGTCTGTGTCTTTATTCCCGTCTTGCCACTAGGTTCTTCATAGCCTTTTTTTTTTTCCCCTTAGATTCCGTATATATGAGTTAGCATACTGTATTTGTTTTTCTCTTTCTGACTTACTTCACTCTGTATGACAGACTCTAACTCCATCCACCTCATTACAAATACCTCCATTTCATTTCTTTTTATGGCTGAGTAATATTCCATTGTATATATGTGCCACATCTTCTTTATCCATTCATCTGTCGATGGACATTTAGGTTGCTTCCATGTCCTGGCTATTGTAAATAGAGCTGCAATGAACATTTTGGTACATGACTCTTTTTGACCTATGGTTTTCTCAGGGTATATGCCCAGTAGTGGAATTGCTGGGTCGTATGGTAGTTCTATTTGTAGTTTTTTAAGGAACCTCCATACTGTTCTCCATAGTGGCTGTATCAATTTACATTCCCACCAACAGTTCAAGAGTGTTCCCTTTCCTCCACACCCTCTCCAGCATTTATTGTTTCTAGATTTTTTGATGATGGCCGTTCTGACCGGTGTGAGATGATATTTCATTGTAGTTTTGATTTGCATTTCTCTAATGATTAATGATGTTGAGCATTCTTTCATGTGTCTGTAGGCCATCTGTATATCTTCTTTGGAGAAATGTCTATTTAGGTCTTCGGCCCATTTTTGGATTGGGTTGTTCGTTTTTTTGTTATTGAGCTGCATGAGCTGCTTGTAAATCTTGGAGATTAATCCTTTGTCAGTTGCTTCATTTGCAAATATTTTCTTCCATTCTGATGGTTGTCTTTTGGTCTTGTTTATGGTTTCCTTTGCTGTGCAAAAGCTTGTAAGTTTCATTAGGTCCCATTTGTTTATTTGTGTTCTTATTTCCATTTCTCTGGGAGCTGGGTCAAAAAGAATCTTGCTGTGATGTATGTCATAGAGTGTTCTGCCTATGTTTTCCTCTAAGAGTTTGATAGTGTCTGCCCTTACACTTAGGTCTTTAATCCATTTTGAGTTTATTTTTGTGCATGGTGTCAGGGAGTGTTCTAATTTCATACTTTTACATGTACCTGTCCAATTTTCCCAGCACCACTTATTGAAGAGGCTGTCTTTTCTCCACTGTATATGCTTGCCTCCTTTATCAAAAATAAGGTGCCCATATGTGTGTGGGTTTATCTCTGGGCTTTCTATCCTGTTCCATTGATCTATATTTCTGTTTTTGTGCCAGTACCAAACTGTCTTGATTACTGAAGCTTTGTAATATAGTCTGAAGTCAGGGAGCCTGATTCCCCCAGCTCCATTTTTCGTTCTCAAGATTGCTTTGGCTATTCGGGGTCTTTTGTGTTTCCATACAAATTGTGAAATTTTTTGTTCTAGTTCTGTGAAAAATGCCAGTGGTAGTTTGATAGGGATTGCATTGAATCTGTAGATTGCTTTGGGTAGTAGAGTCATTTTCACAATGTTGATTCTTCCAATCCAGGAACATGGTATATCTCTCCATCTATTTGTATCATCTTTAATTTCTTTCATCAGTGTCTTATAATTTTCTGCATACAGGTCTTTTGTCTCCTTAGGTAGGTTTATTCCTAGATATTTTATTCTTTTTGTTGCAATGGTAAATGGGAGTGTTTTCTTAATTTCACTTTGAGATTTTTCGTCATTAGTGTATAGAATGCAAGAGATTTCTGTGCATTAATTTTGTATCCTGCTACTTTACCAAATTCATTGATTAGCTCTAGGAGTTTTCTGGTAGCATCTTTAGGATTCTCTATGTATAGTATCATGTCATCTGCAAATAGTGACAGCTTTACTTCTTCTTTTCCGATTTGGATTCCTTTTATTTCTTTGTCTTCTCTGATTGCTGTGGCTAACACTTCCAAAACTATGTTGAATAATAGTGGTGAGAGTGGGCAACCTTGTCTTGTTCCTGATCTTAGTGGAAATGGTTTCAGTTTTTCACCATTGAGGACAATGTTGGCTGTGGGTTTGTCATATATGGCCTTTATTATGTTGAGGAAAGTTCCCTCTATGCCTACTTTCTGCAGGGCTTTTATCATAAATGGGTGCTGAATTTTGTCGAAAGCTTTCTCTGCATCTATTGAGATGATCATATGGTTTTTCTCCTTCAATTTGTTAATATGATGTATCACATTGATTGATTTGCGTATATTGAAGAATCCTTGCATTCCTGGGATAAACCCCACTTGATCATGGTGTATGATCCTTTTAATGTGCTGTTGGATTCTGTTTGCTAGTATTTTGTTGAGGATTTTTGCATCTATGTTCATCAGTGATATTGGCCTGTAGTTTTCTTTCTTTGTGACATCTTTGTCTGGTTTTGGTATCAGGGTGATGGTGGCCTCGTAGAATGAGTTGGGGAGTGTTCCTCCGTCTGCAATATTTTGGAAGAGTTTGAGAAGGATAGGTGTTAGCTCTTCTCTAAATGTTTGATAGAATTCACCTGTGAAGCCATCTGGTCCTGGGCTTTTGTTTGTTGGAAGGTTTTTAATCACAGTTTCAATTTCAGTGCTTGTGATTGGTCTGTTCATATTTTCTATTTCTTCCTGGTTCAGTCTCGGCAGTTTGTGCATTTCTAAGAATCTGTCCATTTCTTCCAGGTTGTCCATTTTATTGGCACAGAGTTGCTTGTAGTAATCTCTCATGATCTTTTGTATTTCTGCAGTGTCAGTGGTTACTTCTCCTTTTTCATTTCTAATTCTATTGATCTGAGTCTTCTCCCTTTTTCTCTTGATGAGTCTGGCTAATGGTTTATCAATTTTGTTTATCTTCTCAAAGAACCAGCTTTTAGTTTCATTGATTTTTGCTATTGTTTCCTTCATTTCTTTTTCATTTATTTCTGACCTGATCTTTATAATTTCTTTCCTTCTGCTGGCTTTGGGGTTTTTTGGTTCTTCTTTCTCTAATTGCTTTAGGTGCAAGGTTAGGTTGTTTATTCGAGATGTTTCCTGTTTCTTGAGGTAGGCTTGTATTGCTATAAACTTCCCTCTTAGCACTGCTTTTGCTGCGTCCCATAGGTTTTGGGTCGTCGTATCTCCATTGTCATTTGTTTCTAGGTATTTTTTGATTTCCCCTTTGATTTCTTCAGTGATCACTTCGTTATTAAGTAATGTATTGTGTAGCCTCCATGTGTTTGTATTTTTTACAGATCTTTTCCTGTAATTGATATCTAGTCTCATAGCGTTGTGGTCGGAAAAGATACTTGATACGATTTCAATTTTCTTAAATTTACCAAGGCTTGATTTGTGCCCCAAGATATGATCTATCCTGGAGAATGTTCCATGAGCACTTGAGAAAAATGTGTATTCTGTTGTTTTTGGGTGGAATGTCCTATAAATATCAATTAAGTCCATCTTGTTTAATGTATCATTTAAAGCTTGTGTTTCCTTATTTATTTTCATTTTGGATGATCTGTCCATTGGTGAAAGTGGGGTGTTAAAGTCCCCTACTATGATTGTGTTGCTGTCGATTTCCCCTTTTATGGCTGTTAGTATTTGCCTTATGTATTGAGGTGCTCCTATGTTGGGTGCATAAATATTTACAATTGTTATACCTTCCTCTTGGATGGATCCCTTGATCATTATATAGTGTCCTTCTTTGTCTCTTGTAATAGTCTTTATTTATTTATTTGTTTTTTTTTAACATCTTTATTGAAGTATAATTGCCTTACAATGGTGTGTTAGCTTCTGCTTTATAACAAAGTGAATCAGTTATACATATACAATATGTTCCCATTTCTCTTCCCTCTTGCATCTCCCTCCCTCCCACCCTCCCCATCCCATCCCTCTAGGTGGTCACAAGGCACCGAGCTGATCTCCCTGTGCTATGCGGCTGCTTCCCACTCGTTATCTATTTTACGTTTGGTAGTGTATATATGTCCATGACACTCTCTTACCCTGTCACATCTCACCCCACCCCCTCCCCATATCCTCAAGTCCATTCTCTAGTAGGTCTGTGTCTTTATTCCCGTCTTGCCACTAGGTTCTTCATGGCCTTTTTTTTTTTCCCTTAGATTCCGTATATATGAGTTAGCATACTGTATTTGTTTTTCTCTTTCTGACTTACTTCACTCTGTATGACAGACTCTAACTCCATCCACCTCATTACAAACACCTCCATTTCATTTCTTTTTATGGCTGAGTAATATTCCATTGTATATATGTGCCACATCTTCTTTATCCATTCATCTGTCGATGGACATTTAGGTTGCTTCCATGTCCTGGCTATTGTAAATAGAGCTGCAATGAACATTTTGGTACATGACTCTTTTTGACCTATGGTTTTCTCAGGGTATATGCCCAGTAGTGGAATTGCTGGGTCGTATGGTAGTTCTATTTGTAGTTTTTTAAGGAACCTCCATACTGTTCTCCATAGTGGCTGTATCAATTTACATTCCCACCAACAGTTCAAGAGTGTTCCCTTTCCTCCACACCCTCTCCAGCATTTATTGTTTCTAGATTTTTTGATGATGGCCATTCTGACCGGTGTGAGATGATATTTCATTGTAGTTTTGATTTGCATTTCTCTAATGATTAATGATGTTGAGCATTCTTTCATGTGTCTGTAGGCCATCTGTATATCTTCTTTGGAGAAATGTCTATTTAGGTCTTCGGCCCATTTTTGGATTGGGTTGTTCGTTTTTTTGTTATTGAGCTGCATGAGCTGCTTGTAAATCTTGGAGATTAACCCTTTGTCAGTTGCTTCATTTGCAAATATTTTCTTCCATTCTGATGGTTGTCTTTTGGTCTTGTTTATGGTTTCCTTTGCTGTGCAAAAGCTTGTAAGTTTCATTAGGTCCCATTTGTTTATTTGTGTTCTTATTTCCATTTCTCTGGGAGCTGGGTCAAAAAGAATCTTGCTGTGATGTATGTCATAGAGTGTTCTGCCTATGTTTTCCTCTAAGAGTTTGATAGTGTCTGCCCTTACACTTAGGTCTTTAATCCATTTTGAGTTTATTTTTGTGCATGGTGTCAGGGAGTGTTCTAATTTCATACTTTTACATGTACCTGTCCAATTTTCCCAGCACCACTTATTGAAGAGGCTGTCTTTTCTCCACTGTATATGCTTGCCTCCTTTATCAAAAATAAGGTGCCCATATGTGTGTGGGTTTATCTCTGGGCTTTCTATCCTGTTCCATTGATCTATATTTCTGTTTTTGTGCCAGTACCAAACTGTCTTGATTACTGAAGCTTTGTAATATAGTCTTAAGTCAGGGAGCCTGATTCCCCCAGCTCCATTTTTCGTTCTCAAGATTGCTTTGGCTATTCGGGGTCTTTTGTGTTTCCATACAAATTGTGAAATTTTTTGTTCTAGTTCTGTGAAAAATGCCAGTGGTAGTTTGATAGGGATTGCATTGAATCTGTAGATTGCTTTGGGTAGTAGAGTCATTTTCACAATGTTGATTCTTCCAATCCAGGAACATGGTATATCTCTCCATCTATTTGTATCATCTTTAATTTCTTTCATCAGTGTCTTATAATTTTCTGCATACAGGTCTTTTGTCTCCTTAGGTAGGTTTATTCCTAGATATTTTATTCTTTTTGTTGCAATGGTAAATGGGAGTGTTTTCTTAATTTCACTTTGAGATTTTTCGTCATTAGTGTATAGAATGCAAGAGATTTCTGTGCATTAATTTTGTATCCTGCTACTTTACCAAATTCATTGATTAGCTCTAGGAGTTTTCTGGTAGCACCTTTAGGATTCTCTATGTATAGTATCATGTCATCTGCAAATAGTGACAGCTTTACTTCTTCTTTTCCGATTTGGATTCCTTTTATTTCTTTGTCTTCTCTGATTGCTGTGGCTAACACTTCCAAAACTATGTTGAATAATAGTGGTGAGAGTGGGCAACCTTGTCTTGTTCCTGATCTTAGTGGAAATGGTTTCAGTTTTTCACCATTGAGGACAATGTTGGCTGTGGGTTTGTCATATATGGCCTTTATTATGTTGAGGAAAGTTCCCTCTATGCCTACTTTCTGCAGGGCTTTTATCATAAATGGGTGCTGAATTTTGTCGAAAGCTTTCTCTGCATCTATTGAGATGATCATATGGTTTTTCTCCTTCAATTTGTTAATATGATGTATCACATTGATTGATTTGCGTATATTGAAGAATCCTTGCATTCCTGGGATAAACCCCACTTGATCATGGTGTATGATCCTTTTAATGTGCTGTTGGATTCTGTTTGCTAGTATTTTGTTGAGGATTTTTGCATCTATGTTCATCAGTGATATTGGCCTGTAGTTTTCTTTCTTTGTGACATCTTTGTCTGGTTTTGGTATCAGGGTGATGGTGGCCTCGTAGAATGAGTTGGGGAGTGTTCCTCCGTCTGCAATATTTTGGAAGAGTTTGAGAAGGATAGGCGTTAGCTCTTCTCTAAATGTTTGATAGAATTCACCTGTGAAGCCATCTGGTCCTGGGCTTTTGTTTGTTGGAAGGTTTTTAATCACAGTTTCAATTTCAGTGCTTGTGATTGGTCTGTTCATATTTTCTATTTCTTCCTGGTTCAGTCTCGGCAGTTTGTGCATTTCTAAGAATCTGTCCATTTCTTCCAGGTTGTCCATTTTATTGGCACAGAGTTGCTTGTAGTAATCTCTCATGATCTTTTGTATTTCTGCAGTGTCAGTGGTTACTTCTCCTTTTTCATTTCTAATTCTATTGATCTGAGTCTTCTCCCTTTTTCTCTTGATGAGTCTGGCTAATGGTTTATCAATTTTGTTTATCTTCTCAAAGAACCAGCTTTTAGTTTCATTGATTTTTGCTATTGTTTCCTTCATTTCTTTTTCATTTATTTCTGACCTGATCTTTATAATTTCTTTCCTTCTGCTGGCTTTGGGGTTTTTTTGTTCTTCTTTCTCTAATTGCTTTAGGTGCAAGGTTAGGTTGTTTATTCGAGATGTTTCCTGTTTCTTGAGGTAGGCTTGTATTGCTATAAACTTCCCTCTTAGCACTGCTTTTGCTGCGTCCCATAGGTTTTGGGTCGTCGTATCTCCATTGTCATTTGTTTCTAGGTATTTTTTGATTTCCCCTTTGATTTCTTCAGTGATCACTTCGTTATTAAGTAATGTATTGTGTAGCCTCCATGTGTTTGTATTTTTTACAGATCTTTTCCTGTAATTGATATCTAGTCTCATAGCGTTGTGGTCGGAAAAGATACTTGATACGATTTCAATTTTCTTAAATTTACCAAGGCTTGATTTGTGCCCCAAGATATGATCTATCCTGGAGAATGTTCCATGAGCACTTGAGAAAAATGTGTATTCTGTTGTTTTTGGGTGGAATGTCCTATAAATATCAATTAAGTCCATCTTGTTTAATGTATCATTTAAAGCTTGTGTTTCCTTATTTATTTTCATTTTGGATGATCTGTCCATTGGTGAAAGTGGGGTGTTAAAGTCCCCTACTATGATTGTGTTGCTGTCGATTTCCCCTTTTATGGCTGTTAGTATTTGCCTTATGTATTGAGGTGCTCCTATGTTGGGTGCATAAATATTTACAATTGTTATACCTTCCTCTTGGATGGATCCCTTGATCATTATATAGTGTCCTTCTTTGTCTCTTGTAATAGTCTTTATTTATTTATTTGTTTTTTTTAACATCTTTATTGAAGTATAATTGCCTTACAATGGTGTGTTAGCTTCTGCTTTATAACAAAGTGAATCAGTTATACATATACAATATGTTCCCATTTCTCTTCCCTCTTGCATCTCCCTCCCTCCCACCCTCCCCATCCCATCCCTCTAGGTGGTCACAAGGCACCGAGCTGATCTCCCTGTGCTATGCGGCTGCTTCCCACTCGTTATCTATTTTACGTTTGGTAGTGTATATATGTCCATGACACTCTCTTACCCTGTCACATCTCACCCCACCCCCTCCCCATATCCTCAAGTCCATTCTCTAGTAGGTCTGTGTCTTTATTCCCGTCTTGCCACTAGGTTCTTCATGGCCTTTTTTTTTTTTCCCTTAGATTCCGTATATATGAGTTAGCATACTGTATTTGTTTTTCTCTTTCTGACTTACTTCACTCTGTATGACAGACTCTAACTCCATCCACCTCATTACAAATACCTCCATTTCATTTCTTTTTATGGCTGAGTAATATTCCATTGTATATATGTGCCACATCTTCTTTATCCATTCATCTGTCGATGGACATTTAGGTTGCTTCCATGTCCTGGCTATTGTAAATAGAGCTGCAATGAACATTTTGGTACATGACTCTTTTTGACCTATGGTTTTCTCAGGGTATATGCCCAGTAGTGGAATTGCTGGGTCGTATGGTAGTTCTATTTGTAGTTTTTTAAGGAACCTCCATACTGTTCTCCATAGTGGCTGTATCAATTTACATTCCCACCAACAGTTCAAGAGTGTTCCCTTTCCTCCACACCCTCTCCAGCATTTATTGTTTCTAGATTTTTTGATGATGGCCATTCTGACCGGTGTGAGATGATATCTCATTGTAGTTTTGATTTGCATTTCTCTAATGATTAATGATGTTGAGCATTCTTTCATGTGTCTGTAGGCCATCTGTATATCTTCTTTGGAGAAATGTCTATTTAGGTCTTCGGCCCATTTTTGGATTGGGTTGTTCGTTTTTTTGTTATTGAGCTGCATGAGCTGCTTGTAAATCTTGGAGATTAACCCTTTGTCAGTTGCTTCATTTGCAAATATTTTCTTCCATTCTGATGGTTGTCTTTTGGTCTTGTTTATGGTTTCCTTTGCTGTGCAAAAGCTTGTAAGTTTCATTAGGTCCCATTTGTTTATTTGTGTTCTTATTTCCATTTCTCTGGGAGCTGGGTCAAAAAGAATCTTGCTGTGATGTATGTCATAGAGTGTTCTGCCTATGTTTTCCTCTAAGAGTTTGATAGTGTCTGCCCTTACACTTAGGTCTTTAATCCATTTTGAGTTTATTTTTGTGCATGGTGTCAGGGAGTGTTCTAATTTCATACTTTTACATGTACCTGTCCAATTTTCCCAGCACCACTTATTGAAGAGGCTGTCTTTTCTCCACTGTATATGCTTGCCTCCTTTATCAAAAATAAGGTGCCCATATGTGTGTGGGTTTATCTCTGGGCTTTCTATCCTGTTCCATTGATCTATATTTCTGTTTTTGTGCCAGTACCAAACTGTCTTGATTACTGAAGCTTTGTAATATAGTCTTAAGTCAGGGAGCCTGATTCCCCCAGCTCCATTTTTCGTTCTCAAGATTGCTTTGGCTATTCGGGGTCTTTTGTGTTTCCATACAAATTGTGAAATTTTTTGTTCTAGTTCTGTGAAAAATGCCAGTGGTAGTTTGATAGGGATTGCATTGAATCTGTAGATTGCTTTGGGTAGTAGAGTCATTTTCACAATGTTGATTCTTCCAATCCAGGAACATGGTATATCTCTCCATCTATTTGTATCATCTTTAATTTCTTTCATCAGTGTCTTATAATTTTCTGCATACAGGTCTTTTGTCTCCTTAGGTAGGTTTATTCCTAGATATTTTATTCTTTTTGTTGCAATGGTAAATGGGAGTGTTTTCTTAATTTCACTTTGAGATTTTTCGTCATTAGTGTATAGAATGCAAGAGATTTCTGTGCATTAATTTTGTATCCTGCTACTTTACCAAATTCATTGATTAGCTCTAGGAGTTTTCTGGTAGCACCTTTAGGATTCTCTATGTATAGTATCATGTCATCTGCAAATAGTGACAGCTTTACTTCTTCTTTTCCGATTTGGATTCCTTTTATTTCTTTGTCTTCTCTGATTGCTGTGGCTAACACTTCCAAAACTATGTTGAATAATAGTGGTGAGAGTGGGCAACCTTGTCTTGTTCCTGATCTTAGTGGAAATGGTTTCAGTTTTTCACCATTGAGGACAATGTTGGCTGTGGGTTTGTCATATATGGCCTTTATTATGTTGAGGAAAGTTCCCTCTATGCCTACTTTCTGCAGGGCTTTTATCATAAATGGGTGCTGAATTTTGTCGAAAGCTTTCTCTGCATCTATTGAGATGATCATATGGTTCTTCTCCTTCAATTTGTTAATATGATGTATCACATTGATTGATTTGCGTATATTGAAGAATCCTTGCATTCCTGGGATAAACCCCACTTGATCATGGTGTATGATCCTTTTAATGTGCTGTTGGATTCTGTTTGCTAGTATTTTGTTGAGGATTTTTGCATCTATGTTCATCAGTGATATTGGCCTGTAGTTTTCTTTCTTTGTGACATCTTTGTCTGGTTTTGGTATCAGGGTGATGGTGGCCTCGTAGAATGAGTTGGGGAGTGTTCCTCCGTCTGCAATATTTTGGAAGAGTTTGAGAAGGATAGGCGTTAGCTCTTCTCTAAATGTTTGATAGAATTCACCTGTGAAGCCATCTGGTCCTGGGCTTTTGTTTGTTGGAAGGTTTTTAATCACAGTTTCAATTTCAGTGCTTGTGATTGGTCTGTTCATATTTTCTATTTCTTCCTGGTTCAGTCTCGGCAGTTTGTGCATTTCTAAGAATCTGTCCATTTCTTCCAGGTTGTCCATTTTATTGGCACAGAGTTGCTTGTAGTAATCTCTCATGATCTTTTGTATTTCTGCAGTGTCAGTGGTTACTTCTCCTTTTTCATTTCTAATTCTATTGATCTGAGTCTTCTCCCTTTTTCTCTTGATGAGTCTGGCTAATGGTTTATCAATTTTGTTTATCTTCTCAAAGAACCAGCTTTTAGTTTCATTGATTTTTGCTATTGTTTCCTTCATTTCTTTTTCATTTATTTCTGACCTGATCTTTATAATTTCTTTCCTTCTGCTGGCTTTGGGGTTTTTTTGTTCTTCTTTCTCTAATTGCTTTAGGTGCAAGGTTAGGTTGTTTATTCGAGATGTTTCCTGTTTCTTGAGGTAGGCTTGTATTGCTATAAACTTCCCTCTTAGCACTGCTTTTGCTGCGTCCCATAGGTTTTGGGTCGTCGTATCTCCATTGTCATTTGTTTCTAGGTATTTTTTGATTTCTTCAGTGATCACTTCGTTATTAAGTAATGTATTGTGTAGCCTCCATGTGTTTGTATTTTTTACAGATCTTTTCCTGTAATTGATATCTAGTCTCATAGCGTTGTGGTCGGAAAAGATACTTGATACGATTTCAATTTTCTTAAATTTACCAAGGCTTGATTTGTGCCCCAAGATATGATCTATCCTGGAGAATGTTCCATGAGCACTTGAGAAAAATGTGTATTCTGTTGTTTTTGGGTGGAATGTCCTATAAATATCAATTAAGTCCATCTTGTTTAATGTATCATTTAAAGCTTGTGTTTCCTTATTTATTTTCATTTTGGATGATCTGTCCATTGGTGAAAGTGGGGTGTTAAAGTCCCCTACTATGATTGTGTTGCTGTCGATTTCCCCTTTTATGGCTGTTAGTATTTGCCTTATGTATTGAGGTGCTCCTATGTTGGGTGCATAAATATTTACAATTGTTATACCTTCCTCTTGGATGGATCCCTTGATCATTATATAGTGTCCTTCTTTGTCTCTTGTAATAGTCTTTATTTATTTATTTGTTTTTTTTTAACATCTTTATTGAAGTATAATTGCCTTACAATGGTGTGTTAGCTTCTGCTTTATAACAAAGTGAATCAGTTATACATATACAATATGTTCCCATTTCTCTTCCCTCTTGCATCTCCCTCCCTCCCACCCTCCCCATCCCATCCCTCTAGGTGGTAACAAGGCACCGAGCTGATCTCCCTGTGCTATGCGGCTGCTTCCCACTCGTTATCTATTTTACATTTGGTAGTGTATATATGTCCATGACACTCTCTTACCCTGTCACATCTCACCCCACCCCCTCCCCATATCCTCAAGTCCATTCTCTAGTAGGTCTGTGTCTTTATTCCCGTCTTGCCACTAGGTTCTTCATGGCCTTTTTTTTTTTCCCTTAGATTCCGTATATATGAGTTAGCATACTGTATTTGTTTTTCTCTTTCTGACTTACTTCACTCTGTATGACAGACTCTAACTCCATCCACCTCATTACAAACACCTCCATTTCATTTCTTTTTATGGCTGAGTAATATTCCATTGTATATATGTGCCACATCTTCTTTATCCATTCATCTGTCGATGGACATTTAGGTTGCTTCCATGTCCTGGCTATTGTAAATAGAGCTGCAATGAACATTTTGGTACATGACTCTTTTTGACCTATGGTTTTCTCAGGGTATATGCCCAGTAGTGGAATTGCTGGGTCGTATGGTAGTTCTATTTGTAGTTTTTTAAGGAACCTCCATACTGTTCTCCATAGTGGCTGTATCAATTTACATTCCCACCAACAGTTCAAGAGTGTTCCCTTTCCTCCACACCCTCTCCAGCATTTATTGTTTCTAGATTTTTTGATGATGGCCATTCTGACCGGTGTGAGATGATATTTCATTGTAGTTTTGATTTGCATTTCTCTAATGATTAATGATGTTGAGCATTCTTTCATGTGTCTGTAGGCCATCTGTATATCTTCTTTGGAGAAATGTCTATTTAGGTCTTCGGCCCATTTTTGGATTGGGTTGTTCGTTTTTTTGTTATTGAGCTGCATGAGCTGCTTGTAAATCTTGGAGATTAACCCTTTGTCAGTTGCTTCATTTGCAAATATTTTCTTCCATTCTGATGGTTGTCTTTTGGTCTTGTTTATGGTTTCCTTTGCTGTGCAAAAGCTTGTAAGTTTCATTAGGTCCCATTTGTTTATTTGTGTTCTTATTTCCATTTCTCTGGGAGCTGGGTCAAAAAGAATCTTGCTGTGATGTATGTCATAGAGTGTTCTGCCTATGTTTTCCTCTAAGAGTTTGATAGTGTCTGCCCTTACACTTAGGTCTTTAATCCATTTTGAGTTTATTTTTGTGCATGGTGTCAGGGAGTGTTCTAATTTCATACTTTTACATGTACCTGTCCAATTTTCCCAGCACCACTTATTGAAGAGGCTGTCTTTTCTCCACTGTATATGCTTGCCTCCTTTATCAAAAATAAGGTGCCCATATGTGTGTGGGTTTATCTCTGGGCTTTCTATCCTGTTCCATTGATCTATATTTCTGTTTTTGTGCCAGTACCAAACTGTCTTGATTACTGAAGCTTTGTAATATAGTCTTAAGTCAGGGAGCCTGATTCCCCCAGCTCCATTTTTCGTTCTCAAGATTGCTTTGGCTATTCGGGGTCTTTTGTGTTTCCATACAAATTGTGAAATTTTTTGTTCTAGTTCTGTGAAAAATGCCAGTGGTAGTTTGATAGGGATTGCATTGAATCTGTAGATTGCTTTGGGTAGTAGAGTCATTTTCACAATGTTGATTCTTCCAATCCAGGAACATGGTATATCTCTCCATCTATTTGTATCATCTTTAATTTCTTTCATCAGTGTCTTATAATTTTCTGCATACAGGTCTTTTGTCTCCTTAGGTAGGTTTATTCCTAGATATTTTATTCTTTTTGTTGCAATGGTAAATGGGAGTGTTTTCTTAATTTCACTTTGAGATTTTTCGTCATTAGTGTATAGAATGCAAGAGATTTCTGTGCATTAATTTTGTATCCTGCTACTTTACCAAATTCATTGATTAGCTCTAGGAGTTTTCTGGTAGCACCTTTAGGATTCTCTATGTATAGTATCATGTCATCTGCAAATAGTGACAGCTTTACTTCTTCTTTTCCGATTTGGATTCCTTTTATTTCTTTGTCTTCTCTGATTGCTGTGGCTAACACTTCCAAAACTATGTTGAATAATAGTGGTGAGAGTGGGCAACCTTGTCTTGTTCCTGATCTTAGTGGAAATGGTTTCAGTTTTTCACCATTGAGGACAATGTTGGCTGTGGGTTTGTCATATATGGCCTTTATTATGTTGAGGAAAGTTCCCTCTATGCCTACTTTCTGCAGGGCTTTTATCATAAATGGGTGCTGAATTTTGTCGAAAGCTTTCTCTGCATCTATTGAGATGATCATATGGTTCTTCTCCTTCAATTTGTTAATATGATGTATCACATTGATTGATTTGCGTATATTGAAGAATCCTTGCATTCCTGGGATAAACCCCACTTGATCATGGTGTATGATCCTTTTAATGTGCTGTTGGATTCTGTTTGCTAGTATTTTGTTGAGGATTTTTGCATCTATGTTCATCAGTGATATTGGCCTGTAGTTTTCTTTCTTTGTGACATCTTTGTCTGGTTTTGGTATCAGGGTGATGGTGGCCTCGTAGAATGAGTTGGGGAGTGTTCCTCCGTCTGCAATATTTTGGAAGAGTTTGAGAAGGATAGGCGTTAGCTCTTCTCTAAATGTTTGATAGAATTCACCTGTGAAGCCATCTGGTCCTGGGCTTTTGTTTGTTGGAAGGTTTTTAATCACAGTTTCAATTTCAGTGCTTGTGATTGGTCTGTTCATATTTTCTATTTCTTCCTGGTTCAGTCTCGGCAGTTTGTGCATTTCTAAGAATCTGTCCATTTCTTCCAGGTTGTCCATTTTATTGGCACAGAGTTGCTTGTAGTAATCTCTCATGATCTTTTGTATTTCTGCAGTGTCAGTGGTTACTTCTCCTTTTTCATTTCTAATTCTATTGATCTGAGTCTTCTCCCTTTTTCTCTTGATGAGTCTGGCTAATGGTTTATCAATTTTGTTTATCTTCTCAAAGAACCAGCTTTTAGTTTCATTGATTTTTGCTATTGTTTCCTTCATTTCTTTTTCATTTATTTCTGACCTGATCTTTATAATTTCTTTCCTTCTGCTGGCTTTTTTTTGTTCTTCTTTCTCTAATTGCTTTAGGTGCAAGGTTAGGTTGTTTATTCGAGATGTTTCCTGTTTCTTGAGGTAGGCTTGTATTGCTATAAACTTCCCTCTTAGCACTGCTTTTGCTGCGTCCCATAGGTTTTGGGTCGTCGTATCTCCATTGTCATTTGTTTCTAGGTATTTTTTGATTTCTTCAGTGATCACTTCGTTATTAAGTAATGTATTGTGTAGCCTCCATGTGTTTGTATTTTTTACAGATCTTTTCCTGTAATTGATATCTAGTCTCATAGCGTTGTGGTCGGAAAAGATACTTGATACGATTTCAATTTTCTTAAATTTACCAAGGCTTGATTTGTGCCCCAAGATATGATCTATCCTGGAGAATGTTCCATGAGCACTTGAGAAAAATGTGTATTCTGTTGTTTTTGGGTGGAATGTCCTATAAATATCAATTAAGTCCATCTTGTTTAATGTATCATTTAAAGCTTGTGTTTCCTTATTTATTTTCATTTTGGATGATCTGTCCATTGGTGAAAGTGGGGTGTTAAAGTCCCCTACTATGATTGTGTTGCTGTCGATTTCCCCTTTTATGGCTGTTAGTATTTGCCTTATGTATTGAGGTGCTCCTATGTTGGGTGCATAAATATTTACAATTGTTATACCTTCCTCTTGGATGGATCCCTTGATCATTATATAGTGTCCTTCTTTGTCTCTTGTAATAGTCTTTATTTATTTATTTGTTTTTTTTAACATCTTTATTGAAGTATAATTGCCTTACAATGGTGTGTTAGCTTCTGCTTTATAACAAAGTGAATCAGTTATACATATACAATATGTTCCCATTTCTCTTCCCTCTTGCATCTCCCTCCCTCCCACCCTCCCCATCCCATCCCTCTAGGTGGTCACAAGGCACCGAGCTGATCTCCCTGTGCTATGCGGCTGCTTCCCACTCGTTATCTATTTTACGTTTGGTAGTGTATATATGTCCATGACACTCTCTTACCCTGTCACATCTCACCCCACCCCCTCCCCATATCCTCAAGTCCATTCTCTAGTAGGTCTGTGTCTTTATTCCCGTCTTGCCACTAGGTTCTTCATGGCCTTTTTTTTTTTCCCTTAGATTCCGTATATATGAGTTAGCATACTGTATTTGTTTTTCTCTTTCTGACTTACTTCACTCTGTATGACAGACTCTAACTCCATCCACCTCATTACAAATACCTCCATTTCATTTCTTTTTATGGCTGAGTAATATTCCATTGTATATATGTGCCACATCTTCTTTATCCATTCATCTGTCGATGGACATTTAGGTTGCTTCCATGTCCTGGCTATTGTAAATAGAGCTGCAATGAACATTTTGGTACATGACTCTTTTTGACCTATGGTTTTCTCAGGGTATATGCCCAGTAGTGGAATTGCTGGGTCGTATGGTAGTTCTATTTGTAGTTTTTTAAGGAACCTCCATACTGTTCTCCATAGTGGCTGTATCAATTTACATTCCCACCAACAGTTCAAGAGTGTTCCCTTTCCTCCACACCCTCTCCAGCATTTATTGTTTCTAGATTTTTTGATGATGGCCATTCTGACCGGTGTGAGATGATATCTCATTGTAGTTTTGATTTGCATTTCTCTAATGATTAATGATGTTGAGCATTCTTTCATGTGTCTGTAGGCCATCTGTATATCTTCTTTGGAGAAATGTCTATTTAGGTCTTCGGCCCATTTTTGGATTGGGTTGTTCGTTTTTTTGTTATTGAGCTGCATGAGCTGCTTGTAAATCTTGGAGATTAACCCTTTGTCAGTTGCTTCATTTGCAAATATTTTCTTCCATTCTGATGGTTGTCTTTTGGTCTTGTTTATGGTTTCCTTTGCTGTGCAAAAGCTTGTAAGTTTCATTAGGTCCCATTTGTTTATTTGTGTTCTTATTTCCATTTCTCTGGGAGCTGGGTCAAAAAGAATCTTGCTGTGATGTATGTCATAGAGTGTTCTGCCTATGTTTTCCTCTAAGAGTTTGATAGTGTCTGCCCTTACACTTAGGTCTTTAATCCATTTTGAGTTTATTTTTGTGCATGGTGTCAGGGAGTGTTCTAATTTCATACTTTTACATGTACCTGTCCAATTTTCCCAGCACCACTTATTGAAGAGGCTGTCTTTTCTCCACTGTATATGCTTGCCTCCTTTATCAAAAATAAGGTGGCCATATGTGTGTGGGTTTATCTCTGGGCTTTCTATCCTGTTCCATTGATCTATATTTCTGTTTTTGTGCCAGTACCAAACTGTCTTGATTACTGAAGCTTTGTAATATAGTCTTAAGTCAGGGAGCCTGATTCCCCCAGCTCCATTTTTCGTTCTCAAGATTGCTTTGGCTATTCGGGGTCTTTTGTGTTTCCATACAAATTGTGAAATTTTTTGTTCTAGTTCTGTGAAAAATGCCAGTGGTAGTTTGATAGGGATTGCATTGAATCTGTAGATTGCTTTGGGTAGTAGAGTCATTTTCACAATGTTGATTCTTCCAATCCAGGAACATGGTATATCTCTCCATCTATTTGTATCATCTTTAATTTCTTTCATCAGTGTCTTATAATTTTCTGCATACAGGTCTTTTGTCTCCTTAGGTAGGTTTATTCCTAGATATTTTATTCTTTTTGTTGCAATGGTAAATGGGAGTGTTTTCTTAATTTCACTTTGAGATTTTTCGTCATTAGTGTATAGAATGCAAGAGATTTCTGTGCATTAATTTTGTATCCTGCTACTTTACCAAATTCATTGATTAGCTCTAGGAGTTTTCTGGTAGCACCTTTAGGATTCTCTATGTATAGTATCATGTCATCTGCAAATAGTGACAGCTTTACTTCTTCTTTTCCGATTTGGATTCCTTTTATTTCTTTGTCTTCTCTGATTGCTGTGGCTAACACTTCCAAAACTATGTTGAATAATAGTGGTGAGAGTGGGCAACCTTGTCTTGTTCCTGATCTTAGTGGAAATGGTTTCAGTTTTTCACCATTGAGGACAATGTTGGCTGTGGGTTTGTCATATATGGCCTTTATTATGTTGAGGAAAGTTCCCTCTATGCCTACTTTCTGCAGGGCTTTTATCATAAATGGGTGCTGAATTTTGTCGAAAGCTTTCTCTGCATCTATTGAGATGATCATATGGTTTTTCTCCTTCAATTTGTTAATATGATGTATCACATTGATTGATTTGCGTATATTGAAGAATCCTTGCATTCCTGGGATAAACCCCACTTGATCATGGTGTATGATCCTTTTAATGTGCTGTTGGATTCTGTTTGCTAGTATTTTGTTGAGGATTTTTGCATCTATGTTCATCAGTGATATTGGCCTGTAGTTTTCTTTCTTTGTGACATCTTTGTCTGGTTTTGGTATCAGGGTGATGGTGGCCTCGTAGAATGAGTTGGGGAGTGTTCCTCCGTCTGCAATATTTTGGAAGAGTTTGAGAAGGATAGGCGTTAGCTCTTCTCTAAATGTTTGATAGAATTCACCTGTGAAGCCATCTGGTCCTGGGCTTTTGTTTGTTGGAAGGTTTTTAATCACAGTTTCAATTTCAGTGCTTGTGATTGGTCTGTTCATATTTTCTATTTCTTCCTGGTTCAGTCTCGGCAGTTTGTGCATTTCTAAGAATCTGTCCATTTCTTCCAGGTTGTCCATTTTATTGGCACAGAGTTGCTTGTAGTAATCTCTCATGATCTTTTGTATTTCTGCAGTGTCAGTGGTTACTTCTCCTTTTTCATTTCTAATTCTATTGATCTGAGTCTTCTCCCTTTTTCTCTTGATGAGTCTGGCTAATGGTTTATCAATTTTGTTTATCTTCTCAAAGAACCAGCTTTTAGTTTCATTGATTTTTGCTATTGTTTCCTTCATTTCTTTTTCATTTATTTCTGACCTGATCTTTATAATTTCTTTCCTTCTGCTGGCTTTGGGGTTTTTTTGTTCTTCTTTCTCTAATTGCTTTAGGTGCAAGGTTAGGTTGTTTATTCGAGATGTTTCCTGTTTCTTGAGGTAGGCTTGTATTGCTATAAACTTCCCTCTTAGCACTGCTTTTGCTGCGTCCCATAGGTTTTGGGTCGTCGTATCTCCATTGTCATTTGTTTCTAGGTATTTTTTGATTTCCCCTTTGATTTCTTCAGTGATCACTTCGTTATTAAGTAATGTATTGTGTAGCCTCCATGTGTTTGTATTTTTTACAGATCTTTTCCTGTAATTGATATCTAGTCTCATAGCGTTGTGGTCGGAAAAGATACTTGATACGATTTCAATTTTCTTAAATTTACCAAGGCTTGATTTGTGCCCCAAGATATGATCTATCCTGGAGAATGTTCCATGAGCACTTGAGAAAAATGTGTATTCTGTTGTTTTTGGGTGAAATGTCCTATAAATATCAATTAAGTCCATCTTGTTTAATGTATCATTTAAAGCTTGCGTTTCCTTATTTATTTTCATTTTGGATGATCTGTCCATTGGTGAAAGTGGGGTGTTAAAGTCCCCTACTATGATTGTGTTGCTGTCGATTTCCCCTTTTATGGCTGTTAGTATTTGCCTTATGTATTGAGGTGCTCCTATGTTGGGTGCATAAATATTTACAATTGTTATACCTTCCTCTTGGATGGATCCCTTGATCATTATATAGTGTCCTTCTTTGTCTCTTGTAATAGTCTTTATTTATTTATTTGTTTTTTTTTAACATCTTTATTGAAGTATAATTGCCTTACAATGGTGTGTTAGCTTCTGCTTTATAACAAAGTGAATCAGTTATACATATACAATATGTTCCCATTTCTCTTCCCTCTTGCATCTCCCTCCCTCCCACCCTCCCCATCCCATCCCTCTAGGTGGTCACAAGGCACCGAGCTGATCTCCCTGTGCTATGCGGCTGCTTCCCACTCGTTATCTATTTTACGTTTGGTAGTGTATATATGTCCATGACACTCTCTTACCCTGTCACATCTCACCCCACCCCCTCCCCATATCCTCAAGTCCATTCTCTAGTAGGTCTGTGTCTTTATTCCCGTCTTGCCACTAGGTTCTTCATGGCCTTTTTTTTTTTCCCTTAGATTCCGTATATATGAGTTAGCATACTGTATTTGTTTTTCTCTTTCTGACTTACTTCACTCTGTATGACAGACTCTAACTCCATCCACCTCATTACAAATACCTCCATTTCATTTCTTTTTATGGCTGAGTAATATTCCATTGTATATATGTGCCACATCTTCTTTATCCATTCATCTGTCGATGGACATTTAGGTTGCTTCCATGTCCTGGCTATTGTAAATAGAGCTGCAATGAACATTTTGGTACATGACTCTTTTTGACCTATGGTTTTCTCAGGGTATATGCCCAGTAGTGGAATTGCTGGGTCGTATGGTAGTTCTATTTGTAGTTTTTTAAGGAACCTCCATACTGTTCTCCATAGTGGCTGTATCAATTTACATTCCCACCAACAGTTCAAGAGTGTTCCCTTTCCTCCACACCCTCTCCAGCATTTATTGTTTCTAGATTTTTTGATGATGGCCATTCTGACCGGTGTGAGATGATATTTCATTGTAGTTTTGATTTGCATTTCTCTAATGATTAATGATGTTGAGCATTCTTTCATGTGTCTGTAGGCCATCTGTATATCTTCTTTGGAGAAATGTCTATTTAGGTCTTCGGCCCATTTTTGGATTGGGTTGTTCGTTTTTTTGTTATTGAGCTGCATGAGCTGCTTGTAAATCTTGGAGATTAACCCTTTGTCAGTTGCTTCATTTGCAAATATTTTCTTCCATTCTGATGGTTGTCTTTTGGTCTTGTTTATGGTTTCCTTTGCTGTGCAAAAGCTTGTAAGTTTCATTAGGTCCCATTTGTTTATTTGTGTTCTTATTTCCATTTCTCTGGGAGCTGGGTCAAAAAGAATCTTGCTGTGATGTATGTCATAGAGTGTTCTGCCTATGTTTTCCTCTAAGAGTTTGATAGTGTCTGCCCTTACACTTAGGTCTTTAATCCATTTTGAGTTTATTTTTGTGCATGGTGTCAGGGAGTGTTCTAATTTCATACTTTTACATGTACCTGTCCAATTTTCCCAGCACCACTTATTGAAGAGGCTGTCTTTTCTCCACTGTATATGCTTGCCTCCTTTATCAAAAATAAGGTGGCCATATGTGTGTGGGTTTATCTCTGGGCTTTCTATCCTGTTCCATTGATCTATATTTCTGTTTTTGTGCCAGTACCAAACTGTCTTGATTACTGAAGCTTTGTAATATAGTCTTAAGTCAGGGAGCCTGATTCCCCCAGCTCCATTTTTCGTTCTCAAGATTGCTTTGGCTATTCGGGGTCTTTTGTGTTTCCATACAAATTGTGAAATTTTTTGTTCTAGTTCTGTGAAAAATGCCAGTGGTAGTTTGATAGGGATTGCATTGAATCTGTAGATTGCTTTGGGTAGTAGAGTCATTTTCACAATGTTGATTCTTCCAATCCAGGAACATGGTATATCTCTCCATCTATTTGTATCATCTTTAATTTCTTTCATCAGTGTCTTATAATTTTCTGCATACAGGTCTTTTGTCTCCTTAGGTAGGTTTATTCCTAGATATTTTATTCTTTTTGTTGCAATGGTAAATGGGAGTGTTTTCTTAATTTCACTTTGAGATTTTTCGTCATTAGTGTATAGAATGCAAGAGATTTCTGTGCATTAATTTTGTATCCTGCTACTTTACCAAATTCATTGATTAGCTCTAGGAGTTTTCTGGTAGCACCTTTAGGATTCTCTATGTATAGTATCATGTCATCTGCAAATAGTGACAGCTTTACTTCTTCTTTTCTGATTTGGATTCCTTTTATTTCTTTGTCTTCTCTGATTGCTGTGGCTAACACTTCCAAAACTATGTTGAATAATAGTGGTGAGAGTGGGCAACCTTGTCTTGTTCCTGATCTTAGAGGAAATGGTTTCAGTTTTTCACCATTGAGGACAATGTTGGCTGTGGGTTTGTCATATATGGCCTTTATTATGTTGAGGAAAGTTCCCTCTATGCCTACTTTCTGCAGGGCTTTTATCATAAATGGGTGCTGAATTTTGTCGAAAGCTTTCTCTGCATCTATTGAGATGATCATATGGTTCTTCTCCTTCAATTTGTTAATATGATGTATCACATTGATTGATTTGCGTATATTGAAGAATCCTTGCATTCCTGGGATAAACCCCACTTGATCATGGTGTATGATCCTTTTAATGTGCTGTTGGATTCTGTTTGCTAGTATTTTGTTGAGGATTTTTGCATCTATGTTCATCAGTGATATTGGCCTGTAGTTTTCTTTCTTTGTGACATCTTTGTCTGGGTGTGGTATCAGGGTGATGGTGGCCTCGTAGAATGAGTTGGGGAGTGTTCCTCCGTCTGCAATATTTTGGAAGAGTTTGAGAAGGATAGGTGTTAGCTCTTCTCTAAATGTTTGATAGAATTCACCTGTGAAGCCATCTGGTCCTGGGCTTTTGTTTGTTGGAAGGTTTTTAATCACAGTTTCAATTTCAGTGCTTGTGATTGGTCTGTTCATATTTTCTATTTCTTCCTGGTTCAGTCTCGGCAGTTTGTGCATTTCTAAGAATCTGTCCATTTCTTCCAGGTTGTCCATTTTATTGGCAAAGAGTTGCTTGTAGTAATCTCTCATGATCTTTTGTATTTCTGCAGTGTCAGTGGTTACTTCTCCTTTTTCATTTCTAATTCTATTGATCTGAGTCTTCTCCCTTTTTCTCTTGATGAGTCTGGCTAATGGTTTATCAATTTTGTTTATCTTCTCAAAGAACCAGCTTTTAGTTTCATTGATTTTTGCTATTGTTTCCTTCATTTCTTTTTCATTTATTTCTGACCTGATCTTTATAATTTCTTTCCTTCTGCTGGCTTTGGGGTTTTTTTTGTTCTTCTTTCTCTAATTGCTTTAGGTGCAAGGTTAGGTTGTTTATTCGAGATGTTTCCTGTTTCTTGAGGTAGGCTTGTATTGCTATAAACTTCCCTCTTAGCACTGCTTTTGCTGCGTCCCATAGGTTTTGGGTCGTCGTATCTCCATTGTCATTTGTTTCTAGGTATTTTTTGATTTCCCCTTTGATTTCTTCAGTGATCACTTCGTTATTAAGTAATGTATTGTGTAGCCTCCATGTGTTTGTATTTTTTACAGATCTTTTCCTGTAATTGATATCTAGTCTCATAGCGTTGTGGTCGGAAAAGATACTTGATACGATTTCAATTTTCTTAAATTTACCAAGGCTTGATTTGTGCCCCAAGATATGATCTATCCTGGAGAATGTTCCATGAGCACTTGAGAAAAATGTGTATTCTGTTGTTTTTGGGTGGAATGTCCTATAAATATCAATTAAGTCCATCTTGTTTAATGTATCATTTAAAGCTTGTGTTTCCTTATTTATTTTCATTTTGGATGATCTGTCCATTGGTGAAAGTGGGGTGTTAAAGTCCCCTACTATGATTGTGTTGCTGTCGATTTCCCCTTTTATGGCTGTTAGTATTTGCCTTATGTATTGAGGTGCTCCTATGTTGGGTGCATAAATATTTACAATTGTTATACCTTCCTCTTGGATGGATCCCTTGATCATTATATAGTGTCCTTCTTTGTCTCTTGTAATAGTCTTTATTTATTTATTTGTTTTTTTTTAACATCTTTATTGAAGTATAATTGCCTTACAATGGTGTGTTAGCTTCTGCTTTATAACAAAGTGAATCAGTTATACATATACAATATGTTCCCATTTCTCTTCCCTCTTGCATCTCCCTCCCTCCCACCCTCCCCATCCCATCCCTCTAGGTGGTCACAAGGCACCGAGCTGATCTCCCTGTGCTATGCGGCTGCTTCCCACTCGTTATCTATTTTACATTTGGTAGTGTATATATGTCCATGACACTCTCTTACCCTGTCACATCTCACCCCACCCCCTCCCCATATCCTCAAGTCCATTCTCTAGTAGGTCTGTGTCTTTATTCCCGTCTTGCCACTAGGTTCTTCATGGCCTTTTTTTTTTTCCCCTTAGATTCCGTATATATGAGTTAGCATACTGTATTTGTTTTTCTCTTTCTGACTTACTTCACTCTGTATGACAGACTCTAACTCCATCCACCTCATTACAAATACCTCCATTTCATTTCTTTTTATGGCTGAGTAATATTCCATTGTATATATGTGCCACATCTTCTTTATCCATTCATCTGTCGATGGACATTTAGGTTGCTTCCATGTCCTGGCTATTGTAAATAGAGCTGCAATGAACATTTTGGTACATGACTCTTTTTGACCTATGGTTTTCTCAGGGTATATGCCCAGTAGTGGAATTGCTGGGTCGTATGGTAGTTCTATTTGTAGTTTTTTAAGGAACCTCCATACTGTTCTCCATAGTGGCTGTATCAATTTACATTCCCACCAACAGTTCAAGAGTGTTCCCTTTCCTCCACACCCTCTCCAGCATTTATTGTTTCTAGATTTTTTGATGATGGCCGTTCTGACCGGTGTGAGATGATATTTCATTGTAGTTTTGATTTGCATTTCTCTAATGATTAATGATGTTGAGCATTCTTTCATGTGTCTGTAGGCCATCTGTATATCTTCTTTGGAGAAATGTCTATTTAGGTCTTCGGCCCATTTTTGGATTGGGTTGTTCGTTTTTTTGTTATTGAGCTGCATGAGCTGCTTGTAAATCTTGGAGATTAATCCTTTGTCAGTTGCTTCATTTGCAAATATTTTCTTCCATTCTGATGGTTGTCTTTTGGTCTTGTTTATGGTTTCCTTTGCTGTGCAAAAGCTTGTAAGTTTCATTAGGTCCCATTTGTTTATTTGTGTTCTTATTTCCATTTCTCTGGGAGCTGGGTCAAAAAGAATCTTGCTGTGATGTATGTCATAGAGTGTTCTGCCTATGTTTTCCTCTAAGAGTTTGATAGTGTCTGCCCTTACACTTAGGTCTTTAATCCATTTTGAGTTTATTTTTGTGCATGGTGTCAGGGAGTGTTCTAATTTCATACTTTTACATGTACCTGTCCAATTTTCCCAGCACCACTTATTGAAGAGGCTGTCTTTTCTCCACTGTATATGCTTGCCTCCTTTATCAAAAATAAGGTGCCCATATGTGTGTGGGTTTATCTCTGGGCTTTCTATCCTGTTCCATTGATCTATATTTCTGTTTTTGTGCCAGTACCAAACTGTCTTGATTACTGAAGCTTTGTAATATAGTCTTAAGTCAGGGAGCCTGATTCCCCCAGCTCCATTTTTCGTTCTCAAGATTGCTTTGGCTATTCGGGGTCTTTTGTGTTTCCATACAAATTGTGAAATTTTTTGTTCTAGTTCTGTGAAAAATGCCAGTGGTAGTTTGATAGGGATTGCATTGAATCTGTAGATTGCTTTGGGTAGTAGAGTCATTTTCACAATGTTGATTCTTCCAATCCAGGAACATGGTATATCTCTCCATCTATTTGTATCATCTTTAATTTCTTTCATCAGTGTCTTATAATTTTCTGCATACAGGTCTTTTGTCTCCTTAGGTAGGTTTATTCCTAGATATTTTATTCTTTTTGTTGCAATGGTAAATGGGAGTGTTTTCTTAATTTCACTTTGAGATTTTTCGTCATTAGTGTATAGAATGCAAGAGATTTCTGTGCATTAATTTTGTATCCTGCTACTTTACCAAATTCATTGATTAGCTCTAGGAGTTTTCTGGTAGCATCTTTAGGATTCTCTATGTATAGTATCATGTCATCTGCAAATAGTGACAGCTTTACTTCTTCTTTTCCGATTTGGATTCCTTTTATTTCTTTGTCTTCTCTGATTGCTGTGGCTAACACTTCCAAAACTATGTTGAATAATAGTGGTGAGAGTGGGCAACCTTGTCTTGTTCCTGATCTTAGTGGAAATGGTTTCAGTTTTTCACCATTGAGGACAATGTTGGCTGTGGGTTTGTCATATATGGCCTTTATTATGTTGAGGAAAGTTCCCTCTATGCCTACTTTCTGCAGGGCTTTTATCATAAATGGGTGCTGAATTTTGTCGAAAGCTTTCTCTGCATCTATTGAGATGATCATATGGTTTTTCTCCTTCAATTTGTTAATATGATGTATCACATTGATTGATTTGCGTATATTGAAGAATCCTTGCATTCCTGGGATAAACCCCACTTGATCATGGTGTATGATCCTTTTAATGTGTTGTTGGATTCTGTTTGCTAGTATTTTGTTGAGGATTTTTGCATCTATGTTCATCAGTGATATTGGCCTGTAGTTTTCTTTCTTTGTGACATCTTTGTCTGGTTTTGGTATCAGGGTGATGGTGGCCTCGTAGAATGAGTTGGGGAGTGTTCCTCCGTCTGCAATATTTTGGAAGAGTTTGAGAAGGATAGGTGTTAGCTCTTCTCTAAATGTTTGATAGAATTCACCTGTGAAGCCATCTGGTCCTGGGCTTTTGTTTGTTGGAAGGTTTTTAATCACAGTTTCAATTTCAGTGCTTGTGATTGGTCTGTTCATATTTTCTATTTCTTCCTGGTTCAGTCTCGGCAGTTTGTGCATTTCTAAGAATCTGTCCATTTCTTCCAGGTTGTCCATTTTATTGGCACAGAGTTGCTTGTAGTAATCTCTCATGATCTTTTGTATTTCTGCAGTGTCAGTGGTTACTTCTCCTTTTTCATTTCTAATTCTATTGATCTGAGTCTTCTCCCTTTTTCTCTTGATGAGTCTGGCTAATGGTTTATCAATTTTGTTTATCTTCTCAAAGAACCAGCTTTTAGTTTCATTGATTTTTGCTATTGTTTCCTTCATTTCTTTTTCATTTATTTCTGACCTGATCTTTATAATTTCTTTCCTTCTGCTGGCTTTGGGGTTATTTTGTTCTTCTTTCTCTAATTGCTTTAGGTGCAAGGTTAGGTTGTTTATTCGAGATGTTTCCTGTTTCTTGAGGTAGGCTTGTATTGCTATAAACTTCCCTCTTAGCACTGCTTTTGCTGCGTCCCATAGGTTTTGGGTCGTCGTATCTCCATTGTCATTTGTTTCTAGGTATTTTTTGATTTCCCCTTTGATTTCTTCAGTGATCACTTCGTTATTAAGTAATGTATTGTGTAGCCTCCATGTGTTTGTATTTTTTACAGATCTTTTCCTGTAATTGATATCTAGTCTCATAGCGTTGTGGTCGGAAAAGATACTTGATACGATTTCAATTTTCTTAAATTTACCAAGGCTTGATTTGTGCCCCAAGATATGATCTATCCTGGAGAATGTTCCATGAGCACTTGAGAAAAATGTGTATTCTGTTGTTTTTGGGTGGAATGTCCTATAAATATCAATTAAGTCCATCTTGTTTAATGTATCATTTAAAGCTTGTGTTTCCTTATTTATTTTCATTTTGGATGATCTGTCCATTGGTGAAAGTGGGGTGTTAAAGTCCCCTACTATGATTGTGTTGCTGTCGATTTCCCCTTTTATGGCTGTTAGTATTTGCCTTATGTATTGAGGTGCTCCTATGTTGGGTGCATAAATATTTACAATTGTTATACCTTCCTCTTGGATGGATCCCTTGATCATTATATAGTGTCCTTCTTTGTCTCTTGTAATAGTCTTTATTTATTTATTTGTTTTTTTTTAACATCTTTATTGAAGTATAATTGCCTTACAATGGTGTGTTAGCTTCTGCTTTATAACAAAGTGAATCAGTTATACATATACAATATGTTCCCATTTCTCTTCCCTCTTGCATCTCCCTCCCTCCCACCCTCCCCATCCCATCCCTCTAGGTGGTCACAAGGCACCGAGCTGATCTCCCTGTGCTATGCGGCTGCTTCCCACTCGTTATCTATTTTACGTTTGGTAGTGTATATATGTCCATGACACTCTCTTACCCTGTCACATCTCACCCCACCCCCTCCCCATATCCTCAAGTCCATTCTCTAGTAGGTCTGTGTCTTTATTCCCGTCTTGCCACTAGGTTCTTCATGGCCTTTTTTTTTTTTCCCTTAGATTCCGTATATATGAGTTAGCATACTGTATTTGTTTTTCTCTTTCTGACTTACTTCACTCTGTATGACAGACTCTAACTCCATCCACCTCATTACAAATACCTCCATTTCATTTCTTTTTATGGCTGAGTAATATTCCATTGTATATATGTGCCACATCTTCTTTATCCATTCATCTGTCGATGGACATTTAGGTTGCTTCCATGTCCTGGCTATTGTAAATAGAGCTGCAATGAACATTTTGGTACATGACTCTTTTTGACCTATGGTTTTCTCAGGGTATATGCCCAGTAGTGGAATTGCTGGGTCGTATGGTAGTTCTATTTGTAGTTTTTTAAGGAACCTCCATACTGTTCTCCATAGTGGCTGTATCAATTTACATTCCCACCAACAGTTCAAGAGTGTTCCCTTTCCTCCACACCCTCTCCAGCATTTATTGTTTCTAGATTTTTTGATGATGGCCATTCTGACCGGTGTGAGATGATATTTCATTGTAGTTTTGATTTGCATTTCTCTAATGATTAATGATGTTGAGCATTCTTTCATGTGTCTGTAGGCCATCTGTATATCTTCTTTGGAGAAATGTCTATTTAGGTCTTCGGCCCATTTTTGGATTGGGTTGTTCGTTTTTTTGTTATTGAGCTGCATGAGCTGCTTGTAAATCTTGGAGATTAACCCTTTGTCAGTTGCTTCATTTGCAAATATTTTCTTCCATTCTGATGGTTGTCTTTTGGTCTTGTTTATGGTTTCCTTTGCTGTGCAAAAGCTTGTAAGTTTCATTAGGTCCCATTTGTTTATTTGTGTTCTTATTTCCATTTCTCTGGGAGCTGGGTCAAAAAGAATCTTGCTGTGATGTATGTCATAGAGTGTTCTGCCTATGTTTTCCTCTAAGAGTTTGATAGTGTCTGCCCTTACACTTAGGTCTTTAATCCATTTTGAGTTTATTTTTGTGCATGGTGTCAGGGAGTGTTCTAATTTCATACTTTTACATGTACCTGTCCAATTTTCCCAGCACCACTTATTGAAGAGGCTGTCTTTTCTCCACTGTATATGCTTGCCTCCTTTATCAAAAATAAGGTGCCCATATGTGTGTGGGTTTATCTCTGGGCTTTCTATCCTGTTCCATTGATCTATATTTCTGTTTTTGTGCCAGTACCAAACTGTCTTGATTACTGAAGCTTTGTAATATAGTCTTAAGTCAGGGAGCCTGATTCCCCCAGCTCCATTTTTCGTTCTCAAGATTGCTTTGGCTATTCGGGGTCTTTTGTGTTTCCATACAAATTGTGAAATTTTTTGTTCTAGTTCTGTGAAAAATGCCAGTGGTAGTTTGATAGGGATTGCATTGAATCTGTAGATTGCTTTGGGTAGTAGAGTCATTTTCACAATGTTGATTCTTCCAATCCAGGAACATGGTATATCTCTCCATCTATTTGTATCATCTTTAATTTCTTTCATCAGTGTCTTATAATTTTCTGCATACAGGTCTTTTGTCTCCTTAGGTAGGTTTATTCCTAGATATTTTATTCTTTTTGTTGCAATGGTAAATGGGAGTGTTTTCTTAATTTCAGTTTCAGATTTTTCGTCATTAGTGTATAGAATGCAAGAGATTTCTGTGCATTAAATTTGTATCCTGCTACTTTACCAAATTCATTGATTAGCTCTAGGAGTTTTCTGGTAGCACCTTTAGGATTCTCTATGTATAGTATCATGTCATCTGCAAATAGTGACAGCTTTACTTCTTCTTTTCCGATTTGGATTCCTTTTATTTCTTTGTCTTCTCTGATTGCTGTGGTTAACACTTCCAAAACTATGTTGAATAATAGTGGTGAGAGTGGGCAACCTTGTCTTGTTCCTGATCTTAGTGGAAATGGTTTCAGTTTTTCACCATTGAGGACAATGTTGGCTGTGGGTTTGTCATATATGGCCTTTATTATGTTGAGGAAAGTTCCCTCTATGCCTACTTTCTGCAGGGCTTTTATCATAAATGGGTGCTGAATTTTGTCGAAAGCTTTCTCTGCATCTATTGAGATGATCATATGGTTTTTCTCCTTCAATTTGTTAATATGATGTATCACATTGATTGATTTGCGTATATTGAAGAATCCTTGCATTCCTGGGATAAACCCCACTTGATCATGGTGTATGATCCTTTTAATGTGCTGTTGGATTCTGTTTGCTAGTATTTTGTTGAGGATTTTTGCATCTATGTTCATCAGTGATATTGGCCTGTAGTTTTCTTTCTTTGTGACATCTTTGTCTGGTTTTGGTATCAGGGTGATGGTGGCCTCGTAGAATGAGTTGGGGAGTGTTCCTCCGTCTGCAATATTTTGGAAGAGTTTGAGAAGGATAGGTGTTAGCTCTTCTCTAAATGTTTGATAGAATTCACCTGTGAAGCCATCTGGTCCTGGGCTTTTGTTTGTTGGAAGGTTTTTAATCACAGTTTCAATTTCAGTGCTTGTGATTGGTCTGTTCATATTTTCTATTTCTTCCTGGTTCAGTCTCGGCAGTTTGTGCATTTCTAAGAATCTGTCCATTTCTTCCAGGTTGTCCATTTTATTGGCACAGAGTTGCTTGTAGTAATCTCTCATGATCTTTTGTATTTCTGCAGTGTCAGTGGTTACTTCTCCTTTTTCATTTCTAATTCTATTGATCTGAGTCTTCTCCCTTTTTCTCTTGATGAGTCTGGCTAATGGTTTATCAATTTTGTTTATCTTCTCAAAGAACCAGCTTTTAGTTTCATTGATTTTTGCTATTGTTTCCTTCATTTCTTTTTCATTTATTTCTGACCTGATCTTTATAATTTCTTTCCTTCTGCTGGCTTTGGGGTTTTTTTGTTCTTCTTTCTCTAATTGCTTTAGGTGCAAGGTTAGGTTGTTTATTCGAGATGTTTCCTGTTTCTTGAGGTAGGCTTGTATTGCTATAAACTTCCCTCTTAGCACTGCTTTTGCTGCGTCCCATAGGTTTTGGGTCGTCGTATCTCCATTGTCATTTGTTTCTAGGTATTTTTTGATTTCCCCTTTGATTTCTTCAGTGATCACTTCGTTATTAAGTAATGTATTGTGTAGCCTCCATGTGTTTGTATTTTTTACAGATCTTTTCCTGTAATTGATATCTAGTCTCATAGCGTTGTGGTCGGAAAAGATACTTGATACGATTTCAATTTTCTTAAATTTACCAAGGCTTGATTTGTGCCCCAAGATATGATCTATCCTGGAGAATGTTCCATGAGCACTTGAGAAAAATGTGTATTCTGTTGTTTTTGGGTGGAATGTCCTATAAATATCAATTAAGTCCATCTTGTTTAATGTATCATTTAAAGCTTGTGTTTCCTTATTTATTTTCATTTTGGATGATCTGTCCATTGGTGAAAGTGGGGTGTTAAAGTCCCCTACTATGATTGTGTTGCTGTCGATTTCCCCTTTTATGGCTGTTAGTATTTGCCTTATGTATTGAGGTGCTCCTATGTTGGGTGCATAAATATTTACAATTGTTATACCTTCCTCTTGGATGGATCCCTTGATCATTATATAGTGTCCTTCTTTGTCTCTTGTAATAGTCTTTATTTATTTATTTGTTTTTTTTTAACATCTTTATTGAAGTATAATTGCCTTACAATGGTGTGTTAGCTTCTGCTTTATAACAAAGTGAATCAGTTATACATATACAATATGTTCCCATTTCTCTTCCCTCTTGCATCTCCCTCCCTCCCACCCTCCCCATCCCATCCCTCTAGGTGGTCACAAGGCACCGAGCTGATCTCCCTGTGCTATGCGGCTGCTTCCCACTCGTTATCTATTTTACGTTTGGTAGTGTATATATGTCCATGACACTCTCTTACCCTGTCACATCTCACCCCACCCCCTCCCCATATCCTCAAGTCCATTCTCTAGTAGGTCTGTGTCTTTATTCCCGTCTTGCCACTAGGTTCTTCATGGCCTTTTTTTTTTTCCCTTAGATTCCGTATATATGAGTTAGCATACTGTATTTGTTTTTCTCTTTCTGACTTACTTCACTCTGTATGACAGACTCTAACTCCATCCACCTCATTACAAATACCTCCATTTCATTTCTTTTTATGGCTGAGTAATATTCCATTGTATATATGTGCCACATCTTCTTTATCCATTCATCTGTCGATGGACATTTAGGTTGCTTCCATGTCCTGGCTATTGTAAATAGAGCTGCAATGAACATTTTGGTACATGACTCTTTTTGACCTATGGTTTTCTCAGGGTATATGCCCAGTAGTGGAATTGCTGGGTCATATGGTAGTTCTATTTGTAGTTTTTTAAGGAACCTCCATACTGTTCTCCATAGTGGCTGTATCAATTTACATTCCCACCAACAGTTCAAGAGTGTTCCCTTTCCTCCACACCCTCTCCAGCATTTATTGTTTCTAGATTTTTTGATGATGGCCATTCTGACCGGTGTGAGATGATATTTCATTGTAGTTTTGATTTGCATTTCTCTAATGATTAATGATGTTGAGCATTCTTTCATGTGTCTGTAGGCCATCTGTATATCTTCTTTGGAGAAATGTCTATTTAGGTCTTCGGCCCATTTTTGGATTGGGTTGTTCGTTTTTTTGTTATTGAGCTGCATGAGCTGCTTGTAAATCTTGGAGATTAACCCTTTGTCAGTTGCTTCATTTGCAAATATTTTCTTCCATTCTGATGGTTGTCTTTTGGTCTTGTTTATGGTTTCCTTTGCTGTGCAAAAGCTTGTAAGTTTCATTAGGTCCCATTTGTTTATTTGTGTTCTTATTTCCATTTCTCTGGGAGCTGGGTCAAAAAGAATCTTGCTGTGATGTATGTCATAGAGTGTTCTGCCTATGTTTTCCTCTAAGAGTTTGATAGTGTCTGCCCTTACACTTAGGTCTTTAATCCATTTTGAGTTTATTTTTGTGCATGGTGTCAGGGAGTGTTCTAATTTCATACTTTTACATGTACCTGTCCAATTTTCCCAGCACCACTTATTGAAGAGGCTGTCTTTTCTCCACTGTATATGCTTGCCTCCTTTATCAAAAATAAGGTGCCCATATGTGTGTGGGTTTATCTCTGGGCTTTCTATCCTGTTCCATTGATCTATATTTCTGTTTTTGTGCCAGTACCAAACTGTCTTGATTACTGAAGCTTTGTAATATAGTCTTAAGTCAGGGAGCCTGATTCCCCCAGCTCCATTTTTCGTTCTCAAGATTGCTTTGGCTATTCGGGGTCTTTTGTGTTTCCATACAAATTGTGAAATTTTTTGTTCTAGTTCTGTGAAAAATGCCAGTGGTAGTTTGATAGGGATTGCATTGAATCTGTAGATTGCTTTGGGTAGTAGAGTCATTTTCACAATGTTGATTCTTCCAATCCAGGAACATGGTATATCTCTCCATCTATTTGTATCATCTTTAATTTCTTTCATCAGTGTCTTATAATTTTCTGCATACAGGTCTTTTGTCTCCTTAGGTAGGTTTATTCCTAGATATTTTATTCTTTTTGTTGCAATGGTAAATGGGAGTGTTTTCTTAATTTCACTTTGAGATTTTTCGTCATTAGTGTATAGAATGCAAGAGATTTCTGTGCATTAATTTTGTATCCTGCTACTTTACCAAATTCATTGATTAGCTCTAGGAGTTTTCTGGTAGCACCTTTAGGATTCTCTATGTATAGTATCATGTCATCTGCAAATAGTGACAGCTTTACTTCTTCTTTTCCGATTTGAATTCCTTTTATTTCTTTGTCTTCTCTGATTGCTGTGGCTAACACTTCCAAAACTATGTTGAATAATAGTGGTGAGAGTGGGCAACCTTGTCTTGTTCCTGATCTTAGTGGAAATGGTTTCAGTTTTTCACCATTGAGGACAATGTTGGCTGTGGGTTTGTCATATATGGCCTTTATTATGTTGAGGAAAGTTCCCTCTATGCCTACTTTCTGCAGGGCTTTTATCATAAATGGGTGCTGAATTTTGTCGAAAGCTTTCTCTGCATCTATTGAGATGATCATATGGTTTTTCTCCTTCAATTTGTTAATATGATGTATCACATTGATTGATTTGCGTATATTGAAGAATCCTTGCATTCCTGGGATAAACCCCACTTGATCATGGTGTATGATCCTTTTAATGTGCTGTTGGATTCTGTTTGCTAGTATTTTGTTGAGGATTTTTGCATCTATGTTCATCAGTGATATTGGCCTGTAGTTTTCTTTCTTTGTGACATCTTTGTCTGGTTTTGGTATCAGGGTGATGGTGGCCTTGTAGAATGAGTTGGGGAGTGTTCCTCCGTCTGCAATATTTTGGAAGAGTTTGAGAAGGGTAGGCGTTAGCTCTTCTCTAAATGTTTGATAGAATTCACCTGTGAAGCCATCTGGTCCTGGGCTTTTGTTTGTTGGAAGGTTTTTAATCACAGTTTCAATTTCAGTGCTTGTGATTGGTCTGTTCATATTTTCTATTTCTTCCTGGTTCAGTCTCGGCAGTTTGTGCATTTCTAAGAATCTGTCCATTTCTTCCAGGTTGTCCATTTTATTGGCACAGAGTTGCTTGTAGTAATCTCTCATGATCTTTTGTATTTCTGCAGTGTCAGTGGTTACTTCTCCTTTTTCATTTCTAATTCTATTGATCTGAGTCTTCTCCCTTTTTCTCTTGATGAGTCTGGCTAATGGTTTATCAATTTTGTTTATCTTCTCAAAGAACCAGCTTTTAGTTTCATTGATTTTTGCTATTGTTTCCTTCATTTCTTTTTCATTTATTTCTGACCTGATCTTTATAATTTCTTTCCTTCTGCTGGCTTTGGGGTGTTTTTGTTCTTCTTTCTCTAATTGCTTTAGGTGCAAGGTTAGGTTGTTTATTCGAGATGTTTCCTGTTTCTTGAGGTAGGCTTGTATTGCTATAAACTTCCCTCTTAGCACTGCTTTTGCTGCGTCCCATAGGTTTTGGGTCGTCGTATCTCCATTGTCATTTGTTTCTAGGTATTTTTTGATTTCCCCTTTGATTTCTTCAGTGATCACTTCGTTATTAAGTAATGTATTGTGTAGCCTCCATGTGTTTGTATTTTTTACAGATCTTTTCCTGTAATTGATATCTAGTCTCATAGCGTTGTGGTCGGAAAAGATACTTGATACGATTTCAATTTTCTTAAATTTACCAAGGCTTGATTTGTGCCCCAAGATATGATCTATCCTGGAGAATGTTCCATGAGCACTTGAGAAAAATGTGTATTCTGTTGTTTTTGGGTGGAATGTCCTATAAATATCAATTAAGTCCATCTTGTTTAATGTATCATTTAAAGCTTGTGTTTCCTTATTTATTTTCATTTTGGATGATCTGTCCATTGGTGAAAGTGGGGTGTTAAAGTCCCCTACTATGATTGTGTTGCTGTCGATTTCCCCTTTTATGGCTGTTAGTATTTGCCTTATGTATTGAGGTGCTCCTATGTTGGGTGCATAAATATTTACAATTGTTATACCTTCCTCTTGGATGGATCCCTTGATCATTATATAGTGTCCTTCTTTGTCTCTTGTAATAGTCTTTATTTATTTATTTGTTTTTTTTTAACATCTTTATTGAAGTATAATTGCCTTACAATGGTGTGTTAGCTTCTGCTTTATAACAAAGTGAATCAGTTATACATATACAATATGTTCCCATTTCTCTTCCCTCTTGCATCTCCCTCCCTCCCACCCTCCCCATCCCATCCCTCTAGGTGGTCACAAGGCACCGAGCTGATCTCCCTGTGCTATGCGGCTGCTTCCCACTCGTTATCTATTTTACATTTGGTAGTGTATATATGTCCATGACACTCTCTTACCCTGTCACATCTCACCCCACCCCCTCCCCATATCCTCAAGTCCATTCTCTAGTAGGTCTGTGTCTTTATTCCCGTCTTGCCACTAGGTTCTTCATGGCCTTTTTTTTTTCCCCTTAGATTCCGTATATATGAGTTAGCATACTGTATTTGTTTTTCTCTTTCTGACTTACTTCACTCTGTATGACAGACTCTAACTCCATCCACCTCATTACAAATACCTCCATTTCATTTCTTTTTATGGCTGAGTAATATTCCATTGTATATATGTGCCACATCTTCTTTATCCATTCATCTGTCGATGGACATTTAGGTTGCTTCCATGTCCTGGCTATTGTAAATAGAGCTGCAATGAACATTTTGGTACATGACTCTTTTTGACCTATGGTTTTCTCAGGGTATATGCCCAGTAGTGGAATTGCTGGGTCGTATGGTAGTTCTATTTGTAGTTTTTTAAGGAACCTCCATACTGTTCTCCATAGTGGCTGTATCAATTTACATTCCCACCAACAGTTCAAGAGTGTTCCCTTTCCTCCACACCCTCTCCAGCATTTATTGTTTCTAGATTTTTTGATGATGGCCGTTCTGACCGGTGTGAGATGATATTTCATTGTAGTTTTGATTTGCATTTCTCTAATGATTAATGATGTTGAGCATTCTTTCATGTGTCTGTAGGCCATCTGTATATCTTCTTTGGAGAAATGTCTATTTAGGTCTTCGGCCCATTTTTGGATTGGGTTGTTCGTTTTTTTGTTATTGAGCTGCATGAGCTGCTTGTAAATCTTGGAGATTAATCCTTTGTCAGTTGCTTCATTTGCAAATATTTTCTTCCATTCTGATGGTTGTCTTTTGGTCTTGTTTATGGTTTCCTTTGCTGTGCAAAAGCTTGTAAGTTTCATTAGGTCCCATTTGTTTATTTGTGTTCTTATTTCCATTTCTCTGGGAGCTGGGTCAAAAAGAATCTTGCTGTGATGTATGTCATAGAGTGTTCTGCCTATGTTTTCCTCTAAGAGTTTGATAGTGTCTGCCCTTACACTTAGGTCTTTAATCCATTTTGAGTTTATTTTTGTGCATGGTGTCAGGGAGTGTTCTAATTTCATACTTTTACATGTACCTGTCCAATTTTCCCAGCACCACTTATTGAAGAGGCTGTCTTTTCTCCACTGTATATGCTTGCCTCCTTTATCAAAAATAAGGTGCCCATATGTGTGTGGGTTTATCTCTGGGCTTTCTATCCTGTTCCATTGATCTATATTTCTGTTTTTGTGCCAGTACCAAACTGTCTTGATTACTGAAGCTTTGTAATATAGTCTTAAGTCAGGGAGCCTGATTACCCCAGCTCCATTTTTCGTTCTCAAGATTGCTTTGGCTATTCGGGGTCTTTTGTGTTTCCATACAAATTGTGAAATTTTTTGTTCTAGTTCTGTGAAAAATGCCAGTGGTAGTTTGATAGGGATTGCATTGAATCTGTAGATTGCTTTGGGTAGTAGAGTCATTTTCACAATGTTGATTCTTCCAATCCAGGAACATGGTATATCTCTCCATCTATTTGTATCATCTTTAATTTCTTTCATCAGTGTCTTATAATTTTCTGCATACAGGTCTTTTGTCTCCTTAGGTAGGTTTATTCCTAGATATTTTATTCTTTTTGTTGCAATGGTAAATGGGAGTGTTTTCTTAATTTCACTTTGAGATTTTTCGTCATTAGTGTATAGAATGCAAGAGATTTCTGTGCATTAATTTTGTATCCTGCTACTTTACCAAATTCATTGATTAGCTCTAGGAGTTTTCTGGTAGCATCTTTAGGATTCTCTATGTATAGTATCATGTCATCTGCAAATAGTGACAGCTTTACTTCTTCTTTTCCGATTTGGATTCCTTTTATTTCTTTGTCTTCTCTGATTGCTGTGGCTAACACTTCCAAAACTATGTTGAATAATAGTGGTGAGAGTGGGCAACCTTGTCTTGTTCCTGATCTTAGTGGAAATGGTTTCAGTTTTTCACCATTGAGGACAATGTTGGCTGTGGGTTTGTCATATATGGCCTTTATTATGTTGAGGAAAGTTCCCTCTATGCCTACTTTCTGCAGGGCTTTTATCATAAATGGGTGCTGAATTTTGTCGAAAGCTTTCTCTGCATCTATTGAGATGATCATATGGTTTTTCTCCTTCAATTTGTTAATATGATGTATCACATTGATTGATTTGCGTATATTGAAGAATCCTTGCATTCCTGGGATAAACCCCACTTGATCATGGTGTATGATCCTTTTAATGTGTTGTTGGATTCTGTTTGCTAGTATTTTGTTGAGGATTTTTGCATCTATGTTCATCAGTGATATTGGCCTGTAGTTTTCTTTCTTTGTGACATCTTTGTCTGGTTTTGGTATCAGGGTGATGGTGGCCTCGTAGAATGAGTTGGGGAGTGTTCCTCCGTCTGCAATATTTTGGAAGAGTTTGAGAAGGATAGGTGTTAGCTCTTCTCTAAATGTTTGATAGAATTCACCTGTGAAGCCATCTGGTCCTGGGCTTTTGTTTGTTGGAAGGTTTTTAATCACAGTTTCAATTTCAGTGCTTGTGATTGGTCTGTTCATATTTTCTATTTCTTCCTGGTTCAGTCTCGGCAGTTTGTGCATTTCTAAGAATCTGTCCATTTCTTCCAGGTTGTCCATTTTATTGGCACAGAGTTGCTTGTAGTAATCTCTCATGATCTTTTGTATTTCTGCAGTGTCAGTGGTTACTTCTCCTTTTTCATTTCTAATTCTATTGATCTGAGTCTTCTCCCTTTTTCTCTTGATGAGTCTGGCTAATGGTTTATCAATTTTGTTTATCTTCTCAAAGAACCAGCTTTTAGTTTCATTGATTTTTGCTATTGTTTCCTTCATTTCTTTTTCATTTATTTCTGACCTGATCTTTATAATTTCTTTCCTTCTGCTGGCTTTGGGGTGTTTTTGTTCTTCTTTCTCTAATTGCTTTAGGTGCAAGGTTAGGTTGTTTATTCGAGATGTTTCCTGTTTCTTGAGGTAGGCTTGTATTGCTATAAACTTCCCTCTTAGCACTGCTTTTGCTGCGTCCCATAGGTTTTGGGTCGTCGTATCTCCATTGTCATTTGTTTCTAGGTATTTTTTGATTTCCCCTTTGATTTCTTCAGTGATCACTTCGTTATTAAGTAATGTATTGTGTAGCCTCCATGTGTTTGTATTTTTTACAGATCTTTTCCTGTAATTGATATCTAGTCTCATAGCGTTGTGGTCGGAAAAGATACTTGATACGATTTCAATTTTCTTAAATTTACCAAGGCTTGATTTGTGCCCCAAGATATGATCTATCCTGGAGAATGTTCCATGAGCACTTGAGAAAAATGTGTATTCTGTTGTTTTTGGGTGGAATGTCCTATAAATATCAATTAAGTCCATCTTGTTTAATGTATCATTTAAAGCTTGTGTTTCCTTATTTATTTTCATTTTGGATGATCTGTCCATTGGTGAAAGTGGGGTGTTAAAGTCCCCTACTATGATTGTGTTGCTGTCGATTTCCCCTTTTATGGCTGTTAGTATTTGCCTTATGTATTGAGGTGCTCCTATGTTGGGTGCATAAATATTTACAATTGTTATACCTTCCTCTTGGATGGATCCCTTGATCATTATATAGTGTCCTTCTTTGTCTCTTGTAATAGTCTTTATTTATTTATTTGTTTTTTTTTAACATCTTTATTGAAGTATAATTGCCTTACAATGGTGTGTTAGCTTCTGCTTTATAACAAAGTGAATCAGTTATACATATACAATATGTTCCCATTTCTCTTCCCTCTTGCATCTCCCTCCCTCCCACCCTCCCCATCCCATCCCTCTAGGTGGTCACAAGGCACCGAGCTGATCTCCCTGTGCTATGCGGCTGCTTCCCACTCGTTATCTATTTTACGTTTGGTAGTGTATATATGTCCATGACACTCTCTTACCCTGTCACATCTCACCCCACCCCCTCCCCATATCCTCAAGTCCATTCTCTAGTAGGTCTGTGTCTTTATTCCCGTCTTGCCACTAGGTTCTTCATGGCCTTTTTTTTTTTCCCCTTAGATTCCGTATATATGAGTTAGCATACTGTATTTGTTTTTCTCTTTCTGACTTACTTCACTCTGTATGACAGACTCTAACTCCATCCACCTCATTACAAATACCTCCATTTCATTTCTTTTTATGGCTGAGTAATATTCCATTGTATATATGTGCCACATCTTCTTTATCCATTCATCTGTCGATGGACATTTAGGTTGCTTCCATGTCCTGGCTATTGTAAATAGAGCTGCAATGAACATTTTGGTACATGACTCTTTTTGACCTATGGTTTTCTCAGGGTATATGCCCAGTAGTGGAATTGCTGGGTCGTATGGTAGTTCTATTTGTAGTTTTTTAAGGAACCTCCATACTGTTCTCCATAGTGGCTGTATCAATTTACATTCCCACCAACAGTTCAAGAGTGTTCCCTTTCCTCCACACCCTCTCCAGCATTTATTGTTTCTAGATTTTTTGATGATGGCCGTTCTGACCGGTGTGAGATGATATTTCATTGTAGTTTTGATTTGCATTTCTCTAATGATTAATGATGTTGAGCATTCTTTCATGTGTCTGTAGGCCATCTGTATATCTTCTTTGGAGAAATGTCTATTTAGGTCTTCGGCCCATTTTTGGATTGGGTTGTTCGTTTTTTTGTTATTGAGCTGCATGAGCTGCTTGTAAATCTTGGAGATTAATCCTTTGTCAGTTGCTTCATTTGCAAATATTTTCTTCCATTCTGATGGTTGTCTTTTGGTCTTGTTTATGGTTTCCTTTGCTGTGCAAAAGCTTGTAAGTTTCATTAGGTCCCATTTGTTTATTTGTGTTCTTATTTCCATTTCTCTGGGAGCTGGGTCAAAAAGAATCTTGCTGTGATGTATGTCATAGAGTGTTCTGCCTATGTTTTCCTCTAAGAGTTTGATAGTGTCTGCCCTTACACTTAGGTCTTTAATCCATTTTGAGTTTATTTTTGTGCATGGTGTCAGGGAGTGTTCTAATTTCATACTTTTACATGTACCTGTCCAATTTTCCCAGCACCACTTATTGAAGAGGCTGTCTTTTCTCCACTGTATATGCTTGCCTCCTTTATCAAAAATAAGGTGCCCATATGTGTGTGGGTTTATCTCTGGGCTTTCTATCCTGTTCCATTGATCTATATTTCTGTTTTTGTGCCAGTACCAAACTGTCTTGATTACTGAAGCTTTGTAATATAGTCTTAAGTCAGGGAGCCTGATTCCCCCAGCTCCATTTTTCGTTCTCAAGATTGCTTTGGCTATTCGGGGTCTTTTGTGTTTCCATACAAATTGTGAAATTTTTTGTTCTAGTTCTGTGAAAAATGCCAGTGGTAGTTTGATAGGGATTGCATTGAATCTGTAGATTGCTTTGGGTAGTAGAGTCATTTTCACAATGTTGATTCTTCCAATCCAGGAACATGGTATATCTCTCCATCTATTTGTATCATCTTTAATTTCTTTCATCAGTGTCTTATAATTTTCTGCATACAGGTCTTTTGTCTCCTTAGGTAGGTTTATTCCTAGATATTTTATTCTTTTTGTTGCAATGGTAAATGGGAGTGTTTTCTTAATTTCACTTTGAGATTTTTCGTCATTAGTGTATAGAATGCAAGAGATTTCTGTGCATTAATTTTGTATCCTGCTACTTTACCAAATTCATTGATTAGCTCTAGGAGTTTTCTGGTAGCATCTTTAGGATTCTCTATGTATAGTATCATGTCATCTGCAAATAGTGACAGCTTTACTTCTTCTTTTCCGATTTGGATTCCTTTTATTTCTTTGTCTTCTCTGATTGCTGTGGCTAACACTTCCAAAACTATGTTGAATAATAGTGGTGAGAGTGGGCAACCTTGTCTTGTTCCTGATCTTAGTGGAAATGGTTTCAGTTTTTCACCATTGAGGACAATGTTGGCTGTGGGTTTGTCATATATGGCCTTTATTATGTTGAGGAAAGTTCCCTCTATGCCTACTTTCTGCAGGGCTTTTATCATAAATGGGTGCTGAATTTTGTCGAAAGCTTTCTCTGCATCTATTGAGATGATCATATGGTTTTTCTCCTTCAATTTGTTAATATGATGTATCACATTGATTGATTTGCGTATATTGAAGAATCCTTGCATTCCTGGGATAAACCCCACTTGATCATGGTGTATGATCCTTTTAATGTGTTGTTGGATTCTGTTTGCTAGTATTTTGTTGAGGATTTTTGCATCTATGTTCATCAGTGATATTGGCCTGTAGTTTTCTTTCTTTGTGACATCTTTGTCTGGTTTTGGTATCAGGGTGATGGTGGCCTCGTAGAATGAGTTGGGGAGTGTTCCTCCGTCTGCAATATTTTGGAAGAGTTTGAGAAGGATAGGTGTTAGCTCTTCTCTAAATGTTTGATAGAATTCACCTGTGAAGCCATCTGGTCCTGGGCTTTTGTTTGTTGGAAGGTTTTTAATCACAGTTTCAATTTCAGTGCTTGTGATTGGTCTGTTCATATTTTCTATTTCTTCCTGGTTCAGTCTCGGCAGTTTGTGCATTTCTAAGAATCTGTCCATTTCTTCCAGGTTGTCCATTTTATTGGCACAGAGTTGCTTGTAGTAATCTCTCATGATCTTTTGTATTTCTGCAGTGTCAGTGGTTACTTCTCCTTTTTCATTTCTAATTCTATTGATCTGAGTCTTCTCCCTTTTTCTCTTGATGAGTCTGGCTAATGGTTTATCAATTTTGTTTATCTTCTCAAAGAACCAGCTTTTAGTTTCATTGATTTTTGCTATTGTTTCCTTCATTTCTTTTTCATTTATTTCTGACCTGATCTTTATAATTTCTTTCCTTCTGCTGGCTTTGGGGTGTTTTTGTTCTTCTTTCTCTAATTGCTTTAGGTGCAAGGTTAGGTTGTTTATTCGAGATGTTTCCTGTTTCTTGAGGTAGGCTTGTATTGCTATAAACTTCCCTCTTAGCACTGCTTTTGCTGCGTCCCATAGGTTTTGGGTCGTCGTATCTCCATTGTCATTTGTTTCTAGGTATTTTTTGATTTCCCCTTTGATTTCTTCAGTGATCACTTCGTTATTAAGTAATGTATTGTGTAGCCTCCATGTGTTTGTATTTTTTACAGATCTTTTCCTGTAATTGATATCTAGTCTCATAGCGTTGTGGTCGGAAAAGATACTTGATACGATTTCAATTTTCTTAAATTTACCAAGGCTTGATTTGTGCCCCAAGATATGATCTATCCTGGAGAATGTTCCATGAGCACTTGAGAAAAATGTGTATTCTGTTGTTTTTGGGTGGAATGTCCTATAAATATCAATTAAGTCCATCTTGTTTAATGTATCATTTAAAGCTTGCGTTTCCTTATTTATTTTCATTTTGGATGATCTGTCCATTGGTGAAAGTGGGGTGTTAAAGTCCCCTACTATGATTGTGTTGCTGTCGATTTCCCCTTTTATGGCTGTTAGTATTTGCCTTATGTATTGAGGTGCTCCTATGTTGGGTGCATAAATATTTACAATTGTTATACCTTCCTCTTGGATGGATCCCTTGATCATTATATAGTGTCCTTCTTTGTCTCTTGTAATAGTCTTTATTTATTTATTTGTTTTTTTTTAACATCTTTATTGAAGTATAATTGCCTTACAATGGTGTGTTAGCTTCTGCTTTATAACAAAGTGAATCAGTTATACATATACAATATGTTCCCATTTCTCTTCCCTCTTGCATCTCCCTCCCTCCCACCCTCCCCATCCCATCCCTCTAGGTGGTCACAAGGCACCGAGCTGATCTCCCTGTGCTATGCGGCTGCTTCCCACTCGTTATCTATTTTACGTTTGGTAGTGTATATATGTCCATGACACTCTCTTACCCTGTCACATCTCACCCCACCCCCTCCCCATATCCTCAAGTCCATTCTCTAGTAGGTCTGTGTCTTTATTCCCGTCTTGCCACTAGGTTCTTCATGGCCTTTTTTTTTTTCCCCTTAGATTCCGTATATATGAGTTAGCATACTGTATTTGTTTTTCTCTTTCTGACTTACTTCACTCTGTATGACAGACTCTAACTCCATCCACCTCATTACAAATACCTCCATTTCATTTCTTTTTATGGCTGAGTAATATTCCATTGTATATATGTGCCACATCTTCTTTATCCATTCATCTGTCGATGGACATTTAGGTTGCTTCCATGTCCTGGCTATTGTAAATAGAGCTGCAATGAACATTTTGGTACATGACTCTTTTTGACCTATGGTTTTCTCAGGGTATATGCCCAGTAGTGGAATTGCTGGGTCGTATGGTAGTTCTATTTGTAGTTTTTTAAGGAACCTCCATACTGTTCTCCATAGTGGCTGTATCAATTTACATTCCCACCAACAGTTCAAGAGTGTTCCCTTTCCTCCACACCCTCTCCAGCATTTATTGTTTCTAGATTTTTTGATGATGGCCGTTCTGACCGGTGTGAGATGATATTTCATTGTAGTTTTGATTTGCATTTCTCTAATGATTAATGATGTTGAGCATTCTTTCATGTGTCTGTAGGCCATCTGTATATCTTCTTTGGAGAAATGTCTATTTAGGTCTTCGGCCCATTTTTGGATTGGGTTGTTCGTTTTTTTGTTATTGAGCTGCATGAGCTGCTTGTAAATCTTGGAGATTAATCCTTTGTCAGTTGCTTCATTTGCAAATATTTTCTTCCATTCTGATGGTTGTCTTTTGGTCTTGTTTATGGTTTCCTTTGCTGTGCAAAAGCTTGTAAGTTTCATTAGGTCCCATTTGTTTATTTGTGTTCTTATTTCCATTTCTCTGGGAGCTGGGTCAAAAAGAATCTTGCTGTGATGTATGTCATAGAGTGTTCTGCCTATGTTTTCCTCTAAGAGTTTGATAGTGTCTGCCCTTACACTTAGGTCTTTAATCCATTTTGAGTTTATTTTTGTGCATGGTGTCAGGGAGTGTTCTAATTTCATACTTTTACATGTACCTGTCCAATTTTCCCAGCACCACTTATTGAAGAGGCTGTCTTTTCTCCACTGTATATGCTTGCCTCCTTTATCAAAAATAAGGTGCCCATATGTGTGTGGGTTTATCTCTGGGCTTTCTATCCTGTTCCATTGATCTATATTTCTGTTTTTGTGCCAGTACCAAACTGTCTTGATTACTGAAGCTTTGTAATATAGTCTGAAGTCAGGGAGCCTGATTCCCCCAGCTCCATTTTTCGTTCTCAAGATTGCTTTGGCTATTCGGGGTCTTTTGTGTTTCCATACAAATTGTGAAATTTTTTGTTCTAGTTCTGTGAAAAATGCCAGTGGTAGTTTGATAGGGATTGCATTGAATCTGTAGATTGCTTTGGGTAGTAGAGTCATTTTCACAATGTTGATTCTTCCAATCCAGGAACATGGTATATCTCTCCATCTATTTGTATCATCTTTAATTTCTTTCATCAGTGTCTTATAATTTTCTGCATACAGGTCTTTTGTCTCCTTAGGTAGGTTTATTCCTAGATATTTTATTCTTTTTGTTGCAATGGTAAATGGGAGTGTTTTCTTAATTTCACTTTGAGATTTTTCGTCATTAGTGTATAGAATGCAAGAGATTTCTGTGCATTAATTTTGTATCCTGCTACTTTACCAAATTCATTGATTAGCTCTAGGAGTTTTCTGGTAGCATCTTTAGGATTCTCTATGTATAGTATCATGTCATCTGCAAATAGTGACAGCTTTACTTCTTCTTTTCCGATTTGGATTCCTTTTATTTCTTTGTCTTCTCTGATTGCTGTGGCTAACACTTCCAAAACTATGTTGAATAATAGTGGTGAGAGTGGGCAACCTTGTCTTGTTCCTGATCTTAGTGGAAATGGTTTCAGTTTTTCACCATTGAGGACAATGTTGGCTGTGGGTTTGTCATATATGGCCTTTATTATGTTGAGGAAAGTTCCCTCTATGCCTACTTTCTGCAGGGCTTTTATCATAAATGGGTGCTGAATTTTGTCGAAAGCTTTCTCTGCATCTATTGAGATGATCATATGGTTTTTCTCCTTCAATTTGTTAATATGATGTATCACATTGATTGATTTGCGTATATTGAAGAATCCTTGCATTCCTGGGATAAACCCCACTTGATCATGGTGTATGATCCTTTTAATGTGTTGTTGGATTCTGTTTGCTAGTATTTTGTTGAGGATTTTTGCATCTATGTTCATCAGTGATATTGGCCTGTAGTTTTCTTTCTTTGTGACATCTTTGTCTGGTTTTGGTATCAGGGTGATGGTGGCCTCGTAGAATGAGTTGGGGAGTGTTCCTCCGTCTGCAATATTTTGGAAGAGTTTGAGAAGGATAGGTGTTAGCTCTTCTCTAAATGTTTGATAGAATTCACCTGTGAAGCCATCTGGTCCTGGGCTTTTGTTTGTTGGAAGGTTTTTAATCACAGTTTCAATTTCAGTGCTTGTGATTGGTCTGTTCATATTTTCTATTTCTTCCTGGTTCAGTCTCGGCAGTTTGTGCATTTCTAAGAATCTGTCCATTTCTTCCAGGTTGTCCATTTTATTGGCACAGAGTTGCTTGTAGTAATCTCTCATGATCTTTTGTATTTCTGCAGTGTCAGTGGTTACTTCTCCTTTTTCATTTCTAATTCTATTGATCTGAGTCTTCTCCCTTTTTCTCTTGATGAGTCTGGCTAATGGTTTATCAATTTTGTTTATCTTCTCAAAGAACCAGCTTTTAGTTTCATTGATTTTTGCTATTGTTTCCTTCATTTCTTTTTCATTTATTTCTGACCTGATCTTTATAATTTCTTTCCTTCTGCTGGCTTTGGGGTGTTTTTGTTCTTCTTTCTCTAATTGCTTTAGGTGCAAGGTTAGGTTGTTTATTCGAGATGTTTCCTGTTTCTTGAGGTAGGCTTGTATTGCTATAAACTTCCCTCTTAGCACTGCTTTTGCTGCGTCCCATAGGTTTTGGGTCGTCGTATCTCCATTGTCATTTGTTTCTAGGTATTTTTTGATTTCCCCTTTGATTTCTTCAGTGATCACTTCGTTATTAAGTAATGTATTGTGTAGCCTCCATGTGTTTGTATTTTTTACAGATCTTTTCCTGTAATTGATATCTAGTCTCATAGCGTTGTGGTCGGAAAAGATACTTGATACGATTTCAATTTTCTTAAATTTACCAAGGCTTGATTTGTGCCCCAAGATATGATCTATCCTGGAGAATGTTCCATGAGCACTTGAGAAAAATGTGTATTCTGTTGTTTTTGGGTGGAATGTCCTATAAATATCAATTAAGTCCATCTTGTTTAATGTATCATTTAAAGCTTGTGTTTCCTTATTTATTTTCATTTTGGATGATCTGTCCATTGGTGAAAGTGGGGTGTTAAAGTCCCCTACTATGATTGTGTTGCTGTCGATTTCCCCTTTTATGGCTGTTAGTATTTGCCTTATGTATTGAGGTGCTCCTATGTTGGGTGCATAAATATTTACAATTGTTATACCTTCCTCTTGGATGGATCCCTTGATCATTATATAGTGTCCTTCTTTGTCTCTTGTAATAGTCTTTATTTATTTATTTGTTTTTTTTTAACATCTTTATTGAAGTATAATTGCCTTACAATGGTGTGTTAGCTTCTGCTTTATAACAAAGTGAATCAGTTATACATATACAATATGTTCCCATTTCTCTTCCCTCTTGCATCTCCCTCCCTCCCACCCTCCCCATCCCATCCCTCTAGGTGGTCACAAGGCACCGAGCTGATCTCCCTGTGCTATGCGGCTGCTTCCCACTCGTTATCTATTTTACGTTTGGTAGTGTATATATGTCCATGACACTCTCTTACCCTGTCACATCTCACCCCACCCCCTCCCCATATCCTCAAGTCCATTCTCTAGTAGGTCTGTGTCTTTATTCCCGTCTTGCCACTAGGTTCTTCATGGCCTTTTTTTTTTTCCCCTTAGATTCCGTATATATGAGTTAGCATACTGTATTTGTTTTTCTCTTTCTGACTTACTTCACTCTGTATGACAGACTCTAACTCCATCCACCTCATTACAAATACCTCCATTTCATTTCTTTTTATGGCTGAGTAATATTCCATTGTATATATGTGCCACATCTTCTTTATCCATTCATCTGTCGATGGACATTTAGGTTGCTTCCATGTCCTGGCTATTGTAAATAGAGCTGCAATGAACATTTTGGTACATGACTCTTTTTGACCTATGGTTTTCTCAGGGTATATGCCCAGTAGTGGAATTGCTGGGTCGTATGGTAGTTCTATTTGTAGTTTTTTAAGGAACCTCCATACTGTTCTCCATAGTGGCTGTATCAATTTACATTCCCACCAACAGTTCAAGAGTGTTCCCTTTCCTCCACACCCTCTCCAGCATTTATTGTTTCTAGATTTTTTGATGATGGCCGTTCTGACCGGTGTGAGATGATATTTCATTGTAGTTTTGATTTGCATTTCTCTAATGATTAATGATGTTGAGCATTCTTTCATGTGTCTGTAGGCCATCTGTATATCTTCTTTGGAGAAATGTCTATTTAGGTCTTCGGCCCATTTTTGGATTGGGTTGTTCGTTTTTTTGTTATTGAGCTGCATGAGCTGCTTGTAAATCTTGGAGATTAACCCTTTGTCAGTTGCTTCATTTGCAAATATTTTCTTCCATTCTGATGGTTGTCTTTTGGTCTTGTTTATGGTTTCCTTTGCTGTGCAAAAGCTTGTAAGTTTCATTAGGTCCCATTTGTTTATTTGTGTTCTTATTTCCATTTCTCTGGGAGCTGGGTCAAAAAGAATCTTGCTGTGATGTATGTCATAGAGTGTTCTGCCTATGTTTTCCTCTAAGAGTTTGATAGTGTCTGCCCTTACACTTAGGTCTTTAATCCATTTTGAGTTTATTTTTGTGCATGGTGTCAGGGAGTGTTCTAATTTCATACTTTTACATGTACCTGTCCAATTTTCCCAGCACCACTTATTGAAGAGGCTGTCTTTTCTCCACTGTATATGCTTGCCTCCTTTATCAAAAATAAGGTGCCCATATGTGTGTGGGTTTATCTCTGGGCTTTCTATCCTGTTCCATTGATCTATATTTCTGTTTTTGTGCCAGTACCAAACTGTCTTGATTACTGAAGCTTTGTAATATAGTCTTAAGTCAGGGAGCCTGATTCCCCCAGCTCCATTTTTCGTTCTCAAGATTGCTTTGGCTATTCGGGGTCTTTTGTGTTTCCATACAAATTGTGAAATTTTTTGTTCTAGTTCTGTGAAAAATGCCAGTGGTAGTTTGATAGGGATTGCATTGAATCTGTAGATTGCTTTGGGTAGTAGAGTCATTTTCACAATGTTGATTCTTCCAATCCAGGAACATGGTATATCTCTCCATCTATTTGTATCATCTTTAATTTCTTTCATCAGTGTCTTATAATTTTCTGCATACAGGTCTTTTGTCTCCTTAGGTAGGTTTATTCCTAGATATTTTATTCTTTTTGTTGCAATGGTAAATGGGAGTGTTTTCTTAATTTCAGTTTCAGATTTTTCGTCATTAGTGTATAGAATGCAAGAGATTTCTGTGCATTAAATTTGTATCCTGCTACTTTACCAAATTCATTGATTAGCTCTAGGAGTTTTCTGGTAGCACCTTTAGGATTCTCTATGTATAGTATCATGTCATCTGCAAATAGTGACAGCTTTACTTCTTCTTTTCCGATTTGGATTCCTTTTATTTCTTTGTCTTCTCTGATTGCTGTGGTTAACACTTCCAAAACTATGTTGAATAATAGTGGTGAGAGTGGGCAACCTTGTCTTGTTCCTGATCTTAGTGGAAATGGTTTCAGTTTTTCACCATTGAGGACAATGTTGGCTGTGGGTTTGTCATATATGGCCTTTATTATGTTGAGGAAAGTTCCCTCTATGCCTACTTTCTGCAGGGCTTTTATCATAAATGGGTGCTGAATTTTGTCGAAAGCTTTCTCTGCATCTATTGAGATGATCATATGGTTTTTCTCCTTCAATTTGTTAATATGATGTATCACATTGATTGATTTGCGTATATTGAAGAATCCTTGCATTCCTGGGATAAACCCCACTTGATCATGGTGTATGATCCTTTTAATGTGTTGTTGGATTCTGTTTGCTAGTATTTTGTTGAGGATTTTTGCATCTATGTTCATCAGTGATATTGGCCTGTAGTTTTCTTTCTTTGTGACATCTTTGTCTGGTTTTGGTATCAGGGTGATGGTGGCCTCGTAGAATGAGTTGGGGAGTGTTCCTCCGTCTGCAATATTTTGGAAGAGTTTGAGAAGGATAGGTGTTAGCTCTTCTCTAAATGTTTGATAGAATTCACCTGTGAAGCCATCTGGTCCTGGGCTTTTGTTTGTTGGAAGGTTTTTAATCACAGTTTCAATTTCAGTGCTTGTGATTGGTCTGTTCATATTTTCTATTTCTTCCTGGTTCAGTCTCGGCAGTTTGTGCATTTCTAAGAATCTGTCCATTTCTTCCAGGTTGTCCATTTTATTGGCACAGAGTTGCTTGTAGTAATCTCTCATGATCTTTTGTATTTCTGCAGTGTCAGTGGTTACTTCTCCTTTTTCATTTCTAATTCTATTGATCTGAGTCTTCTCCCTTTTTCTCTTGATGAGTCTGGCTAATGGTTTATCAATTTTGTTTATCTTCTCAAAGAACCAGCTTTTAGTTTCATTGATTTTTGCTATTGTTTCCTTCATTTCTTTTTCATTTATTTCTGACCTGATCTTTATAATTTCTTTCCTTCTGCTGGCTTTGGGGTGTTTTTGTTCTTCTTTCTCTAATTGCTTTAGGTGCAAGGTTAGGTTGTTTATTCGAGATGTTTCCTGTTTCTTGAGGTAGGCTTGTATTGCTATAAACTTCCCTCTTAGCACTGCTTTTGCTGCGTCCCATAGGTTTTGGGTCGTCGTATCTCCATTGTCATTTGTTTCTAGGTATTTTTTGATTTCCCCTTTGATTTCTTCAGTGATCACTTCGTTATTAAGTAATGTATTGTGTAGCCTCCATGTGTTTGTATTTTTTACAGATCTTTTCCTGTAATTGATATCTAGTCTCATAGCGTTGTGGTCGGAAAAGATACTTGATACGATTTCAATTTTCTTAAATTTACCAAGGCTTGATTTGTGCCCCAAGATATGATCTATCCTGGAGAATGTTCCATGAGCACTTGAGAAAAATGTGTATTCTGTTGTTTTTGGGTGGAATGTCCTATAAATATCAATTAAGTCCATCTTGTTTAATGTATCATTTAAAGCTTGCGTTTCCTTATTTATTTTCATTTTGGATGATCTGTCCATTGGTGAAAGTGGGGTGTTAAAGTCCCCTACTATGATTGTGTTGCTGTCGATTTCCCCTTTTATGGCTGTTAGTATTTGCCTTATGTATTGAGGTGCTCCTATGTTGGGTGCATAAATATTTACAATTGTTATACCTTCCTCTTGGATGGATCCCTTGATCATTATATAGTGTCCTTCTTTGTCTCTTGTAATAGTCTTTATTTATTTATTTGTTTTTTTTTAACATCTTTATTGAAGTATAATTGCCTTACAATGGTGTGTTAGCTTCTGCTTTATAACAAAGTGAATCAGTTATACATATACAATATGTTCCCATTTCTCTTCCCTCTTGCATCTCCCTCCCTCCCACCCTCCCCATCCCATCCCTCTAGGTGGTCACAAGGCACCGAGCTGATCTCCCTGTGCTATGCGGCTGCTTCCCACTCGTTATCTATTTTACGTTTGGTAGTGTATATATGTCCATGACACTCTCTTACCCTGTCACATCTCACCCCACCCCCTCCCCATATCCTCAAGTCCATTCTCTAGTAGGTCTGTGTCTTTATTCCCGTCTTGCCACTAGGTTCTTCATGGCCTTTTTTTTTTTCCCCTTAGATTCCGTATATATGAGTTAGCATACTGTATTTGTTTTTCTCTTTCTGACTTACTTCACTCTGTATGACAGACTCTAACTCCATCCACCTCATTACAAATACCTCCATTTCATTTCTTTTTATGGCTGAGTAATATTCCATTGTATATATGTGCCACATCTTCTTTATCCATTCATCTGTCGATGGACATTTAGGTTGCTTCCATGTCCTGGCTATTGTAAATAGAGCTGCAATGAACATTTTGGTACATGACTCTTTTTGACCTATGGTTTTCTCAGGGTATATGCCCAGTAGTGGAATTGCTGGGTCGTATGGTAGTTCTATTTGTAGTTTTTTAAGGAACCTCCATACTGTTCTCCATAGTGGCTGTATCAATTTACATTCCCACCAACAGTTCAAGAGTGTTCCCTTTCCTCCACACCCTCTCCAGCATTTATTGTTTCTAGATTTTTTGATGATGGCCGTTCTGACCGGTGTGAGATGATATTTCATTGTAGTTTTGATTTGCATTTCTCTAATGATTAATGATGTTGAGCATTCTTTCATGTGTCTGTAGGCCATCTGTATATCTTCTTTGGAGAAATGTCTATTTAGGTCTTCGGCCCATTTTTGGATTGGGTTGTTCGTTTTTTTGTTATTGAGCTGCATGAGCTGCTTGTAAATCTTGGAGATTAACCCTTTGTCAGTTGCTTCATTTGCAAATATTTTCTTCCATTCTGATGGTTGTCTTTTGGTCTTGTTTATGGTTTCCTTTGCTGTGCAAAAGCTTGTAAGTTTCATTAGGTCCCATTTGTTTATTTGTGTTCTTATTTCCATTTCTCTGGGAGCTGGGTCAAAAAGAATCTTGCTGTGATGTATGTCATAGAGTGTTCTGCCTATGTTTTCCTCTAAGAGTTTGATAGTGTCTGCCCTTACACTTAGGTCTTTAATCCATTTTGAGTTTATTTTTGTGCATGGTGTCAGGGAGTGTTCTAATTTCATACTTTTACATGTACCTGTCCAATTTTCCCAGCACCACTTATTGAAGAGGCTGTCTTTTCTCCACTGTATATGCTTGCCTCCTTTATCAAAAATAAGGTGCCCATATGTGTGTGGGTTTATCTCTGGGCTTTCTATCCTGTTCCATTGATCTATATTTCTGTTTTTGTGCCAGTACCAAACTGTCTTGATTACTGAAGCTTTGTAATATAGTCTGAAGTCAGGGAGCCTGATTCCCCCAGCTCCATTTTTCGTTCTCAAGATTGCTTTGGCTATTCGGGGTCTTTTGTGTTTCCATACAAATTGTGAAATTTTTTGTTCTAGTTCTGTGAAAAATGCCAGTGGTAGTTTGATAGGGATTGCATTGAATCTGTAGATTGCTTTGGGTAGTAGAGTCATTTTCACAATGTTGATTCTTCCAATCCAGGAACATGGTATATCTCTCCATCTATTTGTATCATCTTTAATTTCTTTCATCAGTGTCTTATAATTTTCTGCATACAGGTCTTTTGTCTCCTTAGGTAGGTTTATTCCTAGATATTTTATTCTTTTTGTTGCAATGGTAAATGGGAGTGTTTTCTTAATTTCACTTTGAGATTTTTCGTCATTAGTGTATAGAATGCAAGAGATTTCTGTGCATTAATTTTGTATCCTGCTACTTTACCAAATTCATTGATTAGCTCTAGGAGTTTTCTGGTAGCATCTTTAGGATTCTCTATGTATAGTATCATGTCATCTGCAAATAGTGACAGCTTTACTTCTTCTTTTCCGATTTGGATTCCTTTTATTTCTTTGTCTTCTCTGATTGCTGTGGCTAACACTTCCAAAACTATGTTGAATAATAGTGGTGAGAGTGGGCAACCTTGTCTTGTTCCTGATCTTAGTGGAAATGGTTTCAGTTTTTCACCATTGAGGACAATGTTGGCTGTGGGTTTGTCATATATGGCCTTTATTATGTTGAGGAAAGTTCCCTCTATGCCTACTTTCTGCAGGGCTTTTATCATAAATGGGTGCTGAATTTTGTCGAAAGCTTTCTCTGCATCTATTGAGATGATCATATGGTTTTTCTCCTTCAATTTGTTAATATGATGTATCACATTGATTGATTTGCGTATATTGAAGAATCCTTGCATTCCTGGGATAAACCCCACTTGATCATGGTGTATGATCCTTTTAATGTGTTGTTGGATTCTGTTTGCTAGTATTTTGTTGAGGATTTTTGCATCTATGTTCATCAGTGATATTGGCCTGTAGTTTTCTTTCTTTGTGACATCTTTGTCTGGTTTTGGTATCAGGGTGATGGTGGCCTCGTAGAATGAGTTGGGGAGTGTTCCTCCGTCTGCAATATTTTGGAAGAGTTTGAGAAGGATAGGTGTTAGCTCTTCTCTAAATGTTTGATAGAATTCACCTGTGAAGCCATCTGGTCCTGGGCTTTTGTTTGTTGGAAGGTTTTTAATCACAGTTTCAATTTCAGTGCTTGTGATTGGTCTGTTCATATTTTCTATTTCTTCCTGGTTCAGTCTCGGCAGTTTGTGCATTTCTAAGAATCTGTCCATTTCTTCCAGGTTGTCCATTTTATTGGCACAGAGTTGCTTGTAGTAATCTCTCATGATCTTTTGTATTTCTGCAGTGTCAGTGGTTACTTCTCCTTTTTCATTTCTAATTCTATTGATCTGAGTCTTCTCCCTTTTTCTCTTGATGAGTCTGGCTAATGGTTTATCAATTTTGTTTATCTTCTCAAAGAACCAGCTTTTAGTTTCATTGATTTTTGCTATTGTTTCCTTCATTTCTTTTTCATTTATTTCTGACCTGATCTTTATAATTTCTTTCCTTCTGCTGGCTTTGGGGTTTTTTTGTTCTTCTTTCTCTAATTGCTTTAGGTGCAAGGTTAGGTTGTTTATTCGAGATGTTTCCTGTTTCTTGAGGTAGGCTTGTATTGCTATAAACTTCCCTCTTAGCACTGCTTTTGCTGCGTCCCATAGGTTTTGGGTCGTCGTATCTCCATTGTCATTTGTTTCTAGGTATTTTTTGATTTCCCCTTTGATTTCTTCAGTGATCACTTCGTTATTAAGTAATGTATTGTGTAGCCTCCATGTGTTTGTATTTTTTACAGATCTTTTCCTGTAATTGATATCTAGTCTCATAGCGTTGTGGTCGGAAAAGATACTTGATACGATTTCAATTTTCTTAAATTTACCAAGGCTTGATTTGTGCCCCAAGATATGATCTATCCTGGAGAATGTTCCATGAGCACTTGAGAAAAATGTGTATTCTGTTGTTTTTGGGTGGAATGTCCTATAAATATCAATTAAGTCCATCTTGTTTAATGTATCATTTAAAGCTTGTGTTTCCTTATTTATTTTCATTTTGGATGATCTGTCCATTGGTGAAAGTGGGGTGTTAAAGTCCCCTACTATGATTGTGTTGCTGTCGATTTCCCCTTTTATGGCTGTTAGTATTTGCCTTATGTATTGAGGTGCTCCTATGTTGGGTGCATAAATATTTACAATTGTTATACCTTCCTCTTGGATGGATCCCTTGATCATTATATAGTGTCCTTCTTTGTCTCTTGTAATAGTCTTTATTTATTTATTTGTTTTTTTTAACATCTTTATTGAAGTATAATTGCCTTACAATGGTGTGTTAGCTTCTGCTTTATAACAAAGTGAATCAGTTATACATATACAATATGTTCCCATTTCTCTTCCCTCTTGCATCTCCCTCCCTCCCACCCTCCCCATCCCATCCCTCTAGGTGGTCACAAGGCACCGAGCTGATCTCCCTGTGCTATGCGGCTGCTTCCCACTCGTTATCTATTTTACGTTTGGTAGTGTATATATGTCCATGACACTCTCTTACCCTGTCACATCTCACCCCACCCCCTCCCCATATCCTCAAGTCCATTCTCTAGTAGGTCTGTGTCTTTATTCCCGTCTTGCCACTAGGTTCTTCATGGCCTTTTTTTTTTTTCCCTTAGATTCCGTATATATGAGTTAGCATACTGTATTTGTTTTTCTCTTTCTGACTTACTTCACTCTGTATGACAGACTCTAACTCCATCCACCTCATTACAAATACCTCCATTTCATTTCTTTTTATGGCTGAGTAATATTCCATTGTATATATGTGCCACATCTTCTTTATCCATTCATCTGTCGATGGACATTTAGGTTGCTTCCATGTCCTGGCTATTGTAAATAGAGCTGCAATGAACATTTTGGTACATGACTCTTTTTGACCTATGGTTATCTCAGGGTATATGCCCAGTAGTGGAATTGCTGGGTCGTATGGTAGTTCTATTTGTAGTTTTTTAAGGAACCTCCATACTGTTCTCCATAGTGGCTGTATCAATTTACATTCCCACCAACAGTTCAAGAGTGTTCCCTTTCCTCCACACCCTCTCCAGCATTTATTGTTTCTAGATTTTTTGATGATGGCCGTTCTGACCGGTGTGAGATGATATTTCATTGTAGTTTTGATTTGCATTTCTCTAATGATTAATGATGTTGAGCATTCTTTCATGTGTCTGTAGGCCATCTGTATATCTTCTTTGGAGAAATGTCTATTTAGGTCTTCGGCCCATTTTTGGATTGGGTTGTTCGTTTTTTTGTTATTGAGCTGCATGAGCTGCTTGTAAATCTTGGAGATTAACCCTTTGTCAGTTGCTTCATTTGCAAATATTTTCTTCCATTCTGATGGTTGTCTTTTGGTCTTGTTTATGGTTTCCTTTGCTGTGCAAAAGCTTGTAAGTTTCATTAGGTCCCATTTGTTTATTTGTGTTCTTATTTCCATTTCTCTGGGAGCTGGGTCAAAAAGAATCTTGCTGTGATGTATGTCATAGAGTGTTCTGCCTATGTTTTCCTCTAAGAGTTTGATAGTGTCTGCCCTTACACTTAGGTCTTTAATCCATTTTGAGTTTATTTTTGTGCATGGTGTCAGGGAGTGTTCTAATTTCATACTTTTACATGTACCTGTCCAATTTTCCCAGCACCACTTATTGAAGAGGCTGTCTTTTCTCCACTGTATATGCTTGCCTCCTTTATCAAAAATAAGGTGCCCATATGTGTGTGGGTTTATCTCTGGGCTTTCTATCCTGTTCCATTGATCTATATTTCTGTTTTTGTGCCAGTACCAAACTGTCTTGATTACTGAAGCTTTGTAATATAGTCTGAAGTCAGGGAGCCTGATTCCCCCAGCTCCATTTTTCGTTCTCAAGATTGCTTTGGCTATTCGGGGTCTTTTGTGTTTCCATACAAATTGTGAAATTTTTTGTTCTAGTTCTGTGAAAAATGCCAGTGGTAGTTTGATAGGGATTGCATTGAATCTGTAGATTGCTTTGGGTAGTAGAGTCATTTTCACAATGTTGATTCTTCCAATCCAGGAACATGGTATATCTCTCCATCTATTTGTATCATCTTTAATTTCTTTCATCAGTGTCTTATAATTTTCTGCATACAGGTCTTTTGTCTCCTTAGGTAGGTTTATTCCTAGATATTTTATTCTTTTTGTTGCAATGGTAAATGGGAGTGTTTTCTTAATTTCAGTTTCAGATTTTTCGTCATTAGTGTATAGAATGCAAGAGATTTCTGTGCATTAAATTTGTATCCTGCTACTTTACCAAATTCATTGATTAGCTCTAGGAGTTTTCTGGTAGCACCTTTAGGATTCTCTATGTATAGTATCATGTCATCTGCAAATAGTGACAGCTTTACTTCTTCTTTTCCGATTTGGATTCCTTTTATTTCTTTGTCTTCTCTGATTGCTGTGGTTAACACTTCCAAAACTATGTTGAATAATAGTGGTGAGAGTGGGCAACCTTGTCTTGTTCCTGATCTTAGTGGAAATGGTTTCAGTTTTTCACCATTGAGGACAATGTTGGCTGTGGGTTTGTCATATATGGCCTTTATTATGTTGAGGAAAGTTCCCTCTATGCCTACTTTCTGCAGGGCTTTTATCATAAATGGGTGCTGAATTTTGTCGAAAGCTTTCTCTGCATCTATTGAGATGATCATATGGTTTTTCTCCTTCAATTTGTTAATATGATGTATCACATTGATTGATTTGCGTATATTGAAGAATCCTTGCATTCCTGGGATAAACCCCACTTGATCATGGTGTATGATCCTTTTAATGTGCTGTTGGATTCTGTTTGCTAGTATTTTGTTGAGGATTTTTGCATCTATGTTCATCAGTGATATTGGCCTGTAGTTTTCTTTCTTTGTGACATCTTTGTCTGGTTTTGGTATCAGGGTGATGGTGGCCTCGTAGAATGAGTTGGGGAGTGTTCCTCCGTCTGCAATATTTTGGAAGAGTTTGAGAAGGATAGGTGTTAGCTCTTCTCTAAATGTTTGATAGAATTCACCTGTGAAGCCATCTGGTCCTGGGCTTTTGTTTGTTGGAAGGTTTTTAATCACAGTTTCAATTTCAGTGCTTGTGATTGGTCTGTTCATATTTTCTATTTCTTCCTGGTTCAGTCTCGGCAGTTTGTGCATTTCTAAGAATCTGTCCATTTCTTCCAGGTTGTCCATTTTATTGGCACAGAGTTGCTTGTAGTAATCTCTCATGATCTTTTGTATTTCTGCAGTGTCAGTGGTTACTTCTCCTTTTTCATTTCTAATTCTATTGATCTGAGTCTTCTCCCTTTTTCTCTTGATGAGTCTGGCTAATGGTTTATCAATTTTGTTTATCTTCTCAAAGAACCAGCTTTTAGTTTCATTGATTTTTGCTATTGTTTCCTTCATTTCTTTTTCATTTATTTCTGACCTGATCTTTATAATTTCTTTCCTTCTGCTGGCTTTGGGGTTTTTTTGTTCTTCTTTCTCTAATTGCTTTAGGTGCAAGGTTAGGTTGTTTATTCGAGATGTTTCCTGTTTCTTGAGGTAGGCTTGTATTGCTATAAACTTCCCTCTTAGCACTGCTTTTGCTGCGTCCCATAGGTTTTGGGTCGTCGTATCTCCATTGTCATTTGTTTCTAGGTATTTTTTGATTTCCCCTTTGATTTCTTCAGTGATCACTTCGTTATTAAGTAATGTATTGTGTAGCCTCCATGTGTTTGTATTTTTTACAGATCTTTTCCTGTAATTGATATCTAGTCTCATAGCGTTGTGGTCGGAAAAGATACTTGATATGATTTCAATTTTCTTAAATTTACCAAGGCTTGATTTGTGCCCCAAGATATGATCTATCCTGGAGAATGTTCCATGAGCACTTGAGAAAAATGTGTATTCTGTTGTTTTTGGGTGGAATGTCCTATAAATATCAATTAAGTCCATCTTGTTTAATGTATCATTTAAAGCTTGTGTTTCCTTATTTATTTTCATTTTGGATGATCTGTCCATTGGTGAAAGTGGGGTGTTAAAGTCCCCTACTATGATTGTGTTGCTGTCGATTTCCCCTTTTATGGCTGTTAGTATTTGCCTTATGTATTGAGGTGCTCCTATGTTGGGTGCATAAATATTTACAATTGTTATACCTTCCTCTTGGATGGATCCCTTGATCATTATATAGTGTCCTTCTTTGTCTCTTGTAATAGTCTTTATTTATTTATTTGTTTTTTTTTAACATCTTTATTGAAGTATAATTGCCTTACAATGGTGTGTTAGCTTCTGCTTTATAACAAAGTGAATCAGTTATACATATACAATATGTTCCCATTTCTCTTCCCTCTTGCATCTCCCTCCCTCCCACCCTCCCCATCCCATCCCTCTAGGTGGTCACAAGGCACCGAGCTGATCTCCCTGTGCTATGCGGCTGCTTCCCACTCGTTATCTATTTTACGTTTGGTAGTGTATATATGTCCATGACACTCTCTTACCCTGTCACATCTCACCCCACCCCCTCCCCATATCCTCAAGTCCATTCTCTAGTAGGTCTGTGTCTTTATTCCCGTCTTGCCACTAGGTTCTTCATGGCCTTTTTTTTTTTCCCTTAGATTCCGTATATATGAGTTAGCATACTGTATTTGTTTTTCTCTTTCTGACTTACTTCACTCTGTATGACAGACTCTAACTCCATCCACCTCATTACAAATACCTCCATTTCATTTCTTTTCATGGCTGAGTAATATTCCATTGTATATATGTGCCACATCTTCTTTATCCATTCATCTGTCGATGGACATTTAGGTTGCTTCCATGTCCTGGCTATTGTAAATAGAGCTGCAATGAACATTTTGGTACATGACTCTTTTTGACCTATGGTTTTCTCAGGGTATATGCCCAGTAGTGGAATTGCTGGGTCGTATGGTAGTTCTATTTGTAGTTTTTTAAGGAACCTCCATACTGTTCTCCATAGTGGCTGTATCAATTTACATTCCCACCAACAGTTCAAGAGTGTTCCCTTTCCTCCACACCCTCTCCAGCATTTATTGTTTCTAGATTTTTTGATGATGGCCATTCTGACCGGTGTGAGATGATATTTCATTGTAGTTTTGATTTGCATTTCTCTAATGATTAATGATGTTGAGCATTCTTTCATGTGTCTGTAGGCCATCTGTATATCTTCTTTGGAGAAATGTCTATTTAGGTCTTCGGCCCATTTTTGGATTGGGTTGTTCGTTTTTTTGTTATTGAGCTGCATGAGCTGCTTGTAAATCTTGGAGATTAACCCTTTGTCAGTTGCTTCATTTGCAAATATTTTCTTCCATTCTGATGGTTGTCTTTTGGTCTTGTTTATGGTTTCCTTTGCTGTGCAAAAGCTTGTAAGTTTCATTAGGTCCCATTTGTTTATTTGTGTTCTTATTTCCATTTCTCTGGGAGCTGGGTCAAAAAGAATCTTGCTGTGATGTATGTCATAGAGTGTTCTGCCTATGTTTTCCTCTAAGAGTTTGATAGTGTCTGCCCTTACACTTAGGTCTTTAATCCATTTTGAGTTTATTTTTGTGCATGGTGTCAGGGAGTGTTCTAATTTCATACTTTTACATGTACCTGTCCAATTTTCCCAGCACCACTTATTGAAGAGGCTGTCTTTTCTCCACTGTATATGCTTGCCTCCTTTATCAAAAATAAGGTGCCCATATGTGTGTGGGTTTATCTCTGGGCTTTCTATCCTGTTCCATTGATCTATATTTCTGTTTTTGTGCCAGTACCAAACTGTCTTGATTACTGAAGCTTTGTAATATAGTCTGAAGTCAGGGAGCCTGATTCCCCCAGCTCCATTTTTCGTTCTCAAGATTGCTTTGGCTATTCGGGGTCTTTTGTGTTTCCATACAAATTGTGAAATTTTTTGTTCTAGTTCTGTGAAAAATGCCAGTGGTAGTTTGATAGGGATTGCATTGAATCTGTAGATTGCTTTGGGTAGTAGAGTCATTTTCACAATGTTGATTCTTCCAATCCAGGAACATGGTATATCTCTCCATCTATTTGTATCATCTTTAATTTCTTTCATCAGTGTCTTATAATTTTCTGCATACAGGTCTTTTGTCTCCTTAGGTAGGTTTATTCCTAGATATTTTATTCTTTTTGTTGCAATGGTAAATGGGAGTGTTTTCTTAATTTCACTTTGAGATTTTTCGTCATTAGTGTATAGAATGCAAGAGATTTCTGTGCATTAATTTTGTATCCTGCTACTTTACCAAATTCATTGATTAGCTCTAGGAGTTTTCTGGTAGCACCTTTAGGATTCTCTATGTATAGTATCATGTCATCTGCAAATAGTGACAGCTTTACTTCTTCTTTTCCGATTTGGATTCCTTTTATTTCTTTGTCTTCTCTGATTGCTGTGGCTAACACTTCCAAAACTATGTTGAATAATAGTGGTGAGAGTGGGCAACCTTGTCTTGTTCCTGATCTTAGTGGAAATGGTTTCAGTTTTTCACCATTGAGGACAATGTTGGCTGTGGGTTTGTCATATATGGCCTTTATTATGTTGAGGAAAGTTCCCTCTATGCCTACTTTCTGCAGGGCTTTTATCATAAATGGGTGCTGAATTTTGTCGAAAGCTTTCTCTGCATCTATTGAGATGATCATATGGTTTTTCTCCTTCAATTTGTTAATATGATGTATCACATTGATTGATTTGCGTATATTGAAGAATCCTTGCATTCCTGGGATAAACCCCACTTGATCATGGTGTATGATCCTTTTAATGTGCTGTTGGATTCTGTTTGCTAGTATTTTGTTGAGGATTTTTGCATCTATGTTCATCAGTGATATTGGCCTGTAGTTTTCTTTCTTTGTGACATCTTTGTCTGGTTTTGGTATCAGGGTGATGGTGGCCTCGTAGAATGAGTTGGGGAGTGTTCCTCCGTCTGCAATATTTTGGAAGAGTTTGAGAAGGATAGGCGTTAGCTCTTCTCTAAATGTTTGATAGAATTCACCTGTGAAGCCATCTGGTCCTGGGCTTTTGTTTGTTGGAAGGTTTTTAATCACAGTTTCAATTTCAGTGCTTGTGATTGGTCTGTTCATATTTTCTATTTCTTCCTGGTTCAGTCTCGGCAGTTTGTGCATTTCTAAGAATCTGTCCATTTCTTCCAGGTTGTCCATTTTATTGGCACAGAGTTGCTTGTAGTAATCTCTCATGATCTTTTGTATTTCTGCAGTGTCAGTGGTTACTTCTCCTTTTTCATTTCTAATTCTATTGATCTGAGTCTTCTCCCTTTTTCTCTTGATGAGTCTGGCTAATGGTTTATCAATTTTGTTTATCTTCTCAAAGAACCAGCTTTTAGTTTCATTGATTTTTGCTATTGTTTCCTTCATTTCTTTTTCATTTATTTCTGACCTGATCTTTATAATTTCTTTCCTTCTGCTGGCTTTGGGGTTTTTTTGTTCTTCTTTCTCTAATTGCTTTAGGTGCAAGGTTAGGTTGTTTATTCGAGATGTTTCCTGTTTCTTGAGGTAGGCTTGTATTGCTATAAACTTCCCTCTTAGCACTGCTTTTGCTGCGTCCCATAGGTTTTGGGTCGTCGTATCTCCATTGTCATTTGTTTCTAGGTATTTTTTGATTTCCCCTTTGATTTCTTCAGTGATCACTTCGTTATTAAGTAATGTATTGTGTAGCCTCCATGTGTTTGTATTTTTTACAGATCTTTTCCTGTAATTGATATCTAGTCTCATAGCGTTGTGGTCGGAAAAGATACTTGATATGATTTCAATTTTCTTAAATTTACCAAGGCTTGATTTGTGCCCCAAGATATGATCTATCCTGGAGAATGTTCCATGAGCACTTGAGAAAAATGTGTATTCTGTTGTTTTTGGGTGGAATGTCCTATAAATATCAATTAAGTCCATCTTGTTTAATGTATCATTTAAAGCTTGTGTTTCCTTATTTATTTTCATTTTGGATGATCTGTCCATTGGTGAAAGTGGGGTGTTAAAGTCCCCTACTATGATTGTGTTGCTGTCGATTTCCCCTTTTATGGCTGTTAGTATTTGCCTTATGTATTGAGGTGCTCCTATGTTGGGTGCATAAATATTTACAATTGTTATACCTTCCTCTTGGATGGATCCCTTGATCATTATATAGTGTCCTTCTTTGTCTCTTGTAATAGTCTTTATTTATTTATTTGTTTTTTTTTAACATCTTTATTGAAGTATAATTGCCTTACAATGGTGTGTTAGCTTCTGCTTTATAACAAAGTGAATCAGTTATACATATACAATATGTTCCCATTTCTCTTCCCTCTTGCATCTCCCTCCCTCCCACCCTCCCCATCCCATCCCTCTAGGTGGTCACAAGGCACCGAGCTGATCTCCCTGTGCTATGCGGCTGCTTCCCACTCGTTATCTATTTTACGTTTGGTAGTGTATATATGTCCATGACACTCTCTTACCCTGTCACATCTCACCCCACCCCCTCCCCATATCCTCAAGTCCATTCTCTAGTAGGTCTGTGTCTTTATTCCCGTCTTGCCACTAGGTTCTTCATGGCCTTTTTTTTTTTCCCTTAGATTCCGTATATATGAGTTAGCATACTGTATTTGTTTTTCTCTTTCTGACTTACTTCACTCTGTATGACAGACTCTAACTCCATCCACCTCATTACAAATACCTCCATTTCATTTCTTTTCATGGCTGAGTAATATTCCATTGTATATATGTGCCACATCTTCTTTATCCATTCATCTGTCGATGGACATTTAGGTTGCTTCCATGTCCTGGCTATTGTAAATAGAGCTGCAATGAACATTTTGGTACATGACTCTTTTTGACCTATGGTTTTCTCAGGGTATATGCCCAGTAGTGGAATTGCTGGGTCGTATGGTAGTTCTATTTGTAGTTTTTTAAGGAACCTCCATACTGTTCTCCATAGTGGCTGTATCAATTTACATTCCCACCAACAGTTCAAGAGTGTTCCCTTTCCTCCACACCCTCTCCAGCATTTATTGTTTCTAGATTTTTTGATGATGGCCATTCTGACCGGTGTGAGATGATATTTCATTGTAGTTTTGATTTGCATTTCTCTAATGATTAATGATGTTGAGCATTCTTTCATGTGTCTGTAGGCCATCTGTATATCTTCTTTGGAGAAATGTCTATTTAGGTCTTCGGCCCATTTTTGGATTGGGTTGTTCGTTTTTTTGTTATTGAGCTGCATGAGCTGCTTGTAAATCTTGGAGATTAACCCTTTGTCAGTTGCTTCATTTGCAAATATTTTCTTCCATTCTGATGGTTGTCTTTTGGTCTTGTTTATGGTTTCCTTTGCTGTGCAAAAGCTTGTAAGTTTCATTAGGTCCCATTTGTTTATTTGTGTTCTTATTTCCATTTCTCTGGGAGCTGGGTCAAAAAGAATCTTGCTGTGATGTATGTCATAGAGTGTTCTGCCTATGTTTTCCTCTAAGAGTTTGATAGTGTCTGCCCTTACACTTAGGTCTTTAATCCATTTTGAGTTTATTTTTGTGCATGGTGTCAGGGAGTGTTCTAATTTCATACTTTTACATGTACCTGTCCAATTTTCCCAGCACCACTTATTGAAGAGGCTGTCTTTTCTCCACTGTATATGCTTGCCTCCTTTATCAAAAATAAGGTGCCCATATGTGTGTGGGTTTATCTCTGGGCTTTCTATCCTGTTCCATTGATCTATATTTCTGTTTTTGTGCCAGTACCAAACTGTCTTGATTACTGAAGCTTTGTAATATAGTCTGAAGTCAGGGAGCCTGATTCCCCCAGCTCCATTTTTCGTTCTCAAGATTGCTTTGGCTATTCGGGGTCTTTTGTGTTTCCATACAAATTGTGAAATTTTTTGTTCTAGTTCTGTGAAAAATGCCAGTGGTAGTTTGATAGGGATTGCATTGAATCTGTAGATTGCTTTGGGTAGTAGAGTCATTTTCACAATGTTGATTCTTCCAATCCAGGAACATGGTATATCTCTCCATCTATTTGTATCATCTTTAATTTCTTTCATCAGTGTCTTATAATTTTCTGCATACAGGTCTTTTGTCTCCTTAGGTAGGTTTATTCCTAGATATTTTATTCTTTTTGTTGCAATGGTAAATGGGAGTGTTTTCTTAATTTCACTTTGAGATTTTTCGTCATTAGTGTATAGAATGCAAGAGATTTCTGTGCATTAATTTTGTATCCTGCTACTTTACCAAATTCATTGATTAGCTCTAGGAGTTTTCTGGTAGCACCTTTAGGATTCTCTATGTATAGTATCATGTCATCTGCAAATAGTGACAGCTTTACTTCTTCTTTTCCGATTTGGATTCCTTTTATTTCTTTGTCTTCTCTGATTGCTGTGGCTAACACTTCCAAAACTATGTTGAATAATAGTGGTGAGAGTGGGCAACCTTGTCTTGTTCCTGATCTTAGTGGAAATGGTTTCAGTTTTTCACCATTGAGGACAATGTTGGCTGTGGGTTTGTCATATATGGCCTTTATTATGTTGAGGAAAGTTCCCTCTATGCCTACTTTCTGCAGGGCTTTTATCATAAATGGGTGCTGAATTTTGTCGAAAGCTTTCTCTGCATCTATTGAGATGATCATATGGTTTTTCTCCTTCAATTTGTTAATATGATGTATCACATTGATTGATTTGCGTATATTGAAGAATCCTTGCATTCCTGGGATAAACCCCACTTGATCATGGTGTATGATCCTTTTAATGTGCTGTTGGATTCTGTTTGCTAGTATTTTGTTGAGGATTTTTGCATCTATGTTCATCAGTGATATTGGCCTGTAGTTTTCTTTCTTTGTGACATCTTTGTCTGGTTTTGGTATCAGGGTGATGGTGGCCTCGTAGAATGAGTTGGGGAGTGTTCCTCCGTCTGCAATATTTTGGAAGAGTTTGAGAAGGATAGGCGTTAGCTCTTCTCTAAATGTTTGATAGAATTCACCTGTGAAGCCATCTGGTCCTGGGCTTTTGTTTGTTGGAAGGTTTTTAATCACAGTTTCAATTTCAGTGCTTGTGATTGGTCTGTTCATATTTTCTATTTCTTCCTGGTTCAGTCTCGGCAGTTTGTGCATTTCTAAGAATCTGTCCATTTCTTCCAGGTTGTCCATTTTATTGGCACAGAGTTGCTTGTAGTAATCTCTCATGATCTTTTGTATTTCTGCAGTGTCAGTGGTTACTTCTCCTTTTTCATTTCTAATTCTATTGATCTGAGTCTTCTCCCTTTTTCTCTTGATGAGTCTGGCTAATGGTTTATCAATTTTGTTTATCTTCTCAAAGAACCAGCTTTTAGTTTCATTGATTTTTGCTATTGTTTCCTTCATTTCTTTTTCATTTATTTCTGACCTGATCTTTATAATTTCTTTCCTTCTGCTGGCTTTGGGGTTTTTTTGTTCTTCTTTCTCTAATTGCTTTAGGTGCAAGGTTAGGTTGTTTATTCGAGATGTTTCCTGTTTCTTGAGGTAGGCTTGTATTGCTATAAACTTCCCTCTTAGCACTGCTTTTGCTGCGTCCCATAGGTTTTGGGTCGTCGTATCTCCATTGTCATTTGTTTCTAGGTATTTTTTGATTTCCCCTTTGATTTCTTCAGTGATCACTTCGTTATTAAGTAATGTATTGTGTAGCCTCCATGTGTTTGTATTTTTTACAGATCTTTTCCTGTAATTGATATCTAGTCTCATAGCGTTGTGGTCGGAAAAGATACTTGATACGATTTCAATTTTCTTAAATTTACCAAGGCTTGATTTGTGCCCCAAGATATGATCTATCCTGGAGAATGTTCCATGAGCACTTGAGAAAAATGTGTATTCTGTTGTTTTTGGGTGGAATGTCCTATAAATATCAATTAAGTCCATCTTGTTTAATGTATCATTTAAAGCTTGTGTTTCCTTATTTATTTTCATTTTGGATGATCTGTCCATTGGTGAAAGTGGGGTGTTAAAGTCCCCTACTATGATTGTGTTGCTGTCGATTTCCCCTTTTATGGCTGTTAGTATTTGCCTTATGTATTGAGGTGCTCCTATGTTGGGTGCATAAATATTTACAATTGTTATACCTTCCTCTTGGATGGATCCCTTGATCATTATATAGTGTCCTTCTTTGTCTCTTGTAATAGTCTTTATTTATTTATTTGTTTTTTTTAACATCTTTATTGAAGTATAATTGCCTTACAATGGTGTGTTAGCTTCTGCTTTATAACAAAGTGAATCAGTTATACATATACAATATGTTCCCATTTCTCTTCCCTCTTGCATCTCCCTCCCTCCCACCCTCCCCATCCCATCCCTCTAGGTGGTCACAAGGCACCGAGCTGATCTCCCTGTGCTATGCGGCTGCTTCCCACTCGTTATCTATTTTACGTTTGGTAGTGTATATATGTCCATGACACTCTCTTACCCTGTCACATCTCACCCCACCCCCTCCCCATATCCTCAAGTCCATTCTCTAGTAGGTCTGTGTCTTTATTCCCGTCTTGCCACTAGGTTCTTCATGGCCTTTTTTTTTTTTCCCTTAGATTCCGTATATATGAGTTAGCATACTGTATTTGTTTTTCTCTTTCTGACTTACTTCACTCTGTATGACAGACTCTAACTCCATCCACCTCATTACAAATACCTCCATTTCATTTCTTTTTATGGCTGAGTAATATTCCATTGTATATATGTGCCACATCTTCTTTATCCATTCATCTGTCGATGGACATTTAGGTTGCTTCCATGTCCTGGCTATTGTAAATAGAGCTGCAATGAACATTTTGGTACATGACTCTTTTTGACCTATGGTTTTCTCAGGGTATATGCCCAGTAGTGGAATTGCTGGGTCGTATGGTAGTTCTATTTGTAGTTTTTTAAGGAACCTCCATACTGTTCTCCATAGTGGCTGTATCAATTTACATTCCCACCAACAGTTCAAGAGTGTTCCCTTTCCTCCACACCCTCTCCAGCATTTATTGTTTCTAGATTTTTTGATGATGGCCATTCTGACCGGTGTGAGATGATATCTCATTGTAGTTTTGATTTGCATTTCTCTAATGATTAATGATGTTGAGCATTCTTTCATGTGTCTGTAGGCCATCTGTATATCTTCTTTGGAGAAATGTCTATTTAGGTCTTCGGCCCATTTTTGGATTGGGTTGTTCGTTTTTTTGTTATTGAGCTGCATGAGCTGCTTGTAAATCTTGGAGATTAACCCTTTGTCAGTTGCTTCATTTGCAAATATTTTCTTCCATTCTGATGGTTGTCTTTTGGTCTTGTTTATGGTTTCCTTTGCTGTGCAAAAGCTTGTAAGTTTCATTAGGTCCCATTTGTTTATTTGTGTTCTTATTTCCATTTCTCTGGGAGCTGGGTCAAAAAGAATCTTGCTGTGATGTATGTCATAGAGTGTTCTGCCTATGTTTTCCTCTAAGAGTTTGATAGTGTCTGCCCTTACACTTAGGTCTTTAATCCATTTTGAGTTTATTTTTGTGCATGGTGTCAGGGAGTGTTCTAATTTCATACTTTTACATGTACCTGTCCAATTTTCCCAGCACCACTTATTGAAGAGGCTGTCTTTTCTCCACTGTATATGCTTGCCTCCTTTATCAAAAATAAGGTGCCCATATGTGTGTGGGTTTATCTCTGGGCTTTCTATCCTGTTCCATTGATCTATATTTCTGTTTTTGTGCCAGTACCAAACTGTCTTGATTACTGAAGCTTTGTAATATAGTCTGAAGTCAGGGAGCCTGATTCCCCCAGCTCCATTTTTCGTTCTCAAGATTGCTTTGGCTATTCGGGGTCTTTTGTGTTTCCATACAAATTGTGAAATTTTTTGTTCTAGTTCTGTGAAAAATGCCAGTGGTAGTTTGATAGGGATTGCATTGAATCTGTAGATTGCTTTGGGTAGTAGAGTCATTTTCACAATGTTGATTCTTCCAATCCAGGAACATGGTATATCTCTCCATCTATTTGTATCATCTTTAATTTCTTTCATCAGTGTCTTATAATTTTCTGCATACAGGTCTTTTGTCTCCTTAGGTAGGTTTATTCCTAGATATTTTATTCTTTTTGTTGCAATGGTAAATGGGAGTGTTTTCTTAATTTCACTTTGAGATTTTTCGTCATTAGTGTATAGAATGCAAGAGATTTCTGTGCATTAATTTTGTATCCTGCTACTTTACCAAATTCATTGATTAGCTCTAGGAGTTTTCTGGTAGCACCTTTAGGATTCTCTATGTATAGTATCATGTCATCTGCAAATAGTGACAGCTTTACTTCTTCTTTTCCGATTTGGATTCCTTTTATTTCTTTGTCTTCTCTGATTGCTGTGGCTAACACTTCCAAAACTATGTTGAATAATAGTGGTGAGAGTGGGCAACCTTGTCTTGTTCCTGATCTTAGTGGAAATGGTTTCAGTTTTTCACCATTGAGGACAATGTTGGCTGTGGGTTTGTCATATATGGCCTTTATTATGTTGAGGAAAGTTCCCTCTATGCCTACTTTCTGCAGGGCTTTTATCATAAATGGGTGCTGAATTTTGTCGAAAGCTTTCTCTGCATCTATTGAGATGATCATATGGTTTTTCTCCTTCAATTTGTTAATATGATGTATCACATTGATTGATTTGCGTATATTGAAGAATCCTTGCATTCCTGGGATAAACCCCACTTGATCATGGTGTATGATCCTTTTAATGTGCTGTTGGATTCTGTTTGCTAGTATTTTGTTGAGGATTTTTGCATCTATGTTCATCAGTGATATTGGCCTGTAGTTTTCTTTCTTTGTGACATCTTTGTCTGGTTTTGGTATCAGGGTGATGGTGGCCTCGTAGAATGAGTTGGGGAGTGTTCCTCCGTCTGCAATATTTTGGAAGAGTTTGAGAAGGATAGGCGTTAGCTCTTCTCTAAATGTTTGATAGAATTCACCTGTGAAGCCATCTGGTCCTGGGCTTTTGTTTGTTGGAAGGTTTTTAATCACAGTTTCAATTTCAGTGCTTGTGATTGGTCTGTTCATATTTTCTATTTCTTCCTGGTTCAGTCTCGGCAGTTTGTGCATTTCTAAGAATCTGTCCATTTCTTCCAGGTTGTCCATTTTATTGGCACAGAGTTGCTTGTAGTAATCTCTCATGATCTTTTGTATTTCTGCAGTGTCAGTGGTTACTTCTCCTTTTTCATTTCTAATTCTATTGATCTGAGTCTTCTCCCTTTTTCTCTTGATGAGTCTGGCTAATGGTTTATCAATTTTGTTTATCTTCTCAAAGAACCAGCTTTTAGTTTCATTGATTTTTGCTATTGTTTCCTTCATTTCTTTTTCATTTATTTCTGACCTGATCTTTATAATTTCTTTCCTTCTGCTGGCTTTGGGGTTTTTTTGTTCTTCTTTCTCTAATTGCTTTAGGTGCAAGGTTAGGTTGTTTATTCGAGATGTTTCCTGTTTCTTGAGGTAGGCTTGTATTGCTATAAACTTCCCTCTTAGCACTGCTTTTGCTGCGTCCCATAGGTTTTGGGTCGTCGTATCTCCATTGTCATTTGTTTCTAGGTATTTTTTGATTTCCCCTTTGATTTCTTCAGTGATCACTTCGTTATTAAGTAATGTATTGTGTAGCCTCCATGTGTTTGTATTTTTTACAGATCTTTTCCTGTAATTGATATCTAGTCTCATAGCGTTGTGGTCGGAAAAGATACTTGATACGATTTCAATTTTCTTAAATTTACCAAGGCTTGATTTGTGCCCCAAGATATGATCTATCCTGGAGAATGTTCCATGAGCACTTGAGAAAAATGTGTATTCTGTTGTTTTTGGGTGAAATGTCCTATAAATATCAATTAAGTCCATCTTGTTTAATGTATCATTTAAAGCTTGCGTTTCCTTATTTATTTTCATTTTGGATGATCTGTCCATTGGTGAAAGTGGGGTGTTAAAGTCCCCTACTATGATTGTGTTGCTGTCGATTTCCCCTTTTATGGCTGTTAGTATTTGCCTTATGTATTGAGGTGCTCCTATGTTGGGTGCATAAATATTTACAATTGTTATACCTTCCTCTTGGATGGATCCCTTGATCATTATATAGTGTCCTTCTTTGTCTCTTGTAATAGTCTTTATTTATTTATTTGTTTTTTTTTAACATCTTTATTGAAGTATAATTGCCTTACAATGGTGTGTTAGCTTCTGCTTTATAACAAAGTGAATCAGTTATACATATACAATATGTTCCCATTTCTCTTCCCTCTTGCATCTCCCTCCCTCCCACCCTCCCCATCCCATCCCTCTAGGTGGTCACAAGGCACCGAGCTGATCTCCCTGTGCTATGCGGCTGCTTCCCACTCGTTATCTATTTTACGTTTGGTAGTGTATATATGTCCATGACACTCTCTTACCCTGTCACATCTCACCCCACCCCCTCCCCATATCCTCAAGTCCATTCTCTAGTAGGTCTGTGTCTTTATTCCCGTCTTGCCACTAGGTTCTTCATGGCCTTTTTTTTTTTTCCCTTAGATTCCGTATATATGAGTTAGCATACTGTATTTGTTTTTCTCTTTCTGACTTACTTCACTCTGTATGACAGACTCTAACTCCATCCACCTCATTACAAATACCTCCATTTCATTTCTTTTTATGGCTGAGTAATATTCCATTGTATATATGTGCCACATCTTCTTTATCCATTCATCTGTCGATGGACATTTAGGTTGCTTCCATGTCCTGGCTATTGTAAATAGAGCTGCAATGAACATTTTGGTACATGACTCTTTTTGACCTATGGTTTTCTCAGGGTATATGCCCAGTAGTGGAATTGCTGGGTCGTATGGTAGTTCTATTTGTAGTTTTTTAAGGAACCTCCATACTGTTCTCCATAGTGGCTGTATCAATTTACATTCCCACCAACAGTTCAAGAGTGTTCCCTTTCCTCCACACCCTCTCCAGCATTTATTGTTTCTAGATTTTTTGATGATGGCCATTCTGACCGGTGTGAGATGATATTTCATTGTAGTTTTGATTTGCATTTCTCTAATGATTAATGATGTTGAGCATTCTTTCATGTGTCTGTAGGCCATCTGTATATCTTCTTTGGAGAAATGTCTATTTAGGTCTTCGGCCCATTTTTGGATTGGGTTGTTCGTTTTTTTGTTATTGAGCTGCATGAGCTGCTTGTAAATCTTGGAGATTAACCCTTTGTCAGTTGCTTCATTTGCAAATATTTTCTTCCATTCTGATGGTTGTCTTTTGGTCTTGTTTATGGTTTCCTTTGCTGTGCAAAAGCTTGTAAGTTTCATTAGGTCCCATTTGTTTATTTGTGTTCTTATTTCCATTTCTCTGGGAGCTGGGTCAAAAAGAATCTTGCTGTGATGTATGTCATAGAGTGTTCTGCCTATGTTTTCCTCTAAGAGTTTGATAGTGTCTGCCCTTACACTTAGGTCTTTAATCCATTTTGAGTTTATTTTTGTGCATGGTGTCAGGGAGTGTTCTAATTTCATACTTTTACATGTACCTGTCCAATTTTCCCAGCACCACTTATTGAAGAGGCTGTCTTTTCTCCACTGTATATGCTTGCCTCCTTTATCAAAAATAAGGTGCCCATATGTGTGTGGGTTTATCTCTGGGCTTTCTATCCTGTTCCATTGATCTATATTTCTGTTTTTGTGCCAGTACCAAACTGTCTTGATTACTGAAGCTTTGTAATATAGTCTTAAGTCAGGGAGCCTGATTCCCCCAGCTCCATTTTTCGTTCTCAAGATTGCTTTGGCTATTCGGGGTCTTTTGTGTTTCCATACAAATTGTGAAATTTTTTGTTCTAGTTCTGTGAAAAATGCCAGTGGTAGTTTGATAGGGATTGCATTGAATCTGTAGATTGCTTTGGGTAGTAGAGTCATTTTCACAATGTTGATTCTTCCAATCCAGGAACATGGTATATCTCTCCATCTATTTGTATCATCTTTAATTTCTTTCATCAGTGTCTTATAATTTTCTGCATACAGGTCTTTTGTCTCCTTAGGTAGGTTTATTCCTAGATATTTTATTCTTTTTGTTGCAATGGTAAATGGGAGTGTTTTCTTAATTTCAGTTTCAGATTTTTCGTCATTAGTGTATAGAAATGCAAGAGATTTCTGTGCATTAAATTTGTATCCTGCTACTTTACCAAATTCATTGATTAGCTCTAGGAGTTTTCTGGTAGCACCTTTAGGATTCTCTATGTATAGTATCATGTCATCTGCAAATAGTGACAGCTTTACTTCTTCTTTTCCGATTTGGATTCCTTTTATTTCTTTGTCTTCTCTGATTGCTGTGGTTAACACTTCCAAAACTATGTTGAATAATAGTGGTGAGAGTGGGCAACCTTGTCTTGTTCCTGATCTTAGTGGAAATGGTTTCAGTTTTTCACCATTGAGGACAATGTTGGCTGTGGGTTTGTCATATATGGCCTTTATTATGTTGAGGAAAGTTCCCTCTATGCCTACTTTCTGCAGGGCTTTTATCATAAATGGGTGCTGAATTTTGTCGAAAGCTTTCTCTGCATCTATTGAGATGATCATATGGTTCTTCTCCTTCAATTTGTTAATATGATGTATCACATTGATTGATTTGCGTATATTGAAGAATCCTTGCATTCCTGGGATAAACCCCACTTGATCATGGTGTATGATCCTTTTAATGTGCTGTTGGATTCTGTTTGCTAGTATTTTGTTGAGGATTTTTGCATCTATGTTCATCAGTGATATTGGCCTGTAGTTTTCTTTCTTTGTGACATCTTTGTCTGGTTTTGGTATCAGGGTGATGGTGGCCTCGTAGAATGAGTTGGGGAGTGTTCCTCCGTCTGCAATATTTTGGAAGAGTTTGAGAAGGATAGGCGTTAGCTCTTCTCTAAATGTTTGATAGAATTCACCTGTGAAGCCATCTGGTCCTGGGCTTTTGTTTGTTGGAAGGTTTTTAATCACAGTTTCAATTTCAGTGCTTGTGATTGGTCTGTTCATATTTTCTATTTCTTCCTGGTTCAGTCTCGGCAGTTTGTGCATTTCTAAGAATCTGTCCATTTCTTCCAGGTTGTCCATTTTATTGGCACAGAGTTGCTTGTAGTAATCTCTCATGATCTTTTGTATTTCTGCAGTGTCAGTGGTTACTTCTCCTTTTTCATTTCTAATTCTATTGATCTGAGTCTTCTCCCTTTTTCTCTTGATGAGTCTGGCTAATGGTTTATCAATTTTGTTTATCTTCTCAAAGAACCAGCTTTTAGTTTCATTGATTTTTGCTATTGTTTCCTTCATTTCTTTTTCATTTATTTCTGACCTGATCTTTATAATTTCTTTCCTTCTGCTGGCTTTGGGGTTTTTTTGTTCTTCTTTCTCTAATTGCTTTAGGTGCAAGGTTAGGTTGTTTATTCGAGATGTTTCCTGTTTCTTGAGGTAGGCTTGTATTGCTATAAACTTCCCTCTTAGCACTGCTTTTGCTGCGTCCCATAGGTTTTGGGTCGTCGTATCTCCATTGTCATTTGTTTCTAGGTATTTTTTGATTTCTTCAGTGATCACTTCGTTATTAAGTAATGTATTGTGTAGCCTCCATGTGTTTGTATTTTTTACAGATCTTTTCCTGTAATTGATATCTAGTCTCATAGCGTTGTGGTCGGAAAAGATACTTGATACGATTTCAATTTTCTTAAATTTACCAAGGCTTGATTTGTGCCCCAAGATATGATCTATCCTGGAGAATGTTCCATGAGCACTTGAGAAAAATGTGTATTCTGTTGTTTTTGGGTGGAATGTCCTATAAATATCAATTAAGTCCATCTTGTTTAATGTATCATTTAAAGCTTGTGTTTCCTTATTTATTTTCATTTTGGATGATCTGTCCATTGGTGAAAGTGGGGTGTTAAAGTCCCCTACTATGATTGTGTTGCTGTCGATTTCCCCTTTTATGGCTGTTAGTATTTGCCTTATGTATTGAGGTGCTCCTATGTTGGGTGCATAAATATTTACAATTGTTATACCTTCCTCTTGGATGGATCCCTTGATCATTATATAGTGTCCTTCTTTGTCTCTTGTAATAGTCTTTATTTATTTATTTGTTTTTTTTAACATCTTTATTGAAGTATAATTGCCTTACAATGGTGTGTTAGCTTCTGCTTTATAACAAAGTGAATCAGTTATACATATACAATATGTTCCCATTTCTCTTCCCTCTTGCATCTCCCTCCCTCCCACCCTCCCCATCCCATCCCTCTAGGTGGTCACAAGGCACCGAGCTGATCTCCCTGTGCTATGCGGCTGCTTCCCACTCGTTATCTATTTTACGTTTGGTAGTGTATATATGTCCATGACACTCTCTTACCCTGTCACATCTCACCCCACCCCCTCCCCATATCCTCAAGTCCATTCTCTAGTAGGTCTGTGTCTTTATTCCCGTCTTGCCACTAGGTTCTTCATGGCCTTTTTTTTTTTCCCTTAGATTCCGTATATATGAGTTAGCATACTGTATTTGTTTTTCTCTTTCTGACTTACTTCACTCTGTATGACAGACTCTAACTCCATCCACCTCATTACAAATACCTCCATTTCATTTCTTTTTATGGCTGAGTAATATTCCATTGTATATATGTGCCACATCTTCTTTATCCATTCATCTGTCGATGGACATTTAGGTTGCTTCCATGTCCTGGCTATTGTAAATAGAGCTGCAATGAACATTTTGGTACATGACTCTTTTTGACCTATGGTTTTCTCAGGGTATATGCCCAGTAGTGGAATTGCTGGGTCGTATGGTAGTTCTATTTGTAGTTTTTTAAGGAACCTCCATACTGTTCTCCATAGTGGCTGTATCAATTTACATTCCCACCAACAGTTCAAGAGTGTTCCCTTTCCTCCACACCCTCTCCAGCATTTATTGTTTCTAGATTTTTTGATGATGGCCATTCTGACCGGTGTGAGATGATATCTCATTGTAGTTTTGATTTGCATTTCTCTAATGATTAATGATGTTGAGCATTCTTTCATGTGTCTGTAGGCCATCTGTATATCTTCTTTGGAGAAATGTCTATTTAGGTCTTCGGCCCATTTTTGGATTGGGTTGTTCGTTTTTTTGTTATTGAGCTGCATGAGCTGCTTGTAAATCTTGGAGATTAACCCTTTGTCAGTTGCTTCATTTGCAAATATTTTCTTCCATTCTGATGGTTGTCTTTTGGTCTTGTTTATGGTTTCCTTTGCTGTGCAAAAGCTTGTAAGTTTCATTAGGTCCCATTTGTTTATTTGTGTTCTTATTTCCATTTCTCTGGGAGCTGGGTCAAAAAGAATCTTGCTGTGATGTATGTCATAGAGTGTTCTGCCTATGTTTTCCTCTAAGAGTTTGATAGTGTCTGCCCTTACACTTAGGTCTTTAATCCATTTTGAGTTTATTTTTGTGCATGGTGTCAGGGAGTGTTCTAATTTCATACTTTTACATGTACCTGTCCAATTTTCCCAGCACCACTTATTGAAGAGGCTGTCTTTTCTCCACTGTATATGCTTGCCTCCTTTATCAAAAATAAGGTGCCCATATGTGTGTGGGTTTATCTCTGGGCTTTCTATCCTGTTCCATTGATCTATATTTCTGTTTTTGTGCCAGTACCAAACTGTCTTGATTACTGAAGCTTTGTAATATAGTCTTAAGTCAGGGAGCCTGATTCCCCCAGCTCCATTTTTCGTTCTCAAGATTGCTTTGGCTATTCGGGGTCTTTTGTGTTTCCATACAAATTGTGAAATTTTTTGTTCTAGTTCTGTGAAAAATGCCAGTGGTAGTTTGATAGGGATTGCATTGAATCTGTAGATTGCTTTGGGTAGTAGAGTCATTTTCACAATGTTGATTCTTCCAATCCAGGAACATGGTATATCTCTCCATCTATTTGTATCATCTTTAATTTCTTTCATCAGTGTCTTATAATTTTCTGCATACAGGTCTTTTGTCTCCTTAGGTAGGTTTATTCCTAGATATTTTATTCTTTTTGTTGCAATGGTAAATGGGAGTGTTTTCTTAATTTCACTTTGAGATTTTTCGTCATTAGTGTATAGAATGCAAGAGATTTCTGTGCATTAATTTTGTATCCTGCTACTTTACCAAATTCATTGATTAGCTCTAGGAGTTTTCTGGTAGCACCTTTAGGATTCTCTATGTATAGTATCATGTCATCTGCAAATAGTGACAGCTTTACTTCTTCTTTTCCGATTTGGATTCCTTTTATTTCTTTGTCTTCTCTGATTGCTGTGGCTAACACTTCCAAAACTATGTTGAATAATAGTGGTGAGAGTGGGCAACCTTGTCTTGTTCCTGATCTTAGTGGAAATGGTTTCAGTTTTTCACCATTGAGGACAATGTTGGCTGTGGGTTTGTCATATATGGCCTTTATTATGTTGAGGAAAGTTCCCTCTATGCCTACTTTCTGCAGGGCTTTTATCATAAATGGGTGCTGAATTTTGTCGAAAGCTTTCTCTGCATCTATTGAGATGATCATATGGTTTTTCTCCTTCAATTTGTTAATATGATGTATCACATTGATTGATTTGCGTATATTGAAGAATCCTTGCATTCCTGGGATAAACCCCACTTGATCATGGTGTATGATCCTTTTAATGTGCTGTTGGATTCTGTTTGCTAGTATTTTGTTGAGGATTTTTGCATCTATGTTCATCAGTGATATTGGCCTGTAGTTTTCTTTCTTTGTGACATCTTTGTCTGGTTTTGGTATCAGGGTGATGGTGGCCTCGTAGAATGAGTTGGGGAGTGTTCCTCCGTCTGCAATATTTTGGAAGAGTTTGAGAAGGATAGGCGTTAGCTCTTCTCTAAATGTTTGATAGAATTCACCTGTGAAGCCATCTGGTCCTGGGCTTTTGTTTGTTGGAAGGTTTTTAATCACAGTTTCAATTTCAGTGCTTGTGATTGGTCTGTTCATATTTTCTATTTCTTCCTGGTTCAGTCTCGGCAGTTTGTGCATTTCTAAGAATCTGTCCATTTCTTCCAGGTTGTCCATTTTATTGGCACAGAGTTGCTTGTAGTAATCTCTCATGATCTTTTGTATTTCTGCAGTGTCAGTGGTTACTTCTCCTTTTTCATTTCTAATTCTATTGATCTGAGTCTTCTCCCTTTTTCTCTTGATGAGTCTGGCTAATGGTTTATCAATTTTGTTTATCTTCTCAAAGAACCAGCTTTTAGTTTCATTGATTTTTGCTATTGTTTCCTTCATTTCTTTTTCATTTATTTCTGACCTGATCTTTATAATTTCTTTCCTTCTGCTGGCTTTGGGGTTTTTTTGTTCTTCTTTCTCTAATTGCTTTAGGTGCAAGGTTAGGTTGTTTATTCGAGATGTTTCCTGTTTCTTGAGGTAGGCTTGTATTGCTATAAACTTCCCTCTTAGCACTGCTTTTGCTGCGTCCCATAGGTTTTGGGTCGTCGTATCTCCATTGTCATTTGTTTCTAGGTATTTTTTGATTTCCCCTTTGATTTCTTCAGTGATCACTTCGTTATTAAGTAATGTATTGTGTAGCCTCCATGTGTTTGTATTTTTTACAGATCTTTTCCTGTAATTGATATCTAGTCTCATAGCGTTGTGGTCGGAAAAGATACTTGATACGATTTCAATTTTCTTAAATTTACCAAGGCTTGATTTGTGCCCCAAGATATGATCTATCCTGGAGAATGTTCCATGAGCACTTGAGAAAAATGTGTATTCTGTTGTTTTTGGGTGAAATGTCCTATAAATATCAATTAAGTCCATCTTGTTTAATGTATCATTTAAAGCTTGCGTTTCCTTATTTATTTTCATTTTGGATGATCTGTCCATTGGTGAAAGTGGGGTGTTAAAGTCCCCTACTATGATTGTGTTGCTGTCGATTTCCCCTTTTATGGCTGTTAGTATTTGCCTTATGTATTGAGGTGCTCCTATGTTGGGTGCATAAATATTTACAATTGTTATACCTTCCTCTTGGATGGATCCCTTGATCATTATATAGTGTCCTTCTTTGTCTCTTGTAATAGTCTTTATTTATTTATTTGTTTTTTTTTAACATCTTTATTGAAGTATAATTGCCTTACAATGGTGTGTTAGCTTCTGCTTTATAACAAAGTGAATCAGTTATACATATACAATATGTTCCCATTTCTCTTCCCTCTTGCATCTCCCTCCCTCCCACCCTCCCCATCCCATCCCTCTAGGTGGTCACAAGGCACCGAGCTGATCTCCCTGTGCTATGCGGCTGCTTCCCACTCGTTATCTATTTTACGTTTGGTAGTGTATATATGTCCATGACACTCTCTTACCCTGTCACATCTCACCCCACCCCCTCCCCATATCCTCAAGTCCATTCTCTAGTAGGTCTGTGTCTTTATTCCCGTCTTGCCACTAGGTTCTTCATGGCCTTTTTTTTTTTTCCCTTAGATTCCGTATATATGAGTTAGCATACTGTATTTGTTTTTCTCTTTCTGACTTACTTCACTCTGTATGACAGACTCTAACTCCATCCACCTCATTACAAATACCTCCATTTCATTTCTTTTTATGGCTGAGTAATATTCCATTGTATATATGTGCCACATCTTCTTTATCCATTCATCTGTCGATGGACATTTAGGTTGCTTCCATGTCCTGGCTATTGTAAATAGAGCTGCAATGAACATTTTGGTACATGACTCTTTTTGACCTATGGTTTTCTCAGGGTATATGCCCAGTAGTGGAATTGCTGGGTCGTATGGTAGTTCTATTTGTAGTTTTTTAAGGAACCTCCATACTGTTCTCCATAGTGGCTGTATCAATTTACATTCCCACCAACAGTTCAAGAGTGTTCCCTTTCCTCCACACCCTCTCCAGCATTTATTGTTTCTAGATTTTTTGATGATGGCCATTCTGACCGGTGTGAGATGATATTTCATTGTAGTTTTGATTTGCATTTCTCTAATGATTAATGATGTTGAGCATTCTTTCATGTGTCTGTAGGCCATCTGTATATCTTCTTTGGAGAAATGTCTATTTAGGTCTTCGGCCCATTTTTGGATTGGGTTGTTCGTTTTTTTGTTATTGAGCTGCATGAGCTGCTTGTAAATCTTGGAGATTAACCCTTTGTCAGTTGCTTCATTTGCAAATATTTTCTTCCATTCTGATGGTTGTCTTTTGGTCTTGTTTATGGTTTCCTTTGCTGTGCAAAAGCTTGTAAGTTTCATTAGGTCCCATTTGTTTATTTGTGTTCTTATTTCCATTTCTCTGGGAGCTGGGTCAAAAAGAATCTTGCTGTGATGTATGTCATAGAGTGTTCTGCCTATGTTTTCCTCTAAGAGTTTGATAGTGTCTGCCCTTACACTTAGGTCTTTAATCCATTTTGAGTTTATTTTTGTGCATGGTGTCAGGGAGTGTTCTAATTTCATACTTTTACATGTACCTGTCCAATTTTCCCAGCACCACTTATTGAAGAGGCTGTCTTTTCTCCACTGTATATGCTTGCCTCCTTTATCAAAAATAAGGTGGCCATATGTGTGTGGGTTTATCTCTGGGCTTTCTATCCTGTTCCATTGATCTATATTTCTGTTTTTGTGCCAGTACCAAACTGTCTTGATTACTGAAGCTTTGTAATATAGTCTGAAGTCAGGGAGCCTGATTCCCCCAGCTCCATTTTTCGTTCTCAAGATTGCTTTGGCTATTCGGGGTCTTTTGTGTTTCCATACAAATTGTGAAATTTTTTGTTCTAGTTCTGTGAAAAATGCCAGTGGTAGTTTGATAGGGATTGCATTGAATCTGTAGATTGCTTTGGGTAGTAGAGTCATTTTCACAATGTTGATTCTTCCAATCCAGGAACATGGTATATCTCTCCATCTATTTGTATCATCTTTAATTTCTTTCATCAGTGTCTTATAATTTTCTGCATACAGGTCTTTTGTCTCCTTAGGTAGGTTTATTCCTAGATATTTTATTCTTTTTGTTGCAATGGTAAATGGGAGTGTTTTCTTAATTTCAGTTTCAGATTTTTCGTCATTAGTGTATAGAAATGCAAGAGATTTCTGTGCATTAAATTTGTATCCTGCTACTTTACCAAATTCATTGATTAGCTCTAGGAGTTTTCTGGTAGCACCTTTAGGATTCTCTATGTATAGTATCATGTCATCTGCAAATAGTGACAGCTTTACTTCTTCTTTTCCGATTTGGATTCCTTTTATTTCTTTGTCTTCTCTGATTGCTGTGGTTAACACTTCCAAAACTATGTTGAATAATAGTGGTGAGAGTGGGCAACCTTGTCTTGTTCCTGATCTTAGTGGAAATGGTTTCAGTTTTTCACCATTGAGGACAATGTTGGCTGTGGGTTTGTCATATATGGCCTTTATTATGTTGAGGAAAGTTCCCTCTATGCCTACTTTCTGCAGGGCTTTTATCATAAATGGGTGCTGAATTTTGTCGAAAGCTTTCTCTGCATCTATTGAGATGATCATATGGTTCTTCTCCTTCAATTTGTTAATATGATGTATCACATTGATTGATTTGCGTATATTGAAGAATCCTTGCATTCCTGGGATAAACCCCACTTGATCATGGTGTATGATCCTTTTAATGTGCTGTTGGATTCTGTTTGCTAGTATTTTGTTGAGGATTTTTGCATCTATGTTCATCAGTGATATTGGCCTGTAGTTTTCTTTCTTTGTGACATCTTTGTCTGGTTTTGGTATCAGGGTGATGGTGGCCTCGTAGAATGAGTTGGGGAGTGTTCCTCCGTCTGCAATATTTTGGAAGAGTTTGAGAAGGATAGGCGTTAGCTCTTCTCTAAATGTTTGATAGAATTCACCTGTGAAGCCATCTGGTCCTGGGCTTTTGTTTGTTGGAAGGTTTTTAATCACAGTTTCAATTTCAGTGCTTGTGATTGGTCTGTTCATATTTTCTATTTCTTCCTGGTTCAGTCTCGGCAGTTTGTGCATTTCTAAGAATCTGTCCATTTCTTCCAGGTTGTCCATTTTATTGGCACAGAGTTGCTTGTAGTAATCTCTCATGATCTTTTGTATTTCTGCAGTGTCAGTGGTTACTTCTCCTTTTTCATTTCTAATTCTATTGATCTGAGTCTTCTCCCTTTTTCTCTTGATGAGTCTGGCTAATGGTTTATCAATTTTGTTTATCTTCTCAAAGAACCAGCTTTTAGTTTCATTGATTTTTGCTATTGTTTCCTTCATTTCTTTTTCATTTATTTCTGACCTGATCTTTATAATTTCTTTCCTTCTGCTGGCTTTGGGGTTTTTTTGTTCTTCTTTCTCTAATTGCTTTAGGTGCAAGGTTAGGTTGTTTATTCGAGATGTTTCCTGTTTCTTGAGGTAGGCTTGTATTGCTATAAACTTCCCTCTTAGCACTGCTTTTGCTGCGTCCCATAGGTTTTGGGTCGTCGTATCTCCATTGTCATTTGTTTCTAGGTATTTTTTGATTTCTTCAGTGATCACTTCGTTATTAAGTAATGTATTGTGTAGCCTCCATGTGTTTGTATTTTTTACAGATCTTTTCCTGTAATTGATATCTAGTCTCATAGCGTTGTGGTCGGAAAAGATACTTGATACGATTTCAATTTTCTTAAATTTACCAAGGCTTGATTTGTGCCCCAAGATATGATCTATCCTGGAGAATGTTCCATGAGCACTTGAGAAAAATGTGTATTCTGTTGTTTTTGGGTGGAATGTCCTATAAATATCAATTAAGTCCATCTTGTTTAATGTATCATTTAAAGCTTGTGTTTCCTTATTTATTTTCATTTTGGATGATCTGTCCATTGGTGAAAGTGGGGTGTTAAAGTCCCCTACTATGATTGTGTTGCTGTCGATTTCCCCTTTTATGGCTGTTAGTATTTGCCTTATGTATTGAGGTGCTCCTATGTTGGGTGCATAAATATTTACAATTGTTATACCTTCCTCTTGGATGGATCCCTTGATCATTATATAGTGTCCTTCTTTGTCTCTTGTAATAGTCTTTATTTATTTATTTGTTTTTTTTAACATCTTTATTGAAGTATAATTGCCTTACAATGGTGTGTTAGCTTCTGCTTTATAACAAAGTGAATCAGTTATACATATACAATATGTTCCCATTTCTCTTCCCTCTTGCATCTCCCTCCCTCCCACCCTCCCCATCCCATCCCTCTAGGTGGTCACAAGGCACCGAGCTGATCTCCCTGTGCTATGCGGCTGCTTCCCACTCGTTATCTATTTTACGTTTGGTAGTGTATATATGTCCATGACACTCTCTTACCCTGTCACATCTCACCCCACCCCCTCCCCATATCCTCAAGTCCATTCTCTAGTAGGTCTGTGTCTTTATTCCCGTCTTGCCACTAGGTTCTTCATGGCCTTTTTTTTTTTCCCTTAGATTCCGTATATATGAGTTAGCATACTGTATTTGTTTTTCTCTTTCTGACTTACTTCACTCTGTATGACAGACTCTAACTCCATCCACCTCATTACAAATACCTCCATTTCATTTCTTTTTATGGCTGAGTAATATTCCATTGTATATATGTGCCACATCTTCTTTATCCATTCATCTGTCGATGGACATTTAGGTTGCTTCCATGTCCTGGCTATTGTAAATAGAGCTGCAATGAACATTTTGGTACATGACTCTTTTTGACCTATGGTTTTCTCAGGGTATATGCCCAGTAGTGGAATTGCTGGGTCGTATGGTAGTTCTATTTGTAGTTTTTTAAGGAACCTCCATACTGTTCTCCATAGTGGCTGTATCAATTTACATTCCCACCAACAGTTCAAGAGTGTTCCCTTTCCTCCACACCCTCTCCAGCATTTATTGTTTCTAGATTTTTTGATGATGGCCATTCTGACCGGTGTGAGATGATATCTCAGTGTAGTTTTGATTTGCATTTCTCTAATGATTAATGATGTTGAGCATTCTTTCATGTGTCTGTAGGCCATCTGTATATCTTCTTTGGAGAAATGTCTATTTAGGTCTTCGGCCCATTTTTGGATTGGGTTGTTCGTTTTTTTGTTATTGAGCTGCATGAGCTGCTTGTAAATCTTGGAGATTAACCCTTTGTCAGTTGCTTCATTTGCAAATATTTTCTTCCATTCTGATGGTTGTCTTTTGGTCTTGTTTATGGTTTCCTTTGCTGTGCAAAAGCTTGTAAGTTTCATTAGGTCCCATTTGTTTATTTGTGTTCTTATTTCCATTTCTCTGGGAGCTGGGTCAAAAAGAATCTTGCTGTGATGTATGTCATAGAGTGTTCTGCCTATGTTTTCCTCTAAGAGTTTGATAGTGTCTGCCCTTACACTTAGGTCTTTAATCCATTTTGAGTTTATTTTTGTGCATGGTGTCAGGGAGTGTTCTAATTTCATACTTTTACATGTACCTGTCCAATTTTCCCAGCACCACTTATTGAAGAGGCTGTCTTTTCTCCACTGTATATGCTTGCCTCCTTTATCAAAAATAAGGTGCCCATATGTGTGTGGGTTTATCTCTGGGCTTTCTATCCTGTTCCATTGATCTATATTTCTGTTTTTGTGCCAGTACCAAACTGTCTTGATTACTGAAGCTTTGTAATATAGTCTGAAGTCAGGGAGCCTGATTCCCCCAGCTCCATTTTTCGTTCTCAAGATTGCTTTGGCTATTCGGGGTCTTTTGTGTTTCCATACAAATTGTGAAATTTTTTGTTCTAGTTCTGTGAAAAATGCCAGTGGTAGTTTGATAGGGATTGCATTGAATCTGTAGATTGCTTTGGGTAGTAGAGTCATTTTCACAATGTTGATTCTTCCAATCCAGGAACATGGTATATCTCTCCATCTATTTGTATCATCTTTAATTTCTTTCATCAGTGTCTTATAATTTTCTGCATACAGGTCTTTTGTCTCCTTAGGTAGGTTTATTCCTAGATATTTTATTCTTTTTGTTGCAATGGTAAATGGGAGTGTTTTCTTAATTTCACTTTGAGATTTTTCGTCATTAGTGTATAGAATGCAAGAGATTTCTGTGCATTAATTTTGTATCCTGCTACTTTACCAAATTCATTGATTAGCTCTAGGAGTTTTCTGGTAGCACCTTTAGGATTCTCTATGTATAGTATCATGTCATCTGCAAATAGTGACAGCTTTACTTCTTCTTTTCCGATTTGGATTCCTTTTATTTCTTTGTCTTCTCTGATTGCTGTGGCTAACACTTCCAAAACTATGTTGAATAATAGTGGTGAGAGTGGGCAACCTTGTCTTGTTCCTGATCTTAGTGGAAATGGTTTCAGTTTTTCACCATTGAGGACAATGTTGGCTGTGGGTTTGTCATATATGGCCTTTATTATGTTGAGGAAAGTTCCCTCTATGCCTACTTTCTGCAGGGCTTTTATCATAAATGGGTGCTGAATTTTGTCGAAAGCTTTCTCTGCATCTATTGAGATGATCATATGGTTTTTCTCCTTCAATTTGTTAATATGATGTATCACATTGATTGATTTGCGTATATTGAAGAATCCTTGCATTCCTGGGATAAACCCCACTTGATCATGGTGTATGATCCTTTTAATGTGCTGTTGGATTCTGTTTGCTAGTATTTTGTTGAGGATTTTTGCATCTATGTTCATCAGTGATATTGGCCTGTAGTTTTCTTTCTTTGTGACATCTTTGTCTGGTTTTGGTATCAGGGTGATGGTGGCCTCGTAGAATGAGTTGGGGAGTGTTCCTCCGTCTGCAATATTTTGGAAGAGTTTGAGAAGGATAGGCGTTAGCTCTTCTCTAAATGTTTGATAGAATTCACCTGTGAAGCCATCTGGTCCTGGGCTTTTGTTTGTTGGAAGGTTTTTAATCACAGTTTCAATTTCAGTGCTTGTGATTGGTCTGTTCATATTTTCTATTTCTTCCTGGTTCAGTCTCGGCAGTTTGTGCATTTCTAAGAATCTGTCCATTTCTTCCAGGTTGTCCATTTTATTGGCACAGAGTTGCTTGTAGTAATCTCTCATGATCTTTTGTATTTCTGCAGTGTCAGTGGTTACTTCTCCTTTTTCATTTCTAATTCTATTGATCTGAGTCTTCTCCCTTTTTCTCTTGATGAGTCTGGCTAATGGTTTATCAATTTTGTTTATCTTCTCAAAGAACCAGCTTTTAGTTTCATTGATTTTTGCTATTGTTTCCTTCATTTCTTTTTCATTTATTTCTGACCTGATCTTTATAATTTCTTTCCTTCTGCTGGCTTTGGGGTTTTTTTGTTCTTCTTTCTCTAATTGCTTTAGGTGCAAGGTTAGGTTGTTTATTCGAGATGTTTCCTGTTTCTTGAGGTAGGCTTGTATTGCTATAAACTTCCCTCTTAGCACTGCTTTTGCTGCGTCCCATAGGTTTTGGGTCGTCGTATCTCCATTGTCATTTGTTTCTAGGTATTTTTTGATTTCCCCTTTGATTTCTTCAGTGATCACTTCGTTATTAAGTAATGTATTGTGTAGCCTCCATGTGTTTGTATTTTTTACAGATCTTTTCCTGTAATTGATATCTAGTCTCATAGCGTTGTGGTCGGAAAAGATACTTGATACGATTTCAATTTTCTTAAATTTACCAAGGCTTGATTTGTGCCCCAAGATATGATCTATCCTGGAGAATGTTCCATGAGCACTTGAGAAAAATGTGTATTCTGTTGTTTTTGGGTGAAATGTCCTATAAATATCAATTAAGTCCATCTTGTTTAATGTATCATTTAAAGCTTGCGTTTCCTTATTTATTTTCATTTTGGATGATCTGTCCATTGGTGAAAGTGGGGTGTTAAAGTCCCCTACTATGATTGTGTTGCTGTCGATTTCCCCTTTTATGGCTGTTAGTATTTGCCTTATGTATTGAGGTGCTCCTATGTTGGGTGCATAAATATTTACAATTGTTATACCTTCCTCTTGGATGGATCCCTTGATCATTATATAGTGTCCTTCTTTGTCTCTTGTAATAGTCTTTATTTATTTATTTGTTTTTTTTTAACATCTTTATTGAAGTATAATTGCCTTACAATGGTGTGTTAGCTTCTGCTTTATAACAAAGTGAATCAGTTATACATATACAATATGTTCCCATTTCTCTTCCCTCTTGCATCTCCCTCCCTCCCACCCTCCCCATCCCATCCCTCTAGGTGGTCACAAGGCACCGAGCTGATCTCCCTGTGCTATGCGGCTGCTTCCCACTCGTTATCTATTTTACGTTTGGTAGTGTATATATGTCCATGACACTCTCTTACCCTGTCACATCTCACCCCACCCCCTCCCCATATCCTCAAGTCCATTCTCTAGTAGGTCTGTGTCTTTATTCCCGTCTTGCCACTAGGTTCTTCATGGCCTTTTTTTTTTTTCCCTTAGATTCCGTATATATGAGTTAGCATACTGTATTTGTTTTTCTCTTTCTGACTTACTTCACTCTGTATGACAGACTCTAACTCCATCCACCTCATTACAAATACCTCCATTTCATTTCTTTTTATGGCTGAGTAATATTCCATTGTATATATGTGCCACATCTTCTTTATCCATTCATCTGTCGATGGACATTTAGGTTGCTTCCATGTCCTGGCTATTGTAAATAGAGCTGCAATGAACATTTTGGTACATGACTCTTTTTGACCTATGGTTTTCTCAGGGTATATGCCCAGTAGTGGAATTGCTGGGTCGTATGGTAGTTCTATTTGTAGTTTTTTAAGGAACCTCCATACTGTTCTCCATAGTGGCTGTATCAATTTACATTCCCACCAACAGTTCAAGAGTGTTCCCTTTCCTCCACACCCTCTCCAGCATTTATTGTTTCTAGATTTTTTGATGATGGCCATTCTGACCGGTGTGAGATGATATCTCATTGTAGTTTTGATTTGCATTTCTCTAATGATTAATGATGTTGAGCATTCTTTCATGTGTCTGTAGGCCATCTGTATATCTTCTTTGGAGAAATGTCTATTTAGGTCTTCGGCCCATTTTTGGATTGGGTTGTTCGTTTTTTTGTTATTGAGCTGCATGAGCTGCTTGTAAATCTTGGAGATTAACCCTTTGTCAGTTGCTTCATTTGCAAATATTTTCTTCCATTCTGATGGTTGTCTTTTGGTCTTGTTTATGGTTTCCTTTGCTGTGCAAAAGCTTGTAAGTTTCATTAGGTCCCATTTGTTTATTTGTGTTCTTATTTCCATTTCTCTGGGAGCTGGGTCAAAAAGAATCTTGCTGTGATGTATGTCATAGAGTGTTCTGCCTATGTTTTCCTCTAAGAGTTTGATAGTGTCTGCCCTTACACTTAGGTCTTTAATCCATTTTGAGTTTATTTTTGTGCATGGTGTCAGGGAGTGTTCTAATTTCATACTTTTACATGTACCTGTCCAATTTTCCCAGCACCACTTATTGAAGAGGCTGTCTTTTCTCCACTGTATATGCTTGCCTCCTTTATCAAAAATAAGGTGCCCATATGTGTGTGGGTTTATCTCTGGGCTTTCTATCCTGTTCCATTGATCTATATTTCTGTTTTTGTGCCAGTACCAAACTGTCTTGATTACTGAAGCTTTGTAATATAGTCTTAAGTCAGGGAGCCTGATTCCCCCAGCTCCATTTTTCGTTCTCAAGATTGCTTTGGCTATTCGGGGTCTTTTGTGTTTCCATACAAATTGTGAAATTTTTTGTTCTAGTTCTGTGAAAAATGCCAGTGGTAGTTTGATAGGGATTGCATTGAATCTGTAGATTGCTTTGGGTAGTAGAGTCATTTTCACAATGTTGATTCTTCCAATCCAGGAACATGGTATATCTCTCCATCTATTTGTATCATCTTTAATTTCTTTCATCAGTGTCTTATAATTTTCTGCATACAGGTCTTTTGTCTCCTTAGGTAGGTTTATTCCTAGATATTTTATTCTTTTTGTTGCAATGGTAAATGGGAGTGTTTTCTTAATTTCACTTTGAGATTTTTCGTCATTAGTGTATAGAATGCAAGAGATTTCTGTGCATTAATTTTGTATCCTGCTACTTTACCAAATTCATTGATTAGCTCTAGGAGTTTTCTGGTAGCATCTTTAGGATTCTCTATGTATAGTATCATGTCATCTGCAAATAGTGACAGCTTTACTTCTTCTTTTCCGATTTGGATTCCTTTTATTTCTTTGTCTTCTCTGATTGCTGTGGCTAACACTTCCAAAACTATGTTGAATAATAGTGGTGAGAGTGGGCAACCTTGTCTTGTTCCTGATCTTAGTGGAAATGGTTTCAGTTTTTCACCATTGAGGACAATGTTGGCTGTGGGTTTGTCATATATGGCCTTTATTATGTTGAGGAAAGTTCCCTCTATGCCTACTTTCTGCAGGGCTTTTATCATAAATGGGTGCTGAATTTTGTCAAAAGCTTTCTCTGCATCTATTGAGATGATCATATGGTTCTTCTCCTTCAATTTGTTAATATGATGTATCACATTGATTGATTTGCGTATATTGAAGAATCCTTGCATTCCTGGGATAAACCCCACTTGATCATGGTGTATGATCCTTTTAATGTGTTGTTGGATTCTGTTTGCTAGTATTTTGTTGAGGATTTTTGCATCTATGTTCATCAGTGATATTGGCCTGTAGTTTTCTTTCTTTGTGACATCTTTGTCTGGTTTTGGTATCAGGGTGATGGTGGCCTCGTAGAATGAGTTGGGGAGTGTTCCTCCGTCTGCAATATTTTGGAAGAGTTTGAGAAGGATAGGTGTTAGCTCTTCTCTAAATGTTTGATAGAATTCACCTGTGAAGCCATCTGGTCCTGGGCTTTTGTTTGTTGGAAGGTTTTTAATCACAGTTTCAATTTCAGTGCTTGTGATTGGTCTGTTCATATTTTCTATTTCTTCCTGGTTCAGTCTCGGCAGTTTGTGCATTTCTAAGAATCTGTCCATTTCTTCCAGGTTGTCCATTTTATTGGCACAGAGTTGCTTGTAGTAATCTCTCATGATCTTTTGTATTTCTGCAGTGTCAGTGGTTACTTCTCCTTTTTCATTTCTAATTCTATTGATCTGAGTCTTCTCCCTTTTTCTCTTGATGAGTCTGGCTAATGGTTTATCAATTTTGTTTATCTTCTCAAAGAACCAGCTTTTAGTTTCATTGATTTTTGCTATTGTTTCCTTCATTTCTTTTTCATTTATTTCTGACCTGATCTTTATAATTTCTTTCCTTCTGCTGGCTTTGGGGTTATTTTGTTCTTCTTTCTCTAATTGCTTTAGGTGCAAGGTTAGGTTGTTTATTCGAGATGTTTCCTGTTTCTTGAGGTAGGCTTGTATTGCTATAAACTTCCCTCTTAGCACTGCTTTTGCTGCGTCCCATAGGTTTTGGGTCGTCGTATCTCCATTGTCATTTGTTTCTAGGTATTTTTTGATTTCCCCTTTGATTTCTTCAGTGATCACTTCGTTATTAAGTAATGTATTGTGTAGCCTCCATGTGTTTGTATTTTTTACAGATCTTTTCCTGTAATTGATATCTAGTCTCATAGCGTTGTGGTCGGAAAAGATACTGGATACGATTTCAATTTTCTTAAATTTACCAAGGCTTGATTTGTGCCCCAAGATATGATCTATCCTGGAGAATGTTCCATGAGCACTTGAGAAAAATGTGTATTCTGTTGTTTTTGGGTGGAATGTCCTATAAATATCAATTAAGTCCATCTTGTTTAATGTATCATTTAAAGCTTGTGTTTCCTTATTTATTTTCATTTTGGATGATCTGTCCATTGGTGAAAGTGGGGTGTTAAAGTCCCCTACTATGATTGTGTTGCTGTCGATTTCCCCTTTTATGGCTGTTAGTATTTGCCTTATGTATTGAGGTGCTCCTATGTTGGGTGCATAAATATTTACAATTGTTATACCTTCCTCTTGGATGGATCCCTTGATCATTATATAGTGTCCTTCTTTGTCTCTTGTAATAGTCTTTATTTATTTATTTGTTTTTTTTTAACATCTTTATTGAAGTATAATTGCCTTACAATGGTGTGTTAGCTTCTGCTTTATAACAAAGTGAATCAGTTATACATATACAATATGTTCCCATTTCTCTTCCCTCTTGCATCTCCCTCCCTCCCACCCTCCCCATCCCATCCCTCTAGGTGGTCACAAGGCACCGAGCTGATCTCCCTGTGCTATGCGGCTGCTTCCCACTCGTTATCTATTTTACGTTTGGTAGTGTATATATGTCCATGACACTCTCTTACCCTGTCACATCTCACCCCACCCCCTCCCCATATCCTCAAGTCCATTCTCTAGTAGGTCTGTGTCTTTATTCCCGTCTTGCCACTAGGTTCTTCATGGCCTTTTTTTTTTTTCCCTTAGATTCCGTATATATGAGTTAGCATACTGTATTTGTTTTTCTCTTTCTGACTTACTTCACTCTGTATGACAGACTCTAACTCCATCCACCTCATTACAAATACCTCCATTTCATTTCTTTTTATGGCTGAGTAATATTCCATTGTATATATGTGCCACATCTTCTTTATCCATTCATCTGTCGATGGACATTTAGGTTGCTTCCATGTCCTGGCTATTGTAAATAGAGCTGCAATGAACATTTTGGTACATGACTCTTTTTGACCTATGGTTTTCTCAGGGTATATGCCCAGTAGTGGAATTGCTGGGTCGTATGGTAGTTCTATTTGTAGTTTTTTAAGGAACCTCCATACTGTTCTCCATAGTGGCTGTATCAATTTACATTCCCACCAACAGTTCAAGAGTGTTCCCTTTCCTCCACACCCTCTCCAGCATTTATTGTTTCTAGATTTTTTGATGATGGCCATTCTGACCGGTGTGAGATGATATTTCATTGTAGTTTTGATTTGCATTTCTCTAATGATTAATGATGTTGAGCATTCTTTCATGTGTCTGTAGGCCATCTGTATATCTTCTTTGGAGAAATGTCTATTTAGGTCTTCGGCCCATTTTTGGATTGGGTTGTTCGTTTTTTTGTTATTGAGCTGCATGAGCTGCTTGTAAATCTTGGAGATTAATCCTTTGTCAGTTGCTTCATTTGCAAATATTTTCTTCCATTCTGATGGTTGTCTTTTGGTCTTGTTTATGGTTTCCTTTGCTGTGCAAAAGCTTGTAAGTTTCATTAGGTCCCATTTGTTTATTTGTGTTCTTATTTCCATTTCTCTGGGAGCTGGGTCAAAAAGAATCTTGCTGTGATGTATGTCATAGAGTGTTCTGCCTATGTTTTCCTCTAAGAGTTTGATAGTGTCTGCCCTTACACTTAGGTCTTTAATCCATTTTGAGTTTATTTTTGTGCATGGTGTCAGGGAGTGTTCTAATTTCATACTTTTACATGTACCTGTCCAATTTTCCCAGCACCACTTATTGAAGAGGCTGTCTTTTCTCCACTGTATATGCTTGCCTCCTTTATCAAAAATAAGGTGCCCATATGTGTGTGGGTTTATCTCTGGGCTTTCTATCCTGTTCCATTGATCTATATTTCTGTTTTTGTGCCAGTACCAAACTGTCTTGATTACTGAAGCTTTGTAATATAGTCTGAAGTCAGGGAGCCTGATTCCCCCAGCTCCATTTTTCGTTCTCAAGATTGCTTTGGCTATTCGGGGTCTTTTGTGTTTCCATACAAATTGTGAAATTTTTTGTTCTAGTTCTGTGAAAAATGCCAGTGGTAGTTTGATAGGGATTGCATTGAATCTGTAGATTGCTTTGGGTAGTAGAGTCATTTTCACAATGTTGATTCTTCCAATCCAGGAACATGGTATATCTCTCCATCTATTTGTATCATCTTTAATTTCTTTCATCAGTGTCTTATAATTTTCTGCATACAGGTCTTTTGTCTCCTTAGGTAGGTTTATTCCTAGATATTTTATTCTTTTTGTTGCAATGGTAAATGGGAGTGTTTTCTTAATTTCACTTTGAGATTTTTCGTCATTAGTGTATAGAATGCAAGAGATTTCTGTGCATTAATTTTGTATCCTGCTACTTTACCAAATTCATTGATTAGCTCTAGGAGTTTTCTGGTAGCACCTTTAGGATTCTCTATGTATAGTATCATGTCATCTGCAAATAGTGACAGCTTTACTTCTTCTTTTCCGATTTGGATTCCTTTTATTTCTTTGTCTTCTCTGATTGCTGTGGCTAACACTTCCAAAACTATGTTGAATAATAGTGGTGAGAGTGGGCAACCTTGTCTTGTTCCTGATCTTAGTGGAAATGGTTTCAGTTTTTCACCATTGAGGACAATGTTGGCTGTGGGTTTGTCATATATGGCCTTTATTATGTTGAGGAAAGTTCCCTCTATGCCTACTTTCTGCAGGGCTTTTATCATAAATGGGTGCTGAATTTTGTCGAAAGCTTTCTCTGCATCTATTGAGATGATCATATGGTTTTTCTCCTTCAATTTGTTAATATGATGTATCACATTGATTGATTTGCGTATATTGAAGAATCCTTGCATTCCTGGGATAAACCCCACTTGATCATGGTGTATGATCCTTTTAATGTGCTGTTGGATTCTGTTTGCTAGTATTTTGTTGAGGATTTTTGCATCTATGTTCATCAGTGATATTGGCCTGTAGTTTTCTTTCTTTGTGACATCTTTGTCTGGTTTTGGTATCAGGGTGATGGTGGCCTCGTAGAATGAGTTGGGGAGTGTTCCTCCGTCTGCAATATTTTGGAAGAGTTTGAGAAGGATAGGCGTTAGCTCTTCTCTAAATGTTTGATAGAATTCACCTGTGAAGCCATCTGGTCCTGGGCTTTTGTTTGTTGGAAGGTTTTTAATCACAGTTTCAATTTCAGTGCTTGTGATTGGTCTGTTCATATTTTCTATTTCTTCCTGGTTCAGTCTCGGCAGTTTGTGCATTTCTAAGAATCTGTCCATTTCTTCCAGGTTGTCCATTTTATTGGCACAGAGTTGCTTGTAGTAATCTCTCATGATCTTTTGTATTTCTGCAGTGTCAGTGGTTACTTCTCCTTTTTCATTTCTAATTCTATTGATCTGAGTCTTCTCCCTTTTTCTCTTGATGAGTCTGGCTAATGGTTTATCAATTTTGTTTATCTTCTCAAAGAACCAGCTTTTAGTTTCATTGATTTTTGCTATTGTTTCCTTCATTTCTTTTTCATTTATTTCTGACCTGATCTTTATAATTTCTTTCCTTCTGCTGGCTTTGGGGTTTTTTTGTTCTTCTTTCTCTAATTGCTTTAGGTGCAAGGTTAGGTTGTTTATTCGAGATGTTTCCTGTTTCTTGAGGTAGGCTTGTATTGCTATAAACTTCCCTCTTAGCACTGCTTTTGCTGCGTCCCATAGGTTTTGGGTCGTCGTATCTCCATTGTCATTTGTTTCTAGGTATTTTTTGATTTCCCCTTTGATTTCTTCAGTGATCACTTCGTTATTAAGTAATGTATTGTGTAGCCTCCATGTGTTTGTATTTTTTACAGATCTTTTCCTGTAATTGATATCTAGTCTCATAGCGTTGTGGTCGGAAAAGATACTGGATACGATTTCAATTTTCTTAAATTTACCAAGGCTTGATTTGTGCCCCAAGATATGATCTATCCTGGAGAATGTTCCATGAGCACTTGAGAAAAATGTGTATTCTGTTGTTTTTGGGTGGAATGTCCTATAAATATCAATTAAGTCCATCTTGTTTAATGTATCATTTAAAGCTTGTGTTTCCTTATTTATTTTCATTTTGGATGATCTGTCCATTGGTGAAAGTGGGGTGTTAAAGTCCCCTACTATGATTGTGTTGCTGTCGATTTCCCCTTTTATGGCTGTTAGTATTTGCCTTATGTATTGAGGTGCTCCTATGTTGGGTGCATAAATATTTACAATTGTTATACCTTCCTCTTGGATGGATCCCTTGATCATTATATAGTGTCCTTCTTTGTCTCTTGTAATAGTCTTTATTTATTTATTTGTTTTTTTTTAACATCTTTATTGAAGTATAATTGCCTTACAATGGTGTGTTAGCTTCTGCTTTATAACAAAGTGAATCAGTTATACATATACAATATGTTCCCATTTCTCTTCCCTCTTGCATCTCCCTCCCTCCCACCCTCCCCATCCCATCCCTCTAGGTGGTCACAAGGCACCGAGCTGATCTCCCTGTGCTATGCGGCTGCTTCCCACTCGTTATCTATTTTACGTTTGGTAGTGTATATATGTCCATGACACTCTCTTACCCTGTCACATCTCACCCCACCCCCTCCCCATATCCTCAAGTCCATTCTCTAGTAGGTCTGTGTCTTTATTCCCGTCTTGCCACTAGGTTCTTCATGGCCTTTTTTTTTTTTCCCTTAGATTCCGTATATATGAGTTAGCATACTGTATTTGTTTTTCTCTTTCTGACTTACTTCACTCTGTATGACAGACTCTAACTCCATCCACCTCATTACAAATACCTCCATTTCATTTCTTTTTATGGCTGAGTAATATTCCATTGTATATATGTGCCACATCTTCTTTATCCATTCATCTGTCGATGGACATTTAGGTTGCTTCCATGTCCTGGCTATTGTAAATAGAGCTGCAATGAACATTTTGGTACATGACTCTTTTTGACCTATGGTTTTCTCAGGGTATATGCCCAGTAGTGGAATTGCTGGGTCGTATGGTAGTTCTATTTGTAGTTTTTTAAGGAACCTCCATACTGTTCTCCATAGTGGCTGTATCAATTTACATTCCCACCAACAGTTCAAGAGTGTTCCCTTTCCTCCACACCCTCTCCAGCATTTATTGTTTCTAGATTTTTTGATGATGGCCATTCTGACCGGTGTGAGATGATATTTCATTGTAGTTTTGATTTGCATTTCTCTAATGATTAATGATGTTGAGCATTCTTTCATGTGTCTGTAGGCCATCTGTATATCTTCTTTGGAGAAATGTCTATTTAGGTCTTCGGCCCATTTTTGGATTGGGTTGTTCGTTTTTTTGTTATTGAGCTGCATGAGCTGCTTGTAAATCTTGGAGATTAACCCTTTGTCAGTTGCTTCATTTGCAAATATTTTCTTCCATTCTGATGGTTGTCTTTTGGTCTTGTTTATGGTTTCCTTTGCTGTGCAAAAGCTTGTAAGTTTCATTAGGTCCCATTTGTTTATTTGTGTTCTTATTTCCATTTCTCTGGGAGCTGGGTCAAAAAGAATCTTGCTGTGATGTATGTCATAGAGTGTTCTGCCTATGTTTTCCTCTAAGAGTTTGATAGTGTCTGCCCTTACACTTAGGTCTTTAATCCATTTTGAGTTTATTTTTGTGCATGGTGTCAGGGAGTGTTCTAATTTCATACTTTTACATGTACCTGTCCAATTTTCCCAGCACCACTTATTGAAGAGGCTGTCTTTTCTCCACTGTATATGCTTGCCTCCTTTATCAAAAATAAGGTGCCCATATGTGTGTGGGTTTATCTCTGGGCTTTCTATCCTGTTCCATTGATCTATATTTCTGTTTTTGTGCCAGTACCAAACTGTCTTGATTACTGAAGCTTTGTAATATAGTCTTAAGTCAGGGAGCCTGATTCCCCCAGCTCCATTTTTCGTTCTCAAGATTGCTTTGGCTATTCGGGGTCTTTTGTGTTTCCATACAAATTGTGAAATTTTTTGTTCTAGTTCTGTGAAAAATGCCAGTGGTAGTTTGATAGGGATTGCATTGAATCTGTAGATTGCTTTGGGTAGTAGAGTCATTTTCACAATGTTGATTCTTCCAATCCAGGAACATGGTATATCTCTCCATCTATTTGTATCATCTTTAATTTCTTTCATCAGTGTCTTATAATTTTCTGCATACAGGTCTTTTGTCTCCTTAGGTAGGTTTATTCCTAGATATTTTATTCTTTTTGTTGCAATGGTAAATGGGAGTGTTTTCTTAATTTCACTTTGAGATTTTTCGTCATTAGTGTATAGAATGCAAGAGATTTCTGTGCATTAATTTTGTATCCTGCTACTTTACCAAATTCATTGATTAGCTCTAGGAGTTTTCTGGTAGCACCTTTAGGATTCTCTATGTATAGTATCATGTCATCTGCAAATAGTGACAGCTTTACTTCTTCTTTTCCGATTTGGATTCCTTTTATTTCTTTGTCTTCTCTGATTGCTGTGGCTAACACTTCCAAAACTATGTTGAATAATAGTGGTGAGAGTGGGCAACCTTGTCTTGTTCCTGATCTTAGTGGAAATGGTTTCAGTTTTTCACCATTGAGGACAATGTTGGCTGTGGGTTTGTCATATATGGCCTTTATTATGTTGAGGAAAGTTCCCTCTATGCCTACTTTCTGCAGGGCTTTTATCATAAATGGGTGCTGAATTTTGTCGAAAGCTTTCTCTGCATCTATTGAGATGATCATATGGTTTTTCTCCTTCAATTTGTTAATATGATGTATCACATTGATTGATTTGCGTATATTGAAGAATCCTTGCATTCCTGGGATAAACCCCACTTGATCATGGTGTATGATCCTTTTAATGTGCTGTTGGATTCTGTTTGCTAGTATTTTGTTGAGGATTTTTGCATCTATGTTCATCAGTGATATTGGCCTGTAGTTTTCTTTCTTTGTGACATCTTTGTCTGGTTTTGGTATCAGGGTGATGGTGGCCTCGTAGAATGAGTTGGGGAGTGTTCCTCCGTCTGCAATATTTTGGAAGAGTTTGAGAAGGATAGGCGTTAGCTCTTCTCTAAATGTTTGATAGAATTCACCTGTGAAGCCATCTGGTCCTGGGCTTTTGTTTGTTGGAAGGTTTTTAATCACAGTTTCAATTTCAGTGCTTGTGATTGGTCTGTTCATATTTTCTATTTCTTCCTGGTTCAGTCTCGGCAGTTTGTGCATTTCTAAGAATCTGTCCATTTCTTCCAGGTTGTCCATTTTATTGGCACAGAGTTGCTTGTAGTAATCTCTCATGATCTTTTGTATTTCTGCAGTGTCAGTGGTTACTTCTCCTTTTTCATTTCTAATTCTATTGATCTGAGTCTTCTCCCTTTTTCTCTTGATGAGTCTGGCTAATGGTTTATCAATTTTGTTTATCTTCTCAAAGAACCAGCTTTTAGTTTCATTGATTTTTGCTATTGTTTCCTTCATTTCTTTTTCATTTATTTCTGACCTGATCTTTATAATTTCTTTCCTTCTGCTGGCTTTGGGGTTTTTTTGTTCTTCTTTCTCTAATTGCTTTAGGTGCAAGGTTAGGTTGTTTATTCGAGATGTTTCCTGTTTCTTGAGGTAGGCTTGTATTGCTATAAACTTCCCTCTTAGCACTGCTTTTGCTGCGTCCCATAGGTTTTGGGTCGTCGTATCTCCATTGTCATTTGTTTCTAGGTATTTTTTGATTTCCCCTTTGATTTCTTCAGTGATCACTTCGTTATTAAGTAATGTATTGTGTAGCCTCCATGTGTTTGTATTTTTTACAGATCTTTTCCTGTAATTGATATCTAGTCTCATAGCGTTGTGGTCGGAAAAGATACTGGATACGATTTCAATTTTCTTAAATTTACCAAGGCTTGATTTGTGCCCCAAGATATGATCTATCCTGGAGAATGTTCCATGAGCACTTGAGAAAAATGTGTATTCTGTTGTTTTTGGGTGGAATGTCCTATAAATATCAATTAAGTCCATCTTGTTTAATGTATCATTTAAAGCTTGTGTTTCCTTATTTATTTTCATTTTGGATGATCTGTCCATTGGTGAAAGTGGGGTGTTAAAGTCCCCTACTATGATTGTGTTGCTGTCGATTTCCCCTTTTATGGCTGTTAGTATTTGCCTTATGTATTGAGGTGCTCCTATGTTGGGTGCATAAATATTTACAATTGTTATACCTTCCTCTTGGATGGATCCCTTGATCATTATATAGTGTCCTTCTTTGTCTCTTGTAATAGTCTTTATTTATTTATTTGTTTTTTTTAACATCTTTATTGAAGTATAATTGCCTTACAATGGTGTGTTAGCTTCTGCTTTATAACAAAGTGAATCAGTTATACATATACAATATGTTCCCATTTCTCTTCCCTCTTGCATCTCCCTCCCTCCCACCCTCCCCATCCCATCCCTCTAGGTGGTCACAAGGCACCGAGCTGATCTCCCTGTGCTATGCGGCTGCTTCCCACTCGTTATCTATTTTACGTTTGGTAGTGTATATATGTCCATGACACTCTCTTACCCTGTCACATCTCACCCCACCCCCTCCCCATATCCTCAAGTCCATTCTCTAGTAGGTCTGTGTCTTTATTCCCGTCTTGCCACTGGGTTCTTCATGGCCTTTTTTTTTTTTCCCTTAGATTCCGTATATATGAGTTAGCATACTGTATTTGTTTTTCTCTTTCTGACTTACTTCACTCTGTATGACAGACTCTAACTCCATCCACCTCATTACAAATACCTCCATTTCATTTCTTTTTATGGCTGAGTAATATTCCATTGTATATATGTGCCACATCTTCTTTATCCATTCATCTGTCGATGGACATTTAGGTTGCTTCCATGTCCTGGCTATTGTAAATAGAGCTGCAATGAACATTTTGGTACATGACTCTTTTTGACCTATGGTTTTCTCAGGGTATATGCCCAGTAGTGGAATTGCTGGGTCGTATGGTAGTTCTATTTGTAGTTTTTTAAGGAACCTCCATACTGTTCTCCATAGTGGCTGTATCAATTTACATTCCCACCAACAGTTCAAGAGTGTTCCCTTTCCTCCACACCCTCTCCAGCATTTATTGTTTCTAGATTTTTTGATGATGGCCATTCTGACCGGTGTGAGATGATATCTCATTGTAGTTTTGATTTGCATTTCTCTAATGATTAATGATGTTGAGCATTCTTTCATGTGTCTGTAGGCCATCTGTATATCTTCTTTGGAGAAATGTCTATTTAGGTCTTCGGCCCATTTTTGGATTGGGTTGTTCGTTTTTTTGTTATTGAGCTGCATGAGCTGCTTGTAAATCTTGGAGATTAACCCTTTGTCAGTTGCTTCATTTGCAAATATTTTCTTCCATTCTGATGGTTGTCTTTTGGTCTTGTTTATGGTTTCCTTTGCTGTGCAAAAGCTTGTAAGTTTCATTAGGTCCCATTTGTTTATTTGTGTTCTTATTTCCATTTCTCTGGGAGCTGGGTCAAAAAGAATCTTGCTGTGATGTATGTCATAGAGTGTTCTGCCTATGTTTTCCTCTAAGAGTTTGATAGTGTCTGCCCTTACACTTAGGTCTTTAATCCATTTTGAGTTTATTTTTGTGCATGGTGTCAGGGAGTGTTCTAATTTCATACTTTTACATGTACCTGTCCAATTTTCCCAGCACCACTTATTGAAGAGGCTGTCTTTTCTCCACTGTATATGCTTGCCTCCTTTATCAAAAATAAGGTGCCCATATGTGTGTGGGTTTATCTCTGGGCTTTCTATCCTGTTCCATTGATCTATATTTCTGTTTTTGTGCCAGTACCAAACTGTCTTGATTACTGAAGCTTTGTAATATAGTCTGAAGTCAGGGAGCCTGATTCCCCCAGCTCCATTTTTCGTTCTCAAGATTGCTTTGGCTATTCGGGGTCTTTTGTGTTTCCATACAAATTGTGAAATTTTTTGTTCTAGTTCTGTGAAAAATGCCAGTGGTAGTTTGATAGGGATTGCATTGAATCTGTAGATTGCTTTGGGTAGTAGAGTCATTTTCACAATGTTGATTCTTCCAATCCAGGAACATGGTATATCTCTCCATCTATTTGTATCATCTTTAATTTCTTTCATCAGTGTCTTATAATTTTCTGCATACAGGTCTTTTGTCTCCTTAGGTAGGTTTATTCCTAGATATTTTATTCTTTTTGTTGCAATGGTAAATGGGAGTGTTTTCTTAATTTCACTTTGAGATTTTTCGTCATTAGTGTATAGAATGCAAGAGATTTCTGTGCATTAATTTTGTATCCTGCTACTTTACCAAATTCATTGATTAGCTCTAGGAGTTTTCTGGTAGCACCTTTAGGATTCTCTATGTATAGTATCATGTCATCTGCAAATAGTGACAGCTTTACTTCTTCTTTTCCGATTTGGATTCCTTTTATTTCTTTGTCTTCTCTGATTGCTGTGGCTAACACTTCCAAAACTATGTTGAATAATAGTGGTGAGAGTGGGCAACCTTGTCTTGTTCCTGATCTTAGTGGAAATGGTTTCAGTTTTTCACCATTGAGGACAATGTTGGCTGTGGGTTTGTCATATATGGCCTTTATTATGTTGAGGAAAGTTCCCTCTATGCCTACTTTCTGCAGGGCTTTTATCATAAATGGGTGCTGAATTTTGTCGAAAGCTTTCTCTGCATCTATTGAGATGATCATATGGTTTTTCTCCTTCAATTTGTTAATATGATGTATCACATTGATTGATTTGCGTATATTGAAGAATCCTTGCATTCCTGGGATAAACCCCACTTGATCATGGTGTATGATCCTTTTAATGTGCTGTTGGATTCTGTTTGCTAGTATTTTGTTGAGGATTTTTGCATCTATGTTCATCAGTGATATTGGCCTGTAGTTTTCTTTCTTTGTGACATCTTTGTCTGGTTTTGGTATCAGGGTGATGGTGGCCTCGTAGAATGAGTTGGGGAGTGTTCCTCCGTCTGCAATATTTTGGAAGAGTTTGAGAAGGATAGGCGTTAGCTCTTCTCTAAATGTTTGATAGAATTCACCTGTGAAGCCATCTGGTCCTGGGCTTTTGTTTGTTGGAAGGTTTTTAATCACAGTTTCAATTTCAGTGCTTGTGATTGGTCTGTTCATATTTTCTATTTCTTCCTGGTTCAGTCTCGGCAGTTTGTGCATTTCTAAGAATCTGTCCATTTCTTCCAGGTTGTCCATTTTATTGGCACAGAGTTGCTTGTAGTAATCTCTCATGATCTTTTGTATTTCTGCAGTGTCAGTGGTTACTTCTCCTTTTTCATTTCTAATTCTATTGATCTGAGTCTTCTCCCTTTTTCTCTTGATGAGTCTGGCTAATGGTTTATCAATTTTGTTTATCTTCTCAAAGAACCAGCTTTTAGTTTCATTGATTTTTGCTATTGTTTCCTTCATTTCTTTTTCATTTATTTCTGACCTGATCTTTATAATTTCTTTCCTTCTGCTGGCTTTGGGGTTTTTTTGTTCTTCTTTCTCTAATTGCTTTAGGTGCAAGGTTAGGTTGTTTATTCGAGATGTTTCCTGTTTCTTGAGGTAGGCTTGTATTGCTATAAACTTCCCTCTTAGCACTGCTTTTGCTGCGTCCCATAGGTTTTGGGTCGTCGTATCTCCATTGTCATTTGTTTCTAGGTATTTTTTGATTTCCCCTTTGATTTCTTCAGTGATCACTTCGTTATTAAGTAATGTATTGTGTAGCCTCCATGTGTTTGTATTTTTTACAGATCTTTTCCTGTAATTGATATCTAGTCTCATAGCGTTGTGGTCGGAAAAGATACTGGATACGATTTCAATTTTCTTAAATTTACCAAGGCTTGATTTGTGCCCCAAGATATGATCTATCCTGGAGAATGTTCCATGAGCACTTGAGAAAAATGTGTATTCTGTTGTTTTTGGGTGGAATGTCCTATAAATATCAATTAAGTCCATCTTGTTTAATGTATCATTTAAAGCTTGTGTTTCCTTATTTATTTTCATTTTGGATGATCTGTCCATTGGTGAAAGTGGGGTGTTAAAGTCCCCTACTATGATTGTGTTGCTGTCGATTTCCCCTTTTATGGCTGTTAGTATTTGCCTTATGTATTGAGGTGCTCCTATGTTGGGTGCATAAATATTTACAATTGTTATACCTTCCTCTTGGATGGATCCCTTGATCATTATATAGTGTCCTTCTTTGTCTCTTGTAATAGTCTTTATTTATTTATTTGTTTTTTTTAACATCTTTATTGAAGTATAATTGCCTTACAATGGTGTGTTAGCTTCTGCTTTATAACAAAGTGAATCAGTTATACATATACAATATGTTCCCATTTCTCTTCCCTCTTGCATCTCCCTCCCTCCCACCCTCCCCATCCCATCCCTCTAGGTGGTCACAAGGCACCGAGCTGATCTCCCTGTGCTATGCGGCTGCTTCCCACTCGTTATCTATTTTACGTTTGGTAGTGTATATATGTCCATGACACTCTCTTACCCTGTCACATCTCACCCCACCCCCTCCCCATATCCTCAAGTCCATTCTCTAGTAGGTCTGTGTCTTTATTCCCGTCTTGCCACTGGGTTCTTCATGGCCTTTTTTTTTTTTCCCTTAGATTCCGTATATATGAGTTAGCATACTGTATTTGTTTTTCTCTTTCTGACTTACTTCACTCTGTATGACAGACTCTAACTCCATCCACCTCATTACAAATACCTCCATTTCATTTCTTTTTATGGCTGAGTAATATTCCATTGTATATATGTGCCACATCTTCTTTATCCATTCATCTGTCGATGGACATTTAGGTTGCTTCCATGTCCTGGCTATTGTAAATAGAGCTGCAATGAACATTTTGGTACATGACTCTTTTTGACCTATGGTTTTCTCAGGGTATATGCCCAGTAGTGGAATTGCTGGGTCGTATGGTAGTTCTATTTGTAGTTTTTTAAGGAACCTCCATACTGTTCTCCATAGTGGCTGTATCAATTTACATTCCCACCAACAGTTCAAGAGTGTTCCCTTTCCTCCACACCCTCTCCAGCATTTATTGTTTCTAGATTTTTTGATGATGGCCATTCTGACCGGTGTGAGATGATATCTCATTGTAGTTTTGATTTGCATTTCTCTAATGATTAATGATGTTGAGCATTCTTTCATGTGTCTGTAGGCCATCTGTATATCTTCTTTGGAGAAATGTCTATTTAGGTCTTCGGCCCATTTTTGGATTGGGTTGTTCGTTTTTTTGTTATTGAGCTGCATGAGCTGCTTGTAAATCTTGGAGATTAACCCTTTGTCAGTTGCTTCATTTGCAAATATTTTCTTCCATTCTGATGGTTGTCTTTTGGTCTTGTTTATGGTTTCCTTTGCTGTGCAAAAGCTTGTAAGTTTCATTAGGTCCCATTTGTTTATTTGTGTTCTTATTTCCATTTCTCTGGGAGCTGGGTCAAAAAGAATCTTGCTGTGATGTATGTCATAGAGTGTTCTGCCTATGTTTTCCTCTAAGAGTTTGATAGTGTCTGCCCTTACACTTAGGTCTTTAATCCATTTTGAGTTTATTTTTGTGCATGGTGTCAGGGAGTGTTCTAATTTCATACTTTTACATGTACCTGTCCAATTTTCCCAGCACCACTTATTGAAGAGGCTGTCTTTTCTCCACTGTATATGCTTGCCTCCTTTATCAAAAATAAGGTGCCCATATGTGTGTGGGTTTATCTCTGGGCTTTCTATCCTGTTCCATTGATCTATATTTCTGTTTTTGTGCCAGTACCAAACTGTCTTGATTACTGAAGCTTTGTAATATAGTCTGAAGTCAGGGAGCCTGATTCCCCCAGCTCCATTTTTCGTTCTCAAGATTGCTTTGGCTATTCGGGGTCTTTTGTGTTTCCATACAAATTGTGAAATTTTTTGTTCTAGTTCTGTGAAAAATGCCAGTGGTAGTTTGATAGGGATTGCATTGAATCTGTAGATTGCTTTGGGTAGTAGAGTCATTTTCACAATGTTGATTCTTCCAATCCAGGAACATGGTATATCTCTCCATCTATTTGTATCATCTTTAATTTCTTTCATCAGTGTCTTATAATTTTCTGCATACAGGTCTTTTGTCTCCTTAGGTAGGTTTATTCCTAGATATTTTATTCTTTTTGTTGCAATGGTAAATGGGAGTGTTTTCTTAATTTCACTTTGAGATTTTTCGTCATTAGTGTATAGAATGCAAGAGATTTCTGTGCATTAATTTTGTATCCTGCTACTTTACCAAATTCATTGATTAGCTCTAGGAGTTTTCTGGTAGCACCTTTAGGATTCTCTATGTATAGTATCATGTCATCTGCAAATAGTGACAGCTTTACTTCTTCTTTTCCGATTTGGATTCCTTTTATTTCTTTGTCTTCTCTGATTGCTGTGGCTAACACTTCCAAAACTATGTTGAATAATAGTGGTGAGAGTGGGCAACCTTGTCTTGTTCCTGATCTTAGTGGAAATGGTTTCAGTTTTTCACCATTGAGGACAATGTTGGCTGTGGGTTTGTCATATATGGCCTTTATTATGTTGAGGAAAGTTCCCTCTATGCCTACTTTCTGCAGGGCTTTTATCATAAATGGGTGCTGAATTTTGTCGAAAGCTTTCTCTGCATCTATTGAGATGATCATATGGTTTTTCTCCTTCAATTTGTTAATATGATGTATCACATTGATTGATTTGCGTATATTGAAGAATCCTTGCATTCCTGGGATAAACCCCACTTGATCATGGTGTATGATCCTTTTAATGTGCTGTTGGATTCTGTTTGCTAGTATTTTGTTGAGGATTTTTGCATCTATGTTCATCAGTGATATTGGCCTGTAGTTTTCTTTCTTTGTGACATCTTTGTCTGGTTTTGGTATCAGGGTGATGGTGGCCTCGTAGAATGAGTTGGGGAGTGTTCCTCCGTCTGCAATATTTTGGAAGAGTTTGAGAAGGATAGGCGTTAGCTCTTCTCTAAATGTTTGATAGAATTCACCTGTGAAGCCATCTGGTCCTGGGCTTTTGTTTGTTGGAAGGTTTTTAATCACAGTTTCAATTTCAGTGCTTGTGATTGGTCTGTTCATATTTTCTATTTCTTCCTGGTTCAGTCTCGGCAGTTTGTGCATTTCTAAGAATCTGTCCATTTCTTCCAGGTTGTCCATTTTATTGGCACAGAGTTGCTTGTAGTAATCTCTCATGATCTTTTGTATTTCTGCAGTGTCAGTGGTTACTTCTCCTTTTTCATTTCTAATTCTATTGATCTGAGTCTTCTCCCTTTTTCTCTTGATGAGTCTGGCTAATGGTTTATCAATTTTGTTTATCTTCTCAAAGAACCAGCTTTTAGTTTCATTGATTTTTGCTATTGTTTCCTTCATTTCTTTTTCATTTATTTCTGACCTGATCTTTATAATTTCTTTCCTTCTGCTGGCTTTGGGGTTTTTTTGTTCTTCTTTCTCTAATTGCTTTAGGTGCAAGGTTAGGTTGTTTATTCGAGATGTTTCCTGTTTCTTGAGGTAGGCTTGTATTGCTATAAACTTCCCTCTTAGCACTGCTTTTGCTGCGTCCCATAGGTTTTGGGTCGTCGTATCTCCATTGTCATTTGTTTCTAGGTATTTTTTGATTTCCCCTTTGATTTCTTCAGTGATCACTTCGTTATTAAGTAATGTATTGTGTAGCCTCCATGTGTTTGTATTTTTTACAGATCTTTTCCTGTAATTGATATCTAGTCTCATAGCGTTGTGGTCGGAAAAGATACTTGATACGATTTCAATTTTCTTAAATTTACCAAGGCTTGATTTGTGCCCCAAGATATGATCTATCCTGGAGAATGTTCCATGAGCACTTGAGAAAAATGTGTATTCTGTTGTTTTTGGGTGAAATGTCCTATAAATATCAATTAAGTCCATCTTGTTTAATGTATCATTTAAAGCTTGCGTTTCCTTATTTATTTTCATTTTGGATGATCTGTCCATTGGTGAAAGTGGGGTGTTAAAGTCCCCTACTATGATTGTGTTGCTGTCGATTTCCCCTTTTATGGCTGTTAGTATTTGCCTTATGTATTGAGGTGCTCCTATGTTGGGTGCATAAATATTTACAATTGTTATACCTTCCTCTTGGATGGATCCCTTGATCATTATATAGTGTCCTTCTTTGTCTCTTGTAATAGTCTTTATTTATTTATTTGTTTTTTTTTAACATCTTTATTGAAGTATAATTGCCTTACAATGGTGTGTTAGCTTCTGCTTTATAACAAAGTGAATCAGTTATACATATACAATATGTTCCCATTTCTCTTCCCTCTTGCATCTCCCTCCCTCCCACCCTCCCCATCCCATCCCTCTAGGTGGTCACAAGGCACCGAGCTGATCTCCCTGTGCTATGCGGCTGCTTCCCACTCGTTATCTATTTTACGTTTGGTAGTGTATATATGTCCATGACACTCTCTTACCCTGTCACATCTCACCCCACCCCCTCCCCATATCCTCAAGTCCATTCTCTAGTAGGTCTGTGTCTTTATTCCCGTCTTGCCACTAGGTTCTTCATGGCCTTTTTTTTTTTTCCCTTAGATTCCGTATATATGAGTTAGCATACTGTATTTGTTTTTCTCTTTCTGACTTACTTCACTCTGTATGACAGACTCTAACTCCATCCACCTCATTACAAATACCTCCATTTCATTTCTTTTTATGGCTGAGTAATATTCCATTGTATATATGTGCCACATCTTCTTTATCCATTCATCTGTCGATGGACATTTAGGTTGCTTCCATGTCCTGGCTATTGTAAATAGAGCTGCAATGAACATTTTGGTACATGACTCTTTTTGACCTATGGTTTTCTCAGGGTATATGCCCAGTAGTGGAATTGCTGGGTCGTATGGTAGTTCTATTTGTAGTTTTTTAAGGAACCTCCATACTGTTCTCCATAGTGGCTGTATCAATTTACATTCCCACCAACAGTTCAAGAGTGTTCCCTTTCCTCCACACCCTCTCCAGCATTTATTGTTTCTAGATTTTTTGATGATGGCCATTCTGACCGGTGTGAGATGATATCTCATTGTAGTTTTGATTTGCATTTCTCTAATGATTAATGATGTTGAGCATTCTTTCATGTGTCTGTAGGCCATCTGTATATCTTCTTTGGAGAAATGTCTATTTAGGTCTTCGGCCCATTTTTGGATTGGGTTGTTCGTTTTTTTGTTATTGAGCTGCATGAGCTGCTTGTAAATCTTGGAGATTAACCCTTTGTCAGTTGCTTCATTTGCAAATATTTTCTTCCATTCTGATGGTTGTCTTTTGGTCTTGTTTATGGTTTCCTTTGCTGTGCAAAAGCTTGTAAGTTTCATTAGGTCCCATTTGTTTATTTGTGTTCTTATTTCCATTTCTCTGGGAGCTGGGTCAAAAAGAATCTTGCTGTGATGTATGTCATAGAGTGTTCTGCCTATGTTTTCCTCTAAGAGTTTGATAGTGTCTGCCCTTACACTTAGGTCTTTAATCCATTTTGAGTTTATTTTTGTGCATGGTGTCAGGGAGTGTTCTAATTTCATACTTTTACATGTACCTGTCCAATTTTCCCAGCACCACTTATTGAAGAGGCTGTCTTTTCTCCACTGTATATGCTTGCCTCCTTTATCAAAAATAAGGTGCCCATATGTGTGTGGGTTTATCTCTGGGCTTTCTATCCTGTTCCATTGATCTATATTTCTGTTTTTGTGCCAGTACCAAACTGTCTTGATTACTGAAGCTTTGTAATATAGTCTGAAGTCAGGGAGCCTGATTCCCCCAGCTCCATTTTTCGTTCTCAAGATTGCTTTGGCTATTCGGGGTCTTTTGTGTTTCCATACAAATTGTGAAATTTTTTGTTCTAGTTCTGTGAAAAATGCCAGTGGTAGTTTGATAGGGATTGCATTGAATCTGTAGATTGCTTTGGGTAGTAGAGTCATTTTCACAATGTTGATTCTTCCAATCCAGGAACATGGTATATCTCTCCATCTATTTGTATCATCTTTAATTTCTTTCATCAGTGTCTTATAATTTTCTGCATACAGGTCTTTTGTCTCCTTAGGTAGGTTTATTCCTAGATATTTTATTCTTTTTGTTGCAATGGTAAATGGGAGTGTTTTCTTAATTTCACTTTGAGATTTTTCGTCATTAGTGTATAGAATGCAAGAGATTTCTGTGCATTAATTTTGTATCCTGCTACTTTACCAAATTCATTGATTAGCTCTAGGAGTTTTCTGGTAGCACCTTTAGGATTCTCTATGTATAGTATCATGTCATCTGCAAATAGTGACAGCTTTACTTCTTCTTTTCCGATTTGGATTCCTTTTATTTCTTTGTCTTCTCTGATTGCTGTGGCTAACACTTCCAAAACTATGTTGAATAATAGTGGTGAGAGTGGGCAACCTTGTCTTGTTCCTGATCTTAGTGGAAATGGTTTCAGTTTTTCACCATTGAGGACAATGTTGGCTGTGGGTTTGTCATATATGGCCTTTATTATGTTGAGGAAAGTTCCCTCTATGCCTACTTTCTGCAGGGCTTTTATCATAAATGGGTGCTGAATTTTGTCGAAAGCTTTCTCTGCATCTATTGAGATGATCATATGGTTTTTCTCCTTCAATTTGTTAATATGATGTATCACATTGATTGATTTGCGTATATTGAAGAATCCTTGCATTCCTGGGATAAACCCCACTTGATCATGGTGTATGATCCTTTTAATGTGCTGTTGGATTCTGTTTGCTAGTATTTTGTTGAGGATTTTTGCATCTATGTTCATCAGTGATATTGGCCTGTAGTTTTCTTTCTTTGTGACATCTTTGTCTGGTTTTGGTATCAGGGTGATGGTGGCCTCGTAGAATGAGTTGGGGAGTGTTCCTCCGTCTGCAATATTTTGGAAGAGTTTGAGAAGGATAGGCGTTAGCTCTTCTCTAAATGTTTGATAGAATTCACCTGTGAAGCCATCTGGTCCTGGGCTTTTGTTTGTTGGAAGGTTTTTAATCACAGTTTCAATTTCAGTGCTTGTGATTGGTCTGTTCATATTTTCTATTTCTTCCTGGTTCAGTCTCGGCAGTTTGTGCATTTCTAAGAATCTGTCCATTTCTTCCAGGTTGTCCATTTTATTGGCACAGAGTTGCTTGTAGTAATCTCTCATGATCTTTTGTATTTCTGCAGTGTCAGTGGTTACTTCTCCTTTTTCATTTCTAATTCTATTGATCTGAGTCTTCTCCCTTTTTCTCTTGATGAGTCTGGCTAATGGTTTATCAATTTTGTTTATCTTCTCAAAGAACCAGCTTTTAGTTTCATTGATTTTTGCTATTGTTTCCTTCATTTCTTTTTCATTTATTTCTGACCTGATCTTTATAATTTCTTTCCTTCTGCTGGCTTTGGGGTTTTTTTGTTCTTCTTTCTCTAATTGCTTTAGGTGCAAGGTTAGGTTGTTTATTCGAGATGTTTCCTGTTTCTTGAGGTAGGCTTGTATTGCTATAAACTTCCCTCTTAGCACTGCTTTTGCTGCGTCCCATAGGTTTTGGGTCGTCGTATCTCCATTGTCATTTGTTTCTAGGTATTTTTTGATTTCCCCTTTGATTTCTTCAGTGATCACTTCGTTATTAAGTAATGTATTGTGTAGCCTCCATGTGTTTGTATTTTTTACAGATCTTTTCCTGTAATTGATATCTAGTCTCATAGCGTTGTGGTCGGAAAAGATACTTGATACGATTTCAATTTTCTTAAATTTACCAAGGCTTGATTTGTGCCCCAAGATATGATCTATCCTGGAGAATGTTCCATGAGCACTTGAGAAAAATGTGTATTCTGTTGTTTTTGGGTGAAATGTCCTATAAATATCAATTAAGTCCATCTTGTTTAATGTATCATTTAAAGCTTGCGTTTCCTTATTTATTTTCATTTTGGATGATCTGTCCATTGGTGAAAGTGGGGTGTTAAAGTCCCCTACTATGATTGTGTTGCTGTCGATTTCCCCTTTTATGGCTGTTAGTATTTGCCTTATGTATTGAGGTGCTCCTATGTTGGGTGCATAAATATTTACAATTGTTATACCTTCCTCTTGGATGGATCCCTTGATCATTATATAGTGTCCTTCTTTGTCTCTTGTAATAGTCTTTATTTATTTATTTGTTTTTTTTTAACATCTTTATTGAAGTATAATTGCCTTACAATGGTGTGTTAGCTTCTGCTTTATAACAAAGTGAATCAGTTATACATATACAATATGTTCCCATTTCTCTTCCCTCTTGCATCTCCCTCCCTCCCACCCTCCCCATCCCATCCCTCTAGGTGGTCACAAGGCACCGAGCTGATCTCCCTGTGCTATGCGGCTGCTTCCCACTCGTTATCTATTTTACGTTTGGTAGTGTATATATGTCCATGACACTCTCTTACCCTGTCACATCTCACCCCACCCCCTCCCCATATCCTCAAGTCCATTCTCTAGTAGGTCTGTGTCTTTATTCCCGTCTTGCCACTAGGTTCTTCATGGCCTTTTTTTTTTTTCCCTTAGATTCCGTATATATGAGTTAGCATACTGTATTTGTTTTTCTCTTTCTGACTTACTTCACTCTGTATGACAGACTCTAACTCCATCCACCTCATTACAAATACCTCCATTTCATTTCTTTTTATGGCTGAGTAATATTCCATTGTATATATGTGCCACATCTTCTTTATCCATTCATCTGTCGATGGACATTTAGGTTGCTTCCATGTCCTGGCTATTGTAAATAGAGCTGCAATGAACATTTTGGTACATGACTCTTTTTGACCTATGGTTTTCTCAGGGTATATGCCCAGTAGTGGAATTGCTGGGTCGTATGGTAGTTCTATTTGTAGTTTTTTAAGGAACCTCCATACTGTTCTCCATAGTGGCTGTATCAATTTACATTCCCACCAACAGTTCAAGAGTGTTCCCTTTCCTCCACACCCTCTCCAGCATTTATTGTTTCTAGATTTTTTGATGATGGCCATTCTGACCGGTGTGAGATGATATTTCATTGTAGTTTTGATTTGCATTTCTCTAATGATTAATGATGTTGAGCATTCTTTCATGTGTCTGTAGGCCATCTGTATATCTTCTTTGGAGAAATGTCTATTTAGGTCTTCGGCCCATTTTTGGATTGGGTTGTTCGTTTTTTTGTTATTGAGCTGCATGAGCTGCTTGTAAATCTTGGAGATTAACCCTTTGTCAGTTGCTTCATTTGCAAATATTTTCTTCCATTCTGATGGTTGTCTTTTGGTCTTGTTTATGGTTTCCTTTGCTGTGCAAAAGCTTGTAAGTTTCATTAGGTCCCATTTGTTTATTTGTGTTCTTATTTCCATTTCTCTGGGAGCTGGGTCAAAAAGAATCTTGCTGTGATGTATGTCATAGAGTGTTCTGCCTATGTTTTCCTCTAAGAGTTTGATAGTGTCTGCCCTTACACTTAGGTCTTTAATCCATTTTGAGTTTATTTTTGTGCATGGTGTCAGGGAGTGTTCTAATTTCATACTTTTACATGTACCTGTCCAATTTTCCCAGCACCACTTATTGAAGAGGCTGTCTTTTCTCCACTGTATATGCTTGCCTCCTTTATCAAAAATAAGGTGCCCATACGTGTGTGGGTTTATCTCTGGGCTTTCTATCCTGTTCCATTGATCTATATTTCTGTTTTTGTGCCAGTACCAAACTGTCTTGATTACTGAAGCTTTGTAATATAGTCTGAAGTCAGGGAGCCTGATTCCCCCAGCTCCATTTTTCGTTCTCAAGATTGCTTTGGCTATTCGGGGTCTTTTGTGTTTCCATACAAATTGTGAAATTTTTTGTTCTAGTTCTGTGAAAAATGCCAGTGGTAGTTTGATAGGGATTGCATTGAATCTGTAGATTGCTTTGGGTAGTAGAGTCATTTTCACAATGTTGATTCTTCCAATCCAGGAACATGGTATATCTCTCCATCTATTTGTATCATCTTTAATTTCTTTCATCAGTGTCTTATAATTTTCTGCATACAGGTCTTTTGTCTCCTTAGGTAGGTTTATTCCTAGATATTTTATTCTTTTTGTTGCAATGGTAAATGGGAGTGTTTTCTTAATTTCACTTTGAGATTTTTCGTCATTAGTGTATAGAATGCAAGAGATTTCTGTGCATTAATTTTGTATCCTGCTACTTTACCAAATTCATTGATTAGCTCTAGGAGTTTTCTGGTAGCACCTTTAGGATTCTCTATGTATAGTATCATGTCATCTGCAAATAGTGACAGCTTTACTTCTTCTTTTCCGATTTGGATTCCTTTTATTTCTTTGTCTTCTCTGATTGCTGTGGCTAACACTTCCAAAACTATGTTGAATAATAGTGGTGAGAGTGGGCAACCTTGTCTTGTTCCTGATCTTAGTGGAAATGGTTTCAGTTTTTCACCATTGAGGACAATGTTGGCTGTGGGTTTGTCATATATGGCCTTTATTATGTTGAGGAAAGTTCCCTCTATGCCTACTTTCTGCAGGGCTTTTATCATAAATGGGTGCTGAATTTTGTCGAAAGCTTTCTCTGCATCTATTGAGATGATCATATGGTTTTTCTCCTTCAATTTGTTAATATGATGTATCACATTGATTGATTTGCGTATATTGAAGAATCCTTGCATTCCTGGGATAAACCCCACTTGATCATGGTGTATGATCCTTTTAATGTGCTGTTGGATTCTGTTTGCTAGTATTTTGTTGAGGATTTTTGCATCTATGTTCATCAGTGATATTGGCCTGTAGTTTTCTTTCTTTGTGACATCTTTGTCTGGTTTTGGTATCAGGGTGATGGTGGCCTCGTAGAATGAGTTGGGGAGTGTTCCTCCGTCTGCAATATTTTGGAAGAGTTTGAGAAGGATAGGCGTTAGCTCTTCTCTAAATGTTTGATAGAATTCACCTGTGAAGCCATCTGGTCCTGGGCTTTTGTTTGTTGGAAGGTTTTTAATCACAGTTTCAATTTCAGTGCTTGTGATTGGTCTGTTCATATTTTCTATTTCTTCCTGGTTCAGTCTCGGCAGTTTGTGCATTTCTAAGAATCTGTCCATTTCTTCCAGGTTGTCCATTTTATTGGCACAGAGTTGCTTGTAGTAATCTCTCATGATCTTTTGTATTTCTGCAGTGTCAGTGGTTACTTCTCCTTTTTCATTTCTAATTCTATTGATCTGAGTCTTCTCCCTTTTTCTCTTGATGAGTCTGGCTAATGGTTTATCAATTTTGTTTATCTTCTCAAAGAACCAGCTTTTAGTTTCATTGATTTTTGCTATTGTTTCCTTCATTTCTTTTTCATTTATTTCTGACCTGATCTTTATAATTTCTTTCCTTCTGCTGGCTTTGGGGTTTTTTTGTTCTTCTTTCTCTAATTGCTTTAGGTGCAAGGTTAGGTTGTTTATTCGAGATGTTTCCTGTTTCTTGAGGTAGGCTTGTATTGCTATAAACTTCCCTCTTAGCACTGCTTTTGCTGCGTCCCATAGGTTTTGGGTCGTCGTATCTCCATTGTCATTTGTTTCTAGGTATTTTTTGATTTCCCCTTTGATTTCTTCAGTGATCACTTCGTTATTAAGTAATGTATTGTGTAGCCTCCATGTGTTTGTATTTTTTACAGATCTTTTCCTGTAATTGATATCTAGTCTCATAGCGTTGTGGTCGGAAAAGATACTTGATACGATTTCAATTTTCTTAAATTTACCAAGGCTTGATTTGTGCCCCAAGATATGATCTATCCTGGAGAATGTTCCATGAGCACTTGAGAAAAATGTGTATTCTGTTGTTTTTGGGTGGAATGTCCTATAAATATCAATTAAGTCCATCTTGTTTAATGTATCATTTAAAGCTTGTGTTTCCTTATTTATTTTCATTTTGGATGATCTGTCCATTGGTGAAAGTGGGGTGTTAAAGTCCCCTACTATGATTGTGTTGCTGTCGATTTCCCCTTTTATGGCTGTTAGTATTTGCCTTATGTATTGAGGTGCTCCTATGTTGGGTGCATAAATATTTACAATTGTTATACCTTCCTCTTGGATGGATCCCTTGATCATTATATAGTGTCCTTCTTTGTCTCTTGTAATAGTCTTTATTTATTTATTTGTTTTTTTTTAACATCTTTATTGAAGTATAATTGCCTTACAATGGTGTGTTAGCTTCTGCTTTATAACAAAGTGAATCAGTTATACATATACAATATGTTCCCATTTCTCTTCCCTCTTGCATCTCCCTCCCTCCCACCCTCCCCATCCCATCCCTCTAGGTGGTCACAAGGCACCGAGCTGATCTCCCTGTGCTATGCGGCTGCTTCCCACTCGTTATCTATTTTACGTTTGGTAGTGTATATATGTCCATGACACTCTCTTACCCTGTCACATCTCACCCCACCCCCTCCCCATATCCTCAAGTCCATTCTCTAGTAGGTCTGTGTCTTTATTCCCGTCTTGCCACTAGGTTCTTCATGGCCTTTTTTTTTTTTCCCTTAGATTCCGTATATATGAGTTAGCATACTGTATTTGTTTTTCTCTTTCTGACTTACTTCACTCTGTATGACAGACTCTAACTCCATCCACCTCATTACAAATACCTCCATTTCATTTCTTTTTATGGCTGAGTAATATTCCATTGTATATATGTGCCACATCTTCTTTATCCATTCATCTGTCGATGGACATTTAGGTTGCTTCCATGTCCTGGCTATTGTAAATAGAGCTGCAATGAACATTTTGGTACATGACTCTTTTTGACCTATGGTTTTCTCAGGGTATATGCCCAGTAGTGGAATTGCTGGGTCGTATGGTAGTTCTATTTGTAGTTTTTTAAGGAACCTCCATACTGTTCTCCATAGTGGCTGTATCAATTTACATTCCCACCAACAGTTCAAGAGTGTTCCCTTTCCTCCACACCCTCTCCAGCATTTATTGTTTCTAGATTTTTTGATGATGGCCATTCTGACCGGTGTGAGATGATATTTCATTGTAGTTTTGATTTGCATTTCTCTAATGATTAATGATGTTGAGCATTCTTTCATGTGTCTGTAGGCCATCTGTATATCTTCTTTGGAGAAATGTCTATTTAGGTCTTCGGCCCATTTTTGGATTGGGTTGTTCGTTTTTTTGTTATTGAGCTGCATGAGCTGCTTGTAAATCTTGGAGATTAACCCTTTGTCAGTTGCTTCATTTGCAAATATTTTCTTCCATTCTGATGGTTGTCTTTTGGTCTTGTTTATGGTTTCCTTTGCTGTGCAAAAGCTTGTAAGTTTCATTAGGTCCCATTTGTTTATTTGTGTTCTTATTTCCATTTCTCTGGGAGCTGGGTCAAAAAGAATCTTGCTGTGATGTATGTCATAGAGTGTTCTGCCTATGTTTTCCTCTAAGAGTTTGATAGTGTCTGCCCTTACACTTAGGTCTTTAATCCATTTTGAGTTTATTTTTGTGCATGGTGTCAGGGAGTGTTCTAATTTCATACTTTTACATGTACCTGTCCAATTTTCCCAGCACCACTTATTGAAGAGGCTGTCTTTTCTCCACTGTATATGCTTGCCTCCTTTATCAAAAATAAGGTGCCCATACGTGTGTGGGTTTATCTCTGGGCTTTCTATCCTGTTCCATTGATCTATATTTCTGTTTTTGTGCCAGTACCAAACTGTCTTGATTACTGAAGCTTTGTAATATAGTCTTAAGTCAGGGAGCCTGATTCCCCCAGCTCCATTTTTCGTTCTCAAGATTGCTTTGGCTATTCGGGGTCTTTTGTGTTTCCATACAAATTGTGAAATTTTTTGTTCTAGTTCTGTGAAAAATGCCAGTGGTAGTTTGATAGGGATTGCATTGAATCTGTAGATTGCTTTGGGTAGTAGAGTCATTTTCACAATGTTGATTCTTCCAATCCAGGAACATGGTATATCTCTCCATCTATTTGTATCATCTTTAATTTCTTTCATCAGTGTCTTATAATTTTCTGCATACAGGTCTTTTGTCTCCTTAGGTAGGTTTATTCCTAGATATTTTATTCTTTTTGTTGCAATGGTAAATGGGAGTGTTTTCTTAATTTCACTTTGAGATTTTTCGTCATTAGTGTATAGAATGCAAGAGATTTCTGTGCATTAATTTTGTATCCTGCTACTTTACCAAATTCATTGATTAGCTCTAGGAGTTTTCTGGTAGCACCTTTAGGATTCTCTATGTATAGTATCATGTCATCTGCAAATAGTGACAGCTTTACTTCTTCTTTTCCGATTTGGATTCCTTTTATTTCTTTGTCTTCTCTGATTGCTGTGGCTAACACTTCCAAAACTATGTTGAATAATAGTGGTGAGAGTGGGCAACCTTGTCTTGTTCCTGATCTTAGTGGAAATGGTTTCAGTTTTTCACCATTGAGGACAATGTTGGCTGTGGGTTTGTCATATATGGCCTTTATTATGTTGAGGAAAGTTCCCTCTATGCCTACTTTCTGCAGGGCTTTTATCATAAATGGGTGCTGAATTTTGTCGAAAGCTTTCTCTGCATCTATTGAGATGATCATATGGTTTTTCTCCTTCAATTTGTTAATATGATGTATCACATTGATTGATTTGCGTATATTGAAGAATCCTTGCATTCCTGGGATAAACCCCACTTGATCATGGTGTATGATCCTTTTAATGTGCTGTTGGATTCTGTTTGCTAGTATTTTGTTGAGGATTTTTGCATCTATGTTCATCAGTGATATTGGCCTGTAGTTTTCTTTCTTTGTGACATCTTTGTCTGGTTTTGGTATCAGGGTGATGGTGGCCTCGTAGAATGAGTTGGGGAGTGTTCCTCCGTCTGCAATATTTTGGAAGAGTTTGAGAAGGATAGGCGTTAGCTCTTCTCTAAATGTTTGATAGAATTCACCTGTGAAGCCATCTGGTCCTGGGCTTTTGTTTGTTGGAAGGTTTTTAATCACAGTTTCAATTTCAGTGCTTGTGATTGGTCTGTTCATATTTTCTATTTCTTCCTGGTTCAGTCTCGGCAGTTTGTGCATTTCTAAGAATCTGTCCATTTCTTCCAGGTTGTCCATTTTATTGGCACAGAGTTGCTTGTAGTAATCTCTCATGATCTTTTGTATTTCTGCAGTGTCAGTGGTTACTTCTCCTTTTTCATTTCTAATTCTATTGATCTGAGTCTTCTCCCTTTTTCTCTTGATGAGTCTGGCTAATGGTTTATCAATTTTGTTTATCTTCTCAAAGAACCAGCTTTTAGTTTCATTGATTTTTGCTATTGTTTCCTTCATTTCTTTTTCATTTATTTCTGACCTGATCTTTATAATTTCTTTCCTTCTGCTGGCTTTGGGGTTTTTTTGTTCTTCTTTCTCTAATTGCTTTAGGTGCAAGGTTAGGTTGTTTATTCGAGATGTTTCCTGTTTCTTGAGGTAGGCTTGTATTGCTATAAACTTCCCTCTTAGCACTGCTTTTGCTGCGTCCCATAGGTTTTGGGTCGTCGTATCTCCATTGTCATTTGTTTCTAGGTATTTTTTGATTTCCCCTTTGATTTCTTCAGTGATCACTTCGTTATTAAGTAATGTATTGTGTAGCCTCCATGTGTTTGTATTTTTTACAGATCTTTTCCTGTAATTGATATCTAGTCTCATAGCGTTGTGGTCGGAAAAGATACTTGATACGATTTCAATTTTCTTAAATTTACCAAGGCTTGATTTGTGCCCCAAGATATGATCTATCCTGGAGAATGTTCCATGAGCACTTGAGAAAAATGTGTATTCTGTTGTTTTTGGGTGGAATGTCCTATAAATATCAATTAAGTCCATCTTGTTTAATGTATCATTTAAAGCTTGTGTTTCCTTATTTATTTTCATTTTGGATGATCTGTCCATTGGTGAAAGTGGGGTGTTAAAGTCCCCTACTATGATTGTGTTGCTGTCGATTTCCCCTTTTATGGCTGTTAGTATTTGCCTTATGTATTGAGGTGCTCCTATGTTGGGTGCATAAATATTTACAATTGTTATACCTTCCTCTTGGATGGATCCCTTGATCATTATATAGTGTCCTTCTTTGTCTCTTGTAATAGTCTTTATTTATTTATTTGTTTTTTTTAACATCTTTATTGAAGTATAATTGCCTTACAATGGTGTGTTAGCTTCTGCTTTATAACAAAGTGAATCAGTTATACATATACAATATGTTCCCATTTCTCTTCCCTCTTGCATCTCCCTCCCTCCCACCCTCCCCATCCCATCCCTCTAGGTGGTCACAAGGCACCGAGCTGATCTCCCTGTGCTATGCGGCTGCTTCCCACTCGTTATCTATTTTACGTTTGGTAGTGTATATATGTCCATGACACTCTCTTACCCTGTCACATCTCACCCCACCCCCTCCCCATATCCTCAAGTCCATTCTCTAGTAGGTCTGTGTCTTTATTCCCGTCTTGCCACTAGGTTCTTCATGGCCTTTTTTTTTTTCCCTTAGATTCCGTATATATGAGTTAGCATACTGTATTTGTTTTTCTCTTTCTGACTTACTTCACTCTGTATGACAGACTCTAACTCCATCCACCTCATTACAAATACCTCCATTTCATTTCTTTTTATGGCTGAGTAATATTCCATTGTATATATGTGCCACATCTTCTTTATCCATTCATCTGTCGATGGACATTTAGGTTGCTTCCATGTCCTGGCTATTGTAAATAGAGCTGCAATGAACATTTTGGTACATGACTCTTTTTGACCTATGGTTTTCTCAGGGTATATGCCCAGTAGTGGAATTGCTGGGTCGTATGGTAGTTCTATTTGTAGTTTTTTAAGGAACCTCCATACTGTTCTCCATAGTGGCTGTATCAATTTACATTCCCACCAACAGTTCAAGAGTGTTCCCTTTCCTCCACACCCTCTCCAGCATTTATTGTTTCTAGATTTTTTGATGATGGCCATTCTGACCGGTGTGAGATGATATTTCATTGTAGTTTTGATTTGCATTTCTCTAATGATTAATGATGTTGAGCATTCTTTCATGTGTCTGTAGGCCATCTGTATATCTTCTTTGGAGAAATGTCTATTTAGGTCTTCGGCCCATTTTTGGATTGGGTTGTTCGTTTTTTTGTTATTGAGCTGCATGAGCTGCTTGTAAATCTTGGAGATTAACCCTTTGTCAGTTGCTTCATTTGCAAATATTTTCTTCCATTCTGATGGTTGTCTTTTGGTCTTGTTTATGGTTTCCTTTGCTGTGCAAAAGCTTGTAAGTTTCATTAGGTCCCATTTGTTTATTTGTGTTCTTATTTCCATTTCTCTGGGAGCTGGGTCAAAAAGAATCTTGCTGTGATGTATGTCATAGAGTGTTCTGCCTATGTTTTCCTCTAAGAGTTTGATAGTGTCTGCCCTTACACTTAGGTCTTTAATCCATTTTGAGTTTATTTTTGTGCATGGTGTCAGGGAGTGTTCTAATTTCATACTTTTACATGTACCTGTCCAATTTTCCCAGCACCACTTATTGAAGAGGCTGTCTTTTCTCCACTGTATATGCTTGCCTCCTTTATCAAAAATAAGGTGCCCATACGTGTGTGGGTTTATCTCTGGGCTTTCTATCCTGTTCCATTGATCTATATTTCTGTTTTTGTGCCAGTACCAAACTGTCTTGATTACTGAAGCTTTGTAATATAGTCTGAAGTCAGGGAGCCTGATTCCCCCAGCTCCATTTTTCGTTCTCAAGATTGCTTTGGCTATTCGGGGTCTTTTGTGTTTCCATACAAATTGTGAAATTTTTTGTTCTAGTTCTGTGAAAAATGCCAGTGGTAGTTTGATAGGGATTGCATTGAATCTGTAGATTGCTTTGGGTAGTAGAGTCATTTTCACAATGTTGATTCTTCCAATCCAGGAACATGGTATATCTCTCCATCTATTTGTATCATCTTTAATTTCTTTCATCAGTGTCTTATAATTTTCTGCATACAGGTCTTTTGTCTCCTTAGGTAGGTTTATTCCTAGATATTTTATTCTTTTTGTTGCAATGGTAAATGGGAGTGTTTTCTTAATTTCACTTTGAGATTTTTCGTCATTAGTGTATAGAATGCAAGAGATTTCTGTGCATTAATTTTGTATCCTGCTACTTTACCAAATTCATTGATTAGCTCTAGGAGTTTTCTGGTAGCACCTTTAGGATTCTCTATGTATAGTATCATGTCATCTGCAAATAGTGACAGCTTTACTTCTTCTTTTCCGATTTGGATTCCTTTTATTTCTTTGTCTTCTCTGATTGCTGTGGCTAACACTTCCAAAACTATGTTGAATAATAGTGGTGAGAGTGGGCAACCTTGTCTTGTTCCTGATCTTAGTGGAAATGGTTTCAGTTTTTCACCATTGAGGACAATGTTGGCTGTGGGTTTGTCATATATGGCCTTTATTATGTTGAGGAAAGTTCCCTCTATGCCTACTTTCTGCAGGGCTTTTATCATAAATGGGTGCTGAATTTTGTCGAAAGCTTTCTCTGCATCTATTGAGATGATCATATGGTTTTTCTCCTTCAATTTGTTAATATGATGTATCACATTGATTGATTTGCGTATATTGAAGAATCCTTGCATTCCTGGGATAAACCCCACTTGATCATGGTGTATGATCCTTTTAATGTGCTGTTGGATTCTGTTTGCTAGTATTTTGTTGAGGATTTTTGCATCTATGTTCATCAGTGATATTGGCCTGTAGTTTTCTTTCTTTGTGACATCTTTGTCTGGTTTTGGTATCAGGGTGATGGTGGCCTCGTAGAATGAGTTGGGGAGTGTTCCTCCGTCTGCAATATTTTGGAAGAGTTTGAGAAGGATAGGCGTTAGCTCTTCTCTAAATGTTTGATAGAATTCACCTGTGAAGCCATCTGGTCCTGGGCTTTTGTTTGTTGGAAGGTTTTTAATCACAGTTTCAATTTCAGTGCTTGTGATTGGTCTGTTCATATTTTCTATTTCTTCCTGGTTCAGTCTCGGCAGTTTGTGCATTTCTAAGAATCTGTCCATTTCTTCCAGGTTGTCCATTTTATTGGCACAGAGTTGCTTGTAGTAATCTCTCATGATCTTTTGTATTTCTGCAGTGTCAGTGGTTACTTCTCCTTTTTCATTTCTAATTCTATTGATCTGAGTCTTCTCCCTTTTTCTCTTGATGAGTCTGGCTAATGGTTTATCAATTTTGTTTATCTTCTCAAAGAACCAGCTTTTAGTTTCATTGATTTTTGCTATTGTTTCCTTCATTTCTTTTTCATTTATTTCTGACCTGATCTTTATAATTTCTTTCCTTCTGCTGGCTTTGGGGTTTTTTTGTTCTTCTTTCTCTAATTGCTTTAGGTGCAAGGTTAGGTTGTTTATTCGAGATGTTTCCTGTTTCTTGAGGTAGGCTTGTATTGCTATAAACTTCCCTCTTAGCACTGCTTTTGCTGCGTCCCATAGGTTTTGGGTCGTCGTATCTCCATTGTCATTTGTTTCTAGGTATTTTTTGATTTCCCCTTTGATTTCTTCAGTGATCACTTCGTTATTAAGTAATGTATTGTGTAGCCTCCATGTGTTTGTATTTTTTACAGATCTTTTCCTGTAATTGATATCTAGTCTCATAGCGTTGTGGTCGGAAAAGATACTTGATACGATTTCAATTTTCTTAAATTTACCAAGGCTTGATTTGTGCCCCAAGATATGATCTATCCTGGAGAATGTTCCATGAGCACTTGAGAAAAATGTGTATTCTGTTGTTTTTGGGTGGAATGTCCTATAAATATCAATTAAGTCCATCTTGTTTAATGTATCATTTAAAGCTTGTGTTTCCTTATTTATTTTCATTTTGGATGATCTGTCCATTGGTGAAAGTGGGGTGTTAAAGTCCCCTACTATGATTGTGTTGCTGTCGATTTCCCCTTTTATGGCTGTTAGTATTTGCCTTATGTATTGAGGTGCTCCTATGTTGGGTGCATAAATATTTACAATTGTTATACCTTCCTCTTGGATGGATCCCTTGATCATTATATAGTGTCCTTCTTTGTCTCTTGTAATAGTCTTTATTTATTTATTTGTTTGTTTTTAACATCTTTATTGAAGTATAATTGCCTTACAATGGTGTGTTAGCTTCTGCTTTATAACAAAGTGAATCAGTTATACATATACAATATGTTCCCATTTCTCTTCCCTCTTGCATCTCCCTCCCTCCCACCCTCCCCATCCCATCCCTCTAGGTGGTCACAAGGCACCGAGCTGATCTCCCTGTGCTATGCGGCTGCTTCCCACTCGTTATCTATTTTACGTTTGGTAGTGTATATATGTCCATGACACTCTCTTACCCTGTCACATCTCACCCCACCCCCTCCCCATATCCTCAAGTCCATTCTCTAGTAGGTCTGTGTCTTTATTCCCGTCTTGCCACTGGGTTCTTCATGGCCTTTTTTTTTTTTCCCTTAGATTCCGTATATATGAGTTAGCATACTGTATTTGTTTTTCTCTTTCTGACTTACTTCACTCTGTATGACAGACTCTAACTCCATCCACCTCATTACAAATACCTCCATTTCATTTCTTTTTATGGCTGAGTAATATTCCATTGTATATATGTGCCACATCTTCTTTATCCATTCATCTGTCGATGGACATTTAGGTTGCTTCCATGTCCTGGCTATTGTAAATAGAGCTGCAATGAACATTTTGGTACATGACTCTTTTTGACCTATGGTTTTCTCAGGGTATATGCCCAGTAGTGGAATTGCTGGGTCGTATGGTAGTTCTATTTGTAGTTTTTTAAGGAACCTCCATACTGTTCTCCATAGTGGCTGTATCAATTTACATTCCCACCAACAGTTCAAGAGTGTTCCCTTTCCTCCACACCCTCTCCAGCATTTATTGTTTCTAGATTTTTTGATGATGGCCATTCTGACCGGTGTGAGATGATATTTCATTGTAGTTTTGATTTGCATGTCTCTAATGATTAATGATGTTGAGCATTCTTTCATGTGTCTGTAGGCCATCTGTATATCTTCTTTGGAGAAATGTCTATTTAGGTCTTCGGCCCATTTTTGGATTGGGTTGTTCGTTTTTTTGTTATTGAGCTGCATGAGCTGCTTGTAAATCTTGGAGATTAACCCTTTGTCAGTTGCTTCATTTGCAAATATTTTCTTCCATTCTGATGGTTGTCTTTTGGTCTTGTTTATGGTTTCCTTTGCTGTGCAAAAGCTTGTAAGTTTCATTAGGTCCCATTTGTTTATTTGTGTTCTTATTTCCATTTCTCTGGGAGCTGGGTCAAAAAGAATCTTGCTGTGATGTATGTCATAGAGTGTTCTGCCTATGTTTTCCTCTAAGAGTTTGATAGTGTCTGCCCTTACACTTAGGTCTTTAATCCATTTTGAGTTTATTTTTGTGCATGGTGTCAGGGAGTGTTCTAATTTCATACTTTTACATGTACCTGTCCAATTTTCCCAGCACCACTTATTGAAGAGGCTGTCTTTTCTCCACTGTATATGCTTGCCTCCTTTATCAAAAATAAGGTGCCCATATGTGTGTGGGTTTATCTCTGGGCTTTCTATCCTGTTCCATTGATCTATATTTCTGTTTTTGTGCCAGTACCAAACTGTCTTGATTACTGAAGCTTTGTAATATAGTCTGAAGTCAGGGAGCCTGATTCCCCCAGCTCCATTTTTTGTTCTCAAGATTGCTTTGGCTATTCGGGGTCTTTTGTGTTTCCATACAAATTGTGAAATTTTTTGTTCTAGTTCTGTGAAAAATGCCAGTGGTAGTTTGATAGGGATTGCATTGAATCTGTAGATTGCTTTGGGTAGTAGAGTCATTTTCACAATGTTGATTCTTCCAATCCAGGAACATGGTATATCTCTCCATCTATTTGTATCATCTTTAATTTCTTTCATCAGTGTCTTATAATTTTCTGCATACAGGTCTTTTGTCTCCTTAGGTAGGTTTATTCCTAGATATTTTATTCTTTTTGTTGCAATGGTAAATGGGAGTGTTTTCTTAATTTCACTTTGAGATTTTTCGTCATTAGTGTATAGAATGCAAGAGATTTCTGTGCATTAATTTTGTATCCTGCTACTTTACCAAATTCATTGATTAGCTCTAGGAGTTTTCTGGTAGCACCTTTAGGATTCTCTATGTATAGTATCATGTCATCTGCAAATAGTGACAGCTTTACTTCTTCTTTTCCGATTTGGATTCCTTTTATTTCTTTGTCTTCTCTGATTGCTGTGGCTAACACTTCCAAAACTATGTTGAATAATAGTGGTGAGAGTGGGCAACCTTGTCTTGTTCCTGATCTTAGAGGAAATGGTTTCAGTTTTTCACCATTGAGGACAATGTTGGCTGTGGGTTTGTCATATATGGCCTTTATTATGTTGAGGAAAGTTCCCTCTATGCCTACTTTCTGCAGGGCTTTTATCATAAATGGGTGCTGAATTTTGTCGAAAGCTTTCTCTGCATCTATTGAGATGATCATATGGTTTTTCTCCTTCAATTTGTTAATATGATGTATCACATTGATTGATTTGCGTATATTGAAGAATCCTTGCATTCCTGGGATAAACCCCACTTGATCATGGTGTATGATCCTTTTAATGTGCTGTTGGATTCTGTTTGCTAGTATTTTGTTGAGGATTTTTGCATCTATGTTCATCAGTGATATTGGCCTGTAGTTTTCTTTCTTTGTGACATCTTTGTCTGGTTTTGGTATCAGGGTTATGGTGGCCTCGTAGAATGAGTTGGGGAGTGTTCCTCCGTCTGCAATATTTTGGAAGAGTTTGAGAAGGATAGGCGTTAGCTCTTCTCTAAATGTTTGATAGAATTCACCTGTGAAGCCATCTGGTCCTGGGCTTTTGTTTGTTGGAAGGTTTTTAATCACAGTTTCAATTTCAGTGCTTGTGATTGGTCTGTTCATATTTTCTATTTCTTCCTGGTTCAGTCTCGGCAGTTTGTGCATTTCTAAGAATCTGTCCATTTCTTCCAGGTTGTCCATTTTATTGGCACAGAGTTGCTTGTAGTAATCTCTCATGATCTTTTGTATTTCTGCAGTGTCAGTGGTTACTTCTCCTTTTTCATTTCTAATTCTATTGATCTGAGTCTTCTCCCTTTTTCTCTTGATGAGTCTGGCTAATGGTTTATCAATTTTGTTTATCTTCTCAAAGAACCAGCTTTTAGTTTCATTGATTTTTGCTATTGTTTCCTTCATTTCTTTTTCATTTATTTCTGACCTGATCTTTATAATTTCTTTCCTTCTGCTGGCTTTGGGGTTTTTTTGTTCTTCTTTCTCTAATTGCTTTAGGTGCAAGGTTAGGTTGTTTATTCGAGATGTTTCCTGTTTCTTGAGGTAGGCTTGTATTGCTATAAACTTCCCTCTTAGCACTGCTTTTGCTGCGTCCCATAGGTTTTGGGTCGTCGTATCTCCATTGTCATTTGTTTCTAGGTATTTTTTGATTTCCCCTTTGATTTCTTCAGTGATCACTTCGTTATTAAGTAATGTATTGTGTAGCCTCCATGTGTTTGTATTTTTTACAGATCTTTTCCTGTAATTGATATCTAGTCTCATAGCGTTGTGGTCGGAAAAGATACTTGATACGATTTCAATTTTCTTAAATTTACCAAGGCTTGATTTGTGCCCCAAGATATGATCTATCCTGGAGAATGTTCCATGAGCACTTGAGAAAAATGTGTATTCTGTTGTTTTTGGGTGGAATGTCCTATAAATATCAATTAAGTCCATCTTGTTTAATGTATCATTTAAAGCTTGTGTTTCCTTATTTATTTTCATTTTGGATGATCTGTCCATTGGTGAAAGTGGGGTGTTAAAGTCCCCTACTATGATTGTGTTGCTGTCGATTTCCCCTTTTATGGCTGTTAGTATTTGCCTTATGTATTGAGGTGCTCCTATGTTGGGTGCATAAATATTTACAATTGTTATACCTTCCTCTTGGATGGATCCCTTGATCATTATATAGTGTCCTTCTTTGTCTCTTGTAATAGTCTTTATTTATTTATTTGTTTTTTTTTAACATCTTTATTGAAGTATAATTGCCTTACAATGGTGTGTTAGCTTCTGCTTTATAACAAAGTGAATCAGTTATACATATACAATATGTTCCCATTTCTCTTCCCTCTTGCATCTCCCTCCCTCCCACCCTCCCCATCCCATCCCTCTAGGTGGTCACAAAGCACCGAGCTGATCTCCCTGTGCTATGCGGCTGCTTCCCACTCGTTATCTATTTTACGTTTGGTAGTGTATATATGTCCATGACACTCTCTTACCCTGTCACATCTCACCCCACCCCCTCCCCATATCCTCAAGTCCATTCTCTAGTAGGTCTGTGTCTTTATTCCCGTCTTGCCACTAGGTTCTTCATGGCCTTTTTTTTTTTTCCCCTTAGATTCCGTATATATGAGTTAGCATACTGTATTTGTTTTTCTCTTTCTGACTTACTTCACTCTGTATGACAGACTCTAACTCCATCCACCTCATTACAAATACCTCCATTTCATTTCTTTTTATGGCTGAGTAATATTCCATTGTATATATGTGCCACATCTTCTTTATCCATTCATCTGTCGATGGACATTTAGGTTGCTTCCATGTCCTGGCTATTGTAAATAGAGCTGCAATGAACATTTTGGTACATGACTCTTTTTGACCTATGGTTTTCTCAGGGTATATGCCCAGTAGTGGAATTGCTGGGTCGTATGGTAGTTCTATTTGTAGTTTTTTAAGGAACCTCCATACTGTTCTCCATAGTGGCTGTATCAATTTACATTCCCACCAACAGTTCAAGAGTGTTCCCTTTCCTCCACACCCTCTCCAGCATTTATTGTTTCTAGATTTTTTGATGATGGCCATTCTGACCGGTGTGAGATGATATCTCATTGTAGTTTTGATTTGCATGTCTCTAATGATTAATGATGTTGAGCATTCTTTCATGTGTCTGTAGGCCATCTGTATATCTTCTTTGGAGAAATGTCTATTTAGGTCTTCGGCCCATTTTTGGATTGGGTTGTTCGTTTTTTTGTTATTGAGCTGCATGAGCTGCTTGTAAATCTTGGAGATTAATCCTTTGTCAGTTGCTTCATTTGCAAATATTTTCTTCCATTCTGATGGTTGTCTTTTGGTCTTGTTTATGGTTTCCTTTGCTGTGCAAAAGCTTGTAAGTTTCATTAGGTCCCATTTGTTTATTTGTGTTCTTATTTCCATTTCTCTGGGAGCTGGGTCAAAAAGAATCTTGCTGTGATGTATGTCATAGAGTGTTCTGCCTATGTTTTCCTCTAAGAGTTTGATAGTGTCTGCCCTTACACTTAGGTCTTTAATCCATTTTGAGTTTATTTTTGTGCATGGTGTCAGGGAGTGTTCTAATTTCATACTTTTACATGTACCTGTCCAATTTTCCCAGCACCACTTATTGAAGAGGCTGTCTTTTCTCCACTGTATATGCTTGCCTCCTTTATCAAAAATAAGGTGCCCATATGTGTGTGGGTTTATCTCTGGGCTTTCTATCCTGTTCCATTGATCTATATTTCTGTTTTTGTGCCAGTACCAAACTGTCTTGATTACTGAAGCTTTGTAATATAGTCTGAAGTCAGGGAGCCTGATTCCCCCAGCTCCATTTTTCGTTCTCAAGATTGCTTTGGCTATTCGGGGTCTTTTGTGTTTCCATACAAATTGTGAAATTTTTTGTTCTAGTTCTGTGAAAAATGCCAGTGGTAGTTTGATAGGGATTGCATTGAATCTGTAGATTGCTTTGGGTAGTAGAGTCATTTTCACAATGTTGATTCTTCCAATCCAGGAACATGGTATATCTCTCCATCTATTTGTATCATCTTTAATTTCTTTCATCAGTGTCTTATAATTTTCTGCATACAGGTCTTTTGTCTCCTTAGGTAGGTTTATTCCTAGATATTTTATTCTTTTTGTTGCAATGGTAAATGGGAGTGTTTTCTTAATTTCACTTTGAGATTTTTCGTCATTAGTGTATAGAATGCAAGAGATTTCTGTGCATTAATTTTGTATCCTGCTACTTTACCAAATTCATTGATTAGCTCTAGGAGTTTTCTGGTAGCACCTTTAGGATTCTCTATGTATAGTATCATGTCATCTGCAAATAGTGACAGCTTTACTTCTTCTTTTCCGATTTGGATTCCTTTTATTTCTTTGTCTTCTCTGATTGCTGTGGCTAACACTTCCAAAACTATGTTGAATAATAGTGGTGAGAGTGGGCAACCTTGTCTTGTTCCTGATCTTAGAGGAAATGGTTTCAGTTTTTCACCATTGAGGACAATGTTGGCTGTGGGTTTGTCATATATGGCCTTTATTATGTTGAGGAAAGTTCCCTCTATGCCTACTTTCTGCAGGGCTTTTATCATAAATGGGTGCTGAATTTTGTCGAAAGCTTTCTCTGCATCTATTGAGATGATCATATGGTTTTTCTCCTTCAATTTGTTAATATGATGTATCACATTGATTGATTTGCGTATATTGAAGAATCCTTGCATTCCTGGGATAAACCCCACTTGATCATGGTGTATGATCCTTTTAATGTGCTGTTGGATTCTGTTTGCTAGTATTTTGTTGAGGATTTTTGCATCTATGTTCATCAGTGATATTGGCCTATAGATTTCTTTCTTTGTGACATCTTTGTCTGGTTTTGGTATCAGGGTGATGGTGGCCTCGTAGAATGAGTTGGGGAGTGTTCCTCCGTCTGCAATATTTTGGAAGAGTTTGAGAAGGATAGGTGTTAGCTCTTCTCTAAATGTTTGATAGAATTCACCTGTGAAGCCATCTGGTCCTGGGCTTTTGTTTGTTGGAAGGTTTTTAATCACAGTTTCAATTTCAGTGCTTGTGATTGGTCTGTTCATATTTTCTATTTCTTCCTGGTTCAGTCTCGGCAGTTTGTGCATTTCTAAGAATCTGTCCATTTCTTCCAGGTTGTCCATTTTATTGGCACAGAGTTGCTTGTAGTAATCTCTCATGATCTTTTGTATTTCTGCAGTGTCAGTGGTTACTTCTCCTTTTTCATTTCTAATTCTATTGATCTGAGTCTTCTCCCTTTTTCTCTTGATGAGTCTGGCTAATGGTTTATCAATTTTGTTTATCTTCTCAAAGAACCAGCTTTTAGTTTCATTGATTTTTGCTATTGTTTCCTTCATTTCTTTTTCATTTATTTCTGACCTGATCTTTATAATTTCTTTCCTTCTGCTGGCTTTGGGGTTTTTTTGTTCTTCTTTCTCTAATTGCTTTAGGTGCAAGGTTAGGTTGTTTATTCGAGATGTTTCCTGTTTCTTGAGGTAGGCTTGTATTGCTATAAACTTCCCTCTTAGCACTGCTTTTGCTGCGTCCCATAGGTTTTGGGTCGTCGTATCTCCATTGTCATTTGTTTCTAGGTATTTTTTGATTTCCCCTTTGATTTCTTCAGTGATCACTTCGTTATTAAGTAATGTATTGTGTAGCCTCCATGTGTTTGTATTTTTTACAGATCTTTTCCTGTAATTGATATCTAGTCTCATAGCGTTGTGGTCGGAAAAGATACTTGATACGATTTCAATTTTCTTAAATTTACCAAGGCTTGATTTGTGCCCCAAGATATGATCTATCCTGGAGAATGTTCCATGAGCACTTGAGAAAAATGTGTATTCTGTTGTTTTTGGGTGGAATGTCCTATAAATATCAATTAAGTCCATCTTGTTTAATGTATCATTTAAAGCTTGTGTTTCCTTATTTATTTTCATTTTGGATGATCTGTCCATTGGTGAAAGTGGGGTGTTAAAGTCCCCTACTATGATTGTGTTGCTGTCGATTTCCCCTTTTATGGCTGTTAGTATTTGCCTTATGTATTGAGGTGCTCCTATGTTGGGTGCATAAATATTTACAATTGTTATACCTTCCTCTTGGATGGATCCCTTGATCATTATATAGTGTCCTTCTTTGTCTCTTGTAATAGTCTTTATTTATTTATTTGTTTTTTTTTAACATCTTTATTGAAGTATAATTGCCTTACAATGGTGTGTTAGCTTCTGCTTTATAACAAAGTGAATCAGTTATACATATACAATATGTTCCCATTTCTCTTCCCTCTTGCATCTCCCTCCCTCCCACCCTCCCCATCCCATCCCTCTAGGTGGTCACAAAGCACCGAGCTGATCTCCCTGTGCTATGCGGCTGCTTCCCACTCGTTATCTATTTTACGTTTGGTAGTGTATATATGTCCATGACACTCTCTTACCCTGTCACATCTCACCCCACCCCCTCCCCATATCCTCAAGTCCATTCTCTAGTAGGTCTGTGTCTTTATTCCCGTCTTGCCACTAGGGTCTTCATGGCCTTTTTTTTTTTTCCCCTTAGATTCCGTATATATGAGTTAGCATACTGTATTTGTTTTTCTCTTTCTGACTTACTTCACTCTGTATGACAGACTCTAACTCCATCCACCTCATTACAAATACCTCCATTTCATTTCTTTTTATGGCTGAGTAATATTCCATTGTATATATGTGCCACATCTTCTTTATCCATTCATCTGTCGATGGACATTTAGGTTGCTTCCATGTCCTGGCTATTGTAAATAGAGCTGCAATGAACATTTTGGTACATGACTCTTTTTGACCTATGGTTTTCTCAGGGTATATGCCCAGTAGTGGAATTGCTGGGTCGTATGGTAGTTCTATTTGTAGTTTTTTAAGGAACCTCCATACTGTTCTCCATAGTGGCTGTATCAATTTACATTCCCACCAACAGTTCAAGAGTGTTCCCTTTCCTCCACACCCTCTCCAGCATTTATTGTTTCTAGATTTTTTGATGATGGCCATTCTGACCGGTGTGAGATGATATCTCATTGTAGTTTTGATTTGCATGTCTCTAATGATTAATGATGTTGAGCATTCTTTCATGTGTCTGTAGGCCATCTGTATATCTTCTTTGGAGAAATGTCTATTTAGGTCTTCGGCCCATTTTTGGATTGGGTTGTTCGTTTTTTTGTTATTGAGCTGCATGAGCTGCTTGTAAATCTTGGAGATTAATCCTTTGTCAGTTGCTTCATTTGCAAATATTTTCTTCCATTCTGATGGTTGTCTTTTGGTCTTGTTTATGGTTTCCTTTGCTGTGCAAAAGCTTGTAAGTTTCATTAGGTCCCATTTGTTTATTTGTGTTCTTATTTCCATTTCTCTGGGAGCTGGGTCAAAAAGAATCTTGCTGTGATGTATGTCATAGAGTGTTCTGCCTATGTTTTCCTCTAAGAGTTTGATAGTGTCTGCCCTTACACTTAGGTCTTTAATCCATTTTGAGTTTATTTTTGTGCATGGTGTCAGGGAGTGTTCTAATTTCATACTTTTACATGTACCTGTCCAATTTTCCCAGCACCACTTATTGAAGAGGCTGTCTTTTCTCCACTGTATATGCTTGCCTCCTTTATCAAAAATAAGGTGCCCATATGTGTGTGGGTTTATCTCTGGGCTTTCTATCCTGTTCCATTGATCTATATTTCTGTTTTTGTGCCAGTACCAAACTGTCTTGATTACTGAAGCTTTGTAATATAGTCTGAAGTCAGGGAGCCTGATTCCCCCAGCTCCATTTTTCGTTCTCAAGATTGCTTTGGCTATTCGGGGTCTTTTGTGTTTCCATACAAATTGTGAAATTTTTTGTTCTAGTTCTGTGAAAAATGCCAGTGGTAGTTTGATAGGGATTGCATTGAATCTGTAGATTGCTTTGGGTAGTAGAGTCATTTTCACAATGTTGATTCTTCCAATCCAGGAACATGGTATATCTCTCCATCTATTTGTATCATCTTTAATTTCTTTCATCAGTGTCTTATAATTTTCTGCATACAGGTCTTTTGTCTCCTTAGGTAGGTTTATTCCTAGATATTTTATTCTTTTTGTTGCAATGGTAAATGGGAGTGTTTTCTTAATTTCACTTTGAGATTTTTCGTCATTAGTGTATAGAATGCAAGAGATTTCTGTGCATTAATTTTGTATCCTGCTACTTTACCAAATTCATTGATTAGCTCTAGGAGTTTTCTGGTAGCACCTTTAGGATTCTCTATGTATAGTATCATGTCATCTGCAAATAGTGACAGCTTTACTTCTTCTTTTCCGATTTGGATTCCTTTTATTTCTTTGTCTTCTCTGATTGCTGTGGCTAACACTTCCAAAACTATGTTGAATAATAGTGGTGAGAGTGGGCAACCTTGTCTTGTTCCTGATCTTAGTGGAAATGGTTTCAGTTTTTCACCATTGAGGACAATGTTGGCTGTGGGTTTGTCATATATGGCCTTTATTATGTTGAGGAAAGTTCCCTCTATGCCTACTTTCTGCAGGGCTTTTATCATAAATGGGTGCTGAATTTTGTCGAAAGCTTTCTCTGCATCTATTGAGATGATCATATGGTTTTTCTCCTTCAATTTGTTAATATGATGTATCACATTGATTGATTTGCGTATATTGAAGAATCCTTGCATTCCTGGGATAAACCCCACTTGATCATGGTGTATGATCCTTTTAATGTGCTGTTGGATTCTGTTTGCTAGTATTTTGTTGAGGATTTTTGCATCTATGTTCATCAGTGATATTGGCCTATAGATTTCTTTCTTTGTGACATCTTTGTCTGGTTTTGGTATCAGGGTGATGGTGGCCTCGTAGAATGAGTTGGGGAGTGTTCCTCCGTCTGCAATATTTTGGAAGAGTTTGAGAAGGATAGGTGTTAGCTCTTCTCTAAATGTTTGATAGAATTCACCTGTGAAGCCATCTGGTCCTGGGCTTTTGTTTGTTGGAAGGTTTTTAATCACAGTTTCAATTTCAGTGCTTGTGATTGGTCTGTTCATATTTTCTATTTCTTCCTGGTTCAGTCTCGGCAGTTTGTGCATTTCTAAGAATCTGTCCATTTCTTCCAGGTTGTCCATTTTATTGGCACAGAGTTGCTTGTAGTAATCTCTCATGATCTTTTGTATTTCTGCAGTGTCAGTGGTTACTTCTCCTTTTTCATTTCTAATTCTATTGATCTGAGTCTTCTCCCTTTTTCTCTTGATGAGTCTGGCTAATGGTTTATCAATTTTGTTTATCTTCTCAAAGAACCAGCTTTTAGTTTCATTGATTTTTGCTATTGTTTCCTTCATTTCTTTTTCATTTATTTCTGACCTGATCTTTATAATTTCTTTCCTTCTGCTGGCTTTGGGGTTTTTTTGTTCTTCTTTCTCTAATTGCTTTAGGTGCAAGGTTAGGTTGTTTATTCGAGATGTTTCCTGTTTCTTGAGGTAGGCTTGTATTGCTATAAACTTCCCTCTTAGCACTGCTTTTGCTGCGTCCCATAGGTTTTGGGTCGTCGTATCTCCATTGTCATTTGTTTCTAGGTATTTTTTGATTTCCCCTTTGATTTCTTCAGTGATCACTTCGTTATTAAGTAATGTATTGTGTAGCCTCCATGTGTTTGTATTTTTTACAGATCTTTTCCTGTAATTGATATCTAGTCTCATAGCGTTGTGGTCGGAAAAGATACTTGATACGATTTCAATTTTCTTAAATTTACCAAGGCTTGATTTGTGCCCCAAGATATGATCTATCCTGGAGAATGTTCCATGAGCACTTGAGAAAAATGTGTATTCTGTTGTTTTTGGGTGGAATGTCCTATAAATATCAATTAAGTCCATCTTGTTTAATGTATCATTTAAAGCTTGTGTTTCCTTATTTATTTTCATTTTGGATGATCTGTCCATTGGTGAAAGTGGGGTGTTAAAGTCCCCTACTATGATTGTGTTGCTGTCGATTTCCCCTTTTATGGCTGTTAGTATTTGCCTTATGTATTGAGGTGCTCCTATGTTGGGTGCATAAATATTTACAATTGTTATACCTTCCTCTTGGATGGATCCCTTGATCATTATATAGTGTCCTTCTTTGTCTCTTGTAATAGTCTTTATTTATTTATTTGTTTTTTTTTAACATCTTTATTGAAGTATAATTGCCTTACAATGGTGTGTTAGCTTCTGCTTTATAACAAAGTGAATCAGTTATACATATACAATATGTTCCCATTTCTCTTCCCTCTTGCATCTCCCTCCCTCCCACCCTCCCCATCCCATCCCTCTAGGTGGTCACAAAGCACCGAGCTGATCTCCCTGTGCTATGCGGCTGCTTCCCACTCGTTATCTATTTTACGTTTGGTAGTGTATATATGTCCATGACACTCTCTTACCCTGTCACATCTCACCCCACCCCCTCCCCATATCCTCAAGTCCATTCTCTAGTAGGTCTGTGTCTTTATTCCCGTCTTGCCACTAGGGTCTTCATGGCCTTTTTTTTTTTTCCCCTTAGATTCCGTATATATGAGTTAGCATACTGTATTTGTTTTTCTCTTTCTGACTTACTTCACTCTGTATGACAGACTCTAACTCCATCCACCTCATTACAAATACCTCCATTTCATTTCTTTTTATGGCTGAGTAATATTCCATTGTATATATGTGCCACATCTTCTTTATCCATTCATCTGTCGATGGACATTTAGGTTGCTTCCATGTCCTGGCTATTGTAAATAGAGCTGCAATGAACATTTTGGTACATGACTCTTTTTGACCTATGGTTTTCTCAGGGTATATGCCCAGTAGTGGAATTGCTGGGTCGTATGGTAGTTCTATTTGTAGTTTTTTAAGGAACCTCCATACTGTTCTCCATAGTGGCTGTATCAATTTACATTCCCACCAACAGTTCAAGAGTGTTCCCTTTCCTCCACACCCTCTCCAGCATTTATTGTTTCTAGATTTTTTGATGATGGCCATTCTGACCGGTGTGAGATGATATCTCATTGTAGTTTTGATTTGCATGTCTCTAATGATTAATGATGTTGAGCATTCTTTCATGTGTCTGTAGGCCATCTGTATATCTTCTTTGGAGAAATGTCTATTTAGGTCTTCGGCCCATTTTTGGATTGGGTTGTTCGTTTTTTTGTTATTGAGCTGCATGAGCTGCTTGTAAATCTTGGAGATTAATCCTTTGTCAGTTGCTTCATTTGCAAATATTTTCTTCCATTCTGATGGTTGTCTTTTGGTCTTGTTTATGGTTTCCTTTGCTGTGCAAAAGCTTGTAAGTTTCATTAGGTCCCATTTGTTTATTTGTGTTCTTATTTCCATTTCTCTGGGAGCTGGGTCAAAAAGAATCTTGCTGTGATGTATGTCATAGAGTGTTCTGCCTATGTTTTCCTCTAAGAGTTTGATAGTGTCTGCCCTTACACTTAGGTCTTTAATCCATTTTGAGTTTATTTTTGTGCATGGTGTCAGGGAGTGTTCTAATTTCATACTTTTACATGTACCTGTCCAATTTTCCCAGCACCACTTATTGAAGAGGCTGTCTTTTCTCCACTGTATATGCTTGCCTCCTTTATCAAAAATAAGGTGCCCATATGTGTGTGGGTTTATCTCTGGGCTTTCTATCCTGTTCCATTGATCTATATTTCTGTTTTTGTGCCAGTACCAAACTGTCTTGATTACTGAAGCTTTGTAATATAGTCTGAAGTCAGGGAGCCTGATTCCCCCAGCTCCATTTTTCGTTCTCAAGATTGCTTTGGCTATTCGGGGTCTTTTGTGTTTCCATACAAATTGTGAAATTTTTTGTTCTAGTTCTGTGAAAAATGCCAGTGGTAGTTTGATAGGGATTGCATTGAATCTGTAGATTGCTTTGGGTAGTAGAGTCATTTTCACAATGTTGATTCTTCCAATCCAGGAACATGGTATATCTCTCCATCTATTTGTATCATCTTTAATTTCTTTCATCAGTGTCTTATAATTTTCTGCATACAGGTCTTTTGTCTCCTTAGGTAGGTTTATTCCTAGATATTTTATTCTTTTTGTTGCAATGGTAAATGGGAGTGTTTTCTTAATTTCACTTTGAGATTTTTCGTCATTAGTGTATAGAATGCAAGAGATTTCTGTGCATTAATTTTGTATCCTGCTACTTTACCAAATTCATTGATTAGCTCTAGGAGTTTTCTGGTAGCACCTTTAGGATTCTCTATGTATAGTATCATGTCATCTGCAAATAGTGACAGCTTTACTTCTTCTTTTCCGATTTGGATTCCTTTTATTTCTTTGTCTTCTCTGATTGCTGTGGCTAACACTTCCAAAACTATGTTGAATAATAGTGGTGAGAGTGGGCAACCTTGTCTTGTTCCTGATCTTAGTGGAAATGGTTTCAGTTTTTCACCATTGAGGACAATGTTGGCTGTGGGTTTGTCATATATGGCCTTTATTATGTTGAGGAAAGTTCCCTCTATGCCTACTTTCTGCAGGGCTTTTATCATAAATGGGTGCTGAATTTTGTCGAAAGCTTTCTCTGCATCTATTGAGATGATCATATGGTTTTTCTCCTTCAATTTGTTAATATGATGTATCACATTGATTGATTTGCGTATATTGAAGAATCCTTGCATTCCTGGGATAAACCCCACTTGATCATGGTGTATGATCCTTTTAATGTGCTGTTGGATTCTGTTTGCTAGTATTTTGTTGAGGATTTTTGCATCTATGTTCATCAGTGATATTGGCCTGTAGTTTTCTTTCTTTGTGACATCTTTGTCTGGTTTTGGTATCAGGGTGATGGTGGCCTCGTAGAATGAGTTGGGGAGTGTTCCTCTGTCTGCAATATTTTGGAAGAGTTTGAGAAGGATAGGTGTTAGCTCTTCTCTAAATGTTTGATAGAATTCACCTGTGAAGCCATCTGGTCCTGGGCTTTTGTTTGTTGGAAGGTTTTTAATCACAGTTTCAATTTCAGTGCTTGTGATTGGTCTGTTCATATTTTCTATTTCTTCCTGGTTCAGTCTCGGCAGTTTGTGCATTTCTAAGAATCTGTCCATTTCTTCCAGGTTGTCCATTTTATTGGCACAGAGTTGCTTGTAGTAATCTCTCATGATCTTTTGTATTTCTGCAGTGTCAGTGGTTACTTCTCCTTTTTCATTTCTAATTCTATTGATCTGAGTCTTCTCCCTTTTTCTCTTGATGAGTCTGGCTAATGGTTTATCAATTTTGTTTATCTTCTCAAAGAACCAGCTTTTAGTTTCATTGATTTTTGCTATTGTTTCCTTCATTTCTTTTTCATTTATTTCTGACCTGATCTTTATAATTTCTTTCCTTCTGCTGGCTTTGGGGTGTTTTTGTTCTTCTTTCTCTAATTGCTTTAGGTGCAAGGTTAGGTTGTTTATTCGAGATGTTTCCTGTTTCTTGAGGTAGGCTTGTATTGCTATAAACTTCCCTCTTAGCACTGCTTTTGCTGCGTCCCATAGGTTTTGGGTCGTCGTATCTCCATTGTCATTTGTTTCTAGGTATTTTTTGATTTCCCCTTTGATTTCTTCAGTGATCACTTCGTTATTAAGTAATGTATTGTGTAGCCTCCATGTGTTTGTATTTTTTACAGATCTTTTCCTGTAATTGATATCTAGTCTCATAGCGTTGTGGTCGGAAAAGATACTTGATACGATTTCAATTTTCTTAAATTTACCAAGGCTTGATTTGTGCCCCAAGATATGATCTATCCTGGAGAATGTTCCATGAGCACTTGAGAAAAATGTGTATTCTGTTGTTTTTGGGTGGAATGTCCTATAAATATCAATTAAGTCCATCTTGTTTAATGTATCATTTAAAGCTTGTGTTTCCTTATTTATTTTCATTTTGGATGATCTGTCCATTGGTGAAAGTGGGGTGTTAAAGTCCCCTACTATGATTGTGTTGCTGTCGATTTCCCCTTTTATGGCTGTTAGTATTTGCCTTATGTATTGAGGTGCTCCTATGTTGGGTGCATAAATATTTACAATTGTTATACCTTCCTCTTGGATGGATCCCTTGATCATTATATAGTGTCCTTCTTTGTCTCTTGTAATAGTCTTTATTTATTTATTTGTTTTTTTTTAACATCTTTATTGAAGTATAATTGCCTTACAATGGTGTGTTAGCTTCTGCTTTATAACAAAGTGAATCAGTTATACATATACAATATGTTCCCATTTCTCTTCCCTCTTGCATCTCCCTCCCTCCCACCCTCCCCATCCCATCCCTCTAGGTGGTCACAAGGCACCGAGCTGATCTCCCTGTGCTATGCGGCTGCTTCCCACTCGTTATCTATTTTACGTTTGGTAGTGTATATATGTCCATGACACTCTCTTACCCTGTCACATCTCACCCCACCCCCTCCCCATATCCTCAAGTCCATTCTCTAGTAGGTCTGTGTCTTTATTCCCGTCTTGCCACTAGGTTCTTCATGGCCTTTTTTTTTTTTCCCTTAGATTCCGTATATATGAGTTAGCATACTGTATTTGTTTTTCTCTTTCTGACTTACTTCACTCTGTATGACAGACTCTAACTCCATCCACCTCATTACAAATACCTCCATTTCATTTCTTTTTATGGCTGAGTAATATTCCATTGTATATATGTGCCACATCTTCTTTATCCATTCATCTGTCGATGGACATTTAGGTTGCTTCCATGTCCTGGCTATTGTAAATAGAGCTGCAATGAACATTTTGGTACATGACTCTTTTTGACCTATGGTTTTCTCAGGGTATATGCCCAGTAGTGGAATTGCTGGGTCGTATGGTAGTTCTATTTGTAGTTTTTTAAGGAACCTCCATACTGTTCTCCATAGTGGCTGTATCAATTTACATTCCCACCAACAGTTCAAGAGTGTTCCCTTTCCTCCACACCCTCTCCAGCATTTATTGTTTCTAGATTTTTTGATGATGGCCATTCTGACCGGTGTGAGATGATATTTCATTGTAGTTTTGATTTGCATTTCTCTAATGATTAATGATGTTGAGCATTCTTTCATGTGTCTGTAGGCCATCTGTATATCTTCTTTGGAGAAATGTCTATTTAGGTCTTCGGCCCATTTTTGGATTGGGTTGTTCGTTTTTTTGTTATTGAGCTGCCTGAGCTGCTTGTAAATCTTGGAGATTAATCCTTTGTCAGTTGCTTCATTTGCAAATATTTTCTTCCATTCTGATGGTTGTCTTTTGGTCTTGTTTATGGTTTCCTTTGCTGTGCAAAAGCTTGTAAGTTTCATTAGGTCCCATTTGTTTATTTGTGTTCTTATTTCCATTTCTCTGGGAGCTGGGTCAAAAAGAATCTTGCTGTGATGTATGTCATAGAGTGTTCTGCCTATGTTTTCCTCTAAGAGTTTGATAGTGTCTGCCCTTACACTTAGGTCTTTAATCCATTTTGAGTTTATTTTTGTGCATGGTGTCAGGGAGTGTTCTAATTTCATACTTTTACATGTACCTGTCCAATTTTCCCAGCACCACTTATTGAAGAGGCTGTCTTTTCTCCACTGTATATGCTTGCCTCCTTTATCAAAAATAAGGTGCCCATATGTGTGTGGGTTTATCTCTGGGCTTTCTATCCTGTTCCATTGATCTATATTTCTGTTTTTGTGCCAGTACCAAACTGTCTTGATTACTGAAGCTTTGTAATATAGTCTGAAGTCAGGGAGCCTGATTCCCCCAGCTCCATTTTTCGTTCTCAAGATTGCTTTGGCTATTCGGGGTCTTTTGTGTTTCCATACAAATTGTGAAATTTTTTGTTCTAGTTCTGTGAAAAATGCCAGTGGTAGTTTGATAGGGATTGCATTGAATCTGTAGATTGCTTTGGGTAGTAGAGTCATTTTCACAATGTTGATTCTTCCAATCCAGGAACATGGTATATCTCTCCATCTATTTGTATCATCTTTAATTTCTTTCATCAGTGTCTTATAATTTTCTGCATACAGGTCTTTTGTCTCCTTAGGTAGGTTTATTCCTAGATATTTTATTCTTTTTGTTGCAATGGTAAATGGGAGTGTTTTCTTAATTTCACTTTGAGATTTTTCGTCATTAGTGTATAGAATGCAAGAGATTTCTGTGCATTAATTTTGTATCCTGCTACTTTACCAAATTCATTGATTAGCTCTAGGAGTTTTCTGGTAGCATCTTTAGGATTCTCTATGTATAGTATCATGTCATCTGCAAATAGTGACAGCTTTACTTCTTCTTTTCCGATTTGGATTCCTTTTATTTCTTTGTCTTCTCTGATTGCTGTGGCTAACACTTCCAAAACTATGTTGAATAATAGTGGTGAGAGTGGGCAACCTTGTCTTGTTCCTGATCTTAGTGGAAATGGTTTCAGTTTTTCACCATTGAGGACAATGTTGGCTGTGGGTTTGTCATATATGGCCTTTATTATGTTGAGGAAAGTTCCCTCTATGCCTACTTTCTGCAGGGCTTTTATCATAAATGGGTGCTGAATTTTGTCGAAAGCTTTCTCTGCATCTATTGAGATGATCATATGGTTTTTCTCCTTCAATTTGTTAATATGATGTATCACATTGATTGATTTGCGTATATTGAAGAATCCTTGCATTCCTGGGATAAACCCCACTTGATCATGGTGTATGATCCTTTTAATGTGTTGTTGGATTCTGTTTGCTAGTATTTTGTTGAGGATTTTTGCATCTATGTTCATCAGTGATATTGGCCTGTAGTTTTCTTTCTTTGTGACATCTTTGTCTGGTTTTGGTATCAGGGTGATGGTGGCCTCGTAGAATGAGTTGGGGAGTGTTCCTCCGTCTGCAATATTTTGGAAGAGTTTGAGAAGGATAGGTGTTAGCTCTTCTCTAAATGTTTGATAGAATTCACCTGTGAAGCCATCTGGTCCTGGGCTTTTGTTTGTTGGAAGGTTTTTAATCACAGTTTCAATTTCAGTGCTTGTGATTGGTCTGTTCATATTTTCTATTTCTTCCTGGTTCAGTCTCGGCAGTTTGTGCATTTCTAAGAATCTGTCCATTTCTTCCAGGTTGTCCATTTTATTGGCACAGAGTTGCTTGTAGTAATCTCTCATGATCTTTTGTATTTCTGCAGTGTCAGTGGTTACTTCTCCTTTTTCATTTCTAATTCTATTGATCTGAGTCTTCTCCCTTTTTCTCTTGATGAGTCTGGCTAATGGTTTATCAATTTTGTTTATCTTCTCAAAGAACCAGCTTTTAGTTTCATTGATTTTTGCTATTGTTTCCTTCATTTCTTTTTCATTTATTTCTGACCTGATCTTTATAATTTCTTTCCTTCTGCTGGCTTTGGGGTGTTTTTGTTCTTCTTTCTCTAATTGCTTTAGGTGCAAGGTTAGGTTGTTTATTCGAGATGTTTCCTGTTTCTTGAGGTAGGCTTGTATTGCTATAAACTTCCCTCTTAGCACTGCTTTTGCTGCGTCCCATAGGTTTTGGGTCGTCGTATCTCCATTGTCATTTGTTTCTAGGTATTTTTTGATTTCCCCTTTGATTTCTTCAGTGATCACTTCGTTATTAAGTAATGTATTGTGTAGCCTCCATGTGTTTGTATTTTTTACAGATCTTTTCCTGTAATTGATATCTAGTCTCATAGCGTTGTGGTCGGAAAAGATACTTGATACGATTTCAATTTTCTTAAATTTACCAAGGCTTGATTTGTGCCCCAAGATATGATCTATCCTGGAGAATGTTCCATGAGCACTTGAGAAAAATGTGTATTCTGTTGTTTTTGGGTGGAATGTCCTATAAATATCAATTAAGTCCATCTTGTTTAATGTATCATTTAAAGCTTGTGTTTCCTTATTTATTTTCATTTTGGATGATCTGTCCATTGGTGAAAGTGGGGTGTTAAAGTCCCCTACTATGATTGTGTTGCTGTCGATTTCCCCTTTTATGGCTGTTAGTATTTGCCTTATGTATTGAGGTGCTCCTATGTTGGGTGCATAAATATTTACAATTGTTATACCTTCCTCTTGGATGGATCCCTTGATCATTATATAGTGTCCTTCTTTGTCTCTTGTAATAGTCTTTATTTATTTATTTGTTTTTTTTTAACATCTTTATTGAAGTATAATTGCCTTACAATGGTGTGTTAGCTTCTGCTTTATAACAAAGTGAATCAGTTATACATATACAATATGTTCCCATTTCTCTTCCCTCTTGCATCTCCCTCCCTCCCACCCTCCCCATCCCATCCCTCTAGGTGGTCACAAAGCACCGAGCTGATCTCCCTGTGCTATGCGGCTGCTTCCCACTCGTTATCTATTTTACGTTTGGTAGTGTATATATGTCCATGACACTCTCTTACCCTGTCACATCTCACCCCACCCCCTCCCCATATCCTCAAGTCCATTCTCTAGTAGGTCTGTGTCTTTATTCCCGTCTTGCCACTAGGTTCTTCATGGCCTTTTTTTTTTTTTCCCTTAGATTCCGTATATATGAGTTAGCATACTGTATTTGTTTTTCTCTTTCTGACTTACTTCACTCTGTATGACAGACTCTAACTCCATCCACCTCATTACAAATACCTCCATTTCATTTCTTTTTATGGCTGGGTAATATTCCATTGTATATATGTGCCACATCTTCTTTATCCATTCATCTGTCGATGGACATTTAGGTTGCTTCCATGTCCTGGCTATTGTAAATAGAGCTGCAATGAACATTTTGGTACATGACTCTTTTTGACCTATGGTTTTCTCAGGGTATATGCCCAGTAGTGGAATTGCTGGGTCGTATGGTAGTTCTATTTGTAGTTTTTTAAGGAACCTCCATACTGTTCTCCATAGTGGCTGTATCAATTTACATTCCCACCAACAGTTCAAGAGTGTTCCCTTTCCTCCACACCCTCTCCAGCATTTATTGTTTCTAGATTTTTTGATGATGGCCATTCTGACCGGTGTGAGATGATATTTCATTGTAGTTTTGATTTGCATTTCTCTAATGATTAATGATGTTGAGCATTCTTTCATGTGTCTGTAGGCCATCTGTATATCTTCTTTGGAGAAATGTCTATTTAGGTCTTCGGCCCGTTTTTGGATTGGGTTGTTCGTTTTTTTGTTATTGAGCTGCCTGAGCTGCTTGTAAATCTTGGAGATTAATCCTTTGTCAGTTGCTTCATTTGCAAATATTTTCTTCCATTCTGATGGTTGTCTTTTGGTCTTGTTTATGGTTTCCTTTGCTGTGCAAAAGCTTGTAAGTTTCATTAGGTCCCATTTGTTTATTTGTGTTCTTATTTCCATTTCTCTGGGAGCTGGGTCAAAAAGAATCTTGCTGTGATGTATGTCATAGAGTGTTCTGCCTATGTTTTCCTCTAAGAGTTTGATAGTGTCTGCCCTTACACTTAGGTCTTTAATCCATTTTGAGTTTATTTTTGTGCATGGTGTCAGGGAGTGTTCTAATTTCATACTTTTACATGTACCTGTCCAATTTTCCCAGCACCACTTATTGAAGAGGCTGTCTTTTCTCCACTGTATATGCTTGCCTCCTTTATCAAAAATAAGGTGCCCATATGTGTGTGGGTTTATCTCTGGGCTTTCTATCCTGTTCCATTGATCTATATTTCTGTTTTTGTGCCAGTACCAAACTGTCTTGATTACTGAAGCTTTGTAATATAGTCTTAAGTCAGGGAGCCTGATTCCCCCAGCTCCATTTTTCGTTCTCAAGATTGCTTTGGCTATTCGGGGTCTTTTGTGTTTCCATACAAATTGTGAAATTTTTTGTTCTAGTTCTGTGAAAAATGCCAGTGGTAGTTTGATAGGGATTGCATTGAATCTGTAGATTGCTTTGGGTAGTAGAGTCATTTTCACAATGTTGATTCTTCCAATCCAGGAACATGGTATATCTCTCCATCTATTTGTATCATCTTTAATTTCTTTCATCAGTGTCTTATAATTTTCTGCATACAGGTCTTTTGTCTCCTTAGGTAGGTTTATTCCTAGATATTTTATTCTTTTTGTTGCAATGGTAAATGGGAGTGTTTTCTTAATTTCACTTTGAGATTTTTCGTCATTAGTGTATAGAATGCAAGAGATTTCTGTGCATTAATTTTGTATCCTGCTACTTTACCAAATTCATTGATTAGCTCTAGGAGTTTTCTGGTAGCATCTTTAGGATTCTCTATGTATAGTATCATGTCATCTGCAAATAGTGACAGCTTTACTTCTTCTTTTCCGATTTGGATTCCTTTTATTTCTTTGTCTTCTCTGATTGCTGTGGCTAACACTTCCAAAACTATGTTGAATAATAGTGGTGAGAGTGGGCAACCTTGTCTTGTTCCTGATCTTAGTGGAAATGGTTTCAGTTTTTCACCATTGAGGACAATGTTGGCTGTGGGTTTGTCATATATGGCCTTTATTATGTTGAGGAAAGTTCCCTCTATGCCTACTTTCTGCAGGGCTTTTATCATAAATGGGTGCTGAATTTTGTCGAAAGCTTTCTCTGCATCTATTGAGATGATCATATGGTTTTTCTCCTTCAATTTGTTAATATGATGTATCACATTGATTGATTTGCGTATATTGAAGAATCCTTGCATTCCTGGGATAAACCCCACTTGATCATGGTGTATGATCCTTTTAATGTGTTGTTGGATTCTGTTTGCTAGTATTTTGTTGAGGATTTTTGCATCTATGTTCATCAGTGATATTGGCCTGTAGTTTTCTTTCTTTGTGACATCTTTGTCTGGTTTTGGTATCAGGGTGATGGTGGCCTCGTAGAATGAGTTGGGGAGTGTTCCTCCGTCTGCAATATTTTGGAAGAGTTTGAGAAGGATAGGTGTTAGCTCTTCTCTAAATGTTTGATAGAATTCACCTGTGAAGCCATCTGGTCCTGGGCTTTTGTTTGTTGGAAGGTTTTTAATCACAGTTTCAATTTCAGTGCTTGTGATTGGTCTGTTCATATTTTCCATTTCTTCCAGGTTGTCCATTTTATTGGCACAGAGTTGCTTGTAGTAATCTCTCATGATCTTTTGTATTTCTGCAGTGTCAGTGGTTACTTCTCCTTTTTCATTTCTAATTCTATTGATCTGAGTCTTCTCCCTTTTTCTCTTGATGAGTCTGGCTAATGGTTTATCAATTTTGTTTATCTTCTCAAAGAACCAGCTTTTAGTTTCATTGATTTTTGCTATTGTTTCCTTCATTTCTTTTTCATTTATTTCTGACCTGATCTTTATAATTTCTTTCCTTCTGCTGGCTTTGGGGTGTTTTTGTTCTTCTTTCTCTAATTGCTTTAGGTGCAAGGTTAGGTTGTTTATTCGAGATGTTTCCTGTTTCTTGAGGTAGGCTTGTATTGCTATAAACTTCCCTCTTAGCACTGCTTTTGCTGCGTCCCATAGGTTTTGGGTCGTCGTATCTCCATTGTCATTTGTTTCTAGGTATTTTTTGATTTCCCCTTTGATTTCTTCAGTGATCACTTCGTTATTAAGTAATGTATTGTGTAGCCTCCATGTGTTTGTATTTTTTACAGATCTTTTCCTGTAATTGATATCTAGTCTCATAGCGTTGTGGTCGGAAAAGATACTTGATACGATTTCAATTTTCTTAAATTTACCAAGGCTTGATTTGTGCCCCAAGATATGATCTATCCTGGAGAATGTTCCATGAGCACTTGAGAAAAATGTGTATTCTGTTGTTTTTGGGTGGAATGTCCTATAAATATCAATTAAGTCCATCTTGTTTAATGTATCATTTAAAGCTTGTGTTTCCTTATTTATTTTCATTTTGGATGATCTGTCCATTGGTGAAAGTGGGGTGTTAAAGTCCCCTACTATGATTGTGTTGCTGTCGATTTCCCCTTTTATGGCTGTTAGTATTTGCCTTATGTATTGAGGTGCTCCTATGTTGGGTGCATAAATATTTACAATTGTTATACCTTCCTCTTGGATGGATCCCTTGATCATTATATAGTGTCCTTCTTTGTCTCTTGTAATAGTCTTTATTTATTTATTTGTTTTTTTTAACATCTTTATTGAAGTATAATTGCCTTACAATGGTGTGTTAGCTTCTGCTTTATAACAAAGTGAATCAGTTATACATATACAATATGTTCCCATTTCTCTTCCCTCTTGCATCTCCCTCCCTCCCACCCTCCCCATCCCATCCCTCTAGGTGGTCACAAAGCACCGAGCTGATCTCCCTGTGCTATGCGGCTGCTTCCCACTCGTTATCTATTTTACGTTTGGTAGTGTATATATGTCCATGACACTCTCTTACCCTGTCACATCTCACCCCACCCCCTCCCCATATCCTCAAGTCCATTCTCTAGTAGGTCTGTGTCTTTATTCCCGTCTTGCCACTAGGTTCTTCATGGCCTTTTTTTTTTTTCCCTTAGATTCCGTATATATGAGTTAGCATACTGTATTTGTTTTTCTCTTTCTGACTTACTTCACTCTGTATGACAGACTCTAACTCCATCCACCTCATTACAAATACCTCCATTTCATTTCTTTTTATGGCTGGGTAATATTCCATTGTATATATGTGCCACATCTTCTTTATCCATTCATCTGTCGATGGACATTTAGGTTGCTTCCATGTCCTGGCTATTGTAAATAGAGCTGCAATGAACATTTTGGTACATGACTCTTTTTGACCTATGGTTTTCTCAGGGTATATGCCCAGTAGTGGAATTGCTGGGTCGTATGGTAGTTCTATTTGTAGTTTTTTAAGGAACCTCCATACTGTTCTCCATAGTGGCTGTATCAATTTACATTCCCACCAACAGTTCAAGAGTGTTCCCTTTCCTCCACACCCTCTCCAGCATTTATTGTTTCTAGATTTTTTGATGATGGCCATTCTGACCGGTGTGAGATGATATTTCATTGTAGTTTTGATTTGCATTTCTCTAATGATTAATGATGTTGAGCATTCTTTCATGTGTCTGTAGGCCATCTGTATATCTTCTTTGGAGAAATGTCTATTTAGGTCTTCGGCCCGTTTTTGGATTGGGTTGTTCGTTTTTTTGTTATTGAGCTGCCTGAGCTGCTTGTAAATCTTGGAGATTAATCCTTTGTCAGTTGCTTCATTTGCAAATATTTTCTTCCATTCTGATGGTTGTCTTTTGGTCTTGTTTATGGTTTCCTTTGCTGTGCAAAAGCTTGTAAGTTTCATTAGGTCCCATTTGTTTATTTGTGTTCTTATTTCCATTTCTCTGGGAGCTGGGTCAAAAAGAATCTTGCTGTGATGTATGTCATAGAGTGTTCTGCCTATGTTTTCCTCTAAGAGTTTGATAGTGTCTGCCCTTACACTTAGGTCTTTAATCCATTTTGAGTTTATTTTTGTGCATGGTGTCAGGGAGTGTTCTAATTTCATACTTTTACATGTACCTGTCCAATTTTCCCAGCACCACTTATTGAAGAGGCTGTCTTTTCTCCACTGTATATGCTTGCCTCCTTTATCAAACATAAGGTGCCCATATGTGTGTGGGTTTATCTCTGGGCTTTCTATCCTGTTCCATTGATCTATATTTCTGTTTTTGTGCCAGTACCAAACTGTCTTGATTACTGAAGCTTTGTAATATAGTCTTAAGTCAGGGAGCCTGATTCCCCCAGCTCCATTTTTCGTTCTCAAGATTGCTTTGGCTATTCGGGGTCTTTTGTGTTTCCATACAAATTGTGAAATTTTTTGTTCTAGTTCTGTGAAAAATGCCAGTGGTAGTTTGATAGGGATTGCATTGAATCTGTAGATTGCTTTGGGTAGTAGAGTCATTTTCACAATGTTGATTCTTCCAATCCAGGAACATGGTATATCTCTCCATCTATTTGTATCATCTTTAATTTCTTTCATCAGTGTCTTATAATTTTCTGCATACAGGTCTTTTGTCTCCTTAGGTAGGTTTATTCCTAGATATTTTATTCTTTTTGTTGCAATGGTAAATGGGAGTGTTTTCTTAATTTCACTTTGAGATTTTTCGTCATTAGTGTATAGAATGCAAGAGATTTCTGTGCATTAATTTTGTATCCTGCTACTTTACCAAATTCATTGATTAGCTCTAGGAGTTTTCTGGTAGCATCTTTAGGATTCTCTATGTATAGTATCATGTCATCTGCAAATAGTGACAGCTTTACTTCTTCTTTTCCGATTTGGATTCCTTTTATTTCTTTGTCTTCTCTGATTGCTGTGGCTAACACTTCCAAAACTATGTTGAATAATAGTGGTGAGAGTGGGCAACCTTGTCTTGTTCCTGATCTTAGTGGAAATGGTTTCAGTTTTTCACCATTGAGGACAATGTTGGCTGTGGGTTTGTCATATATGGCCTTTATTATGTTGAGGAAAGTTCCCTCTATGCCTACTTTCTGCAGGGCTTTTATCATAAATGGGTGCTGAATTTTGTCGAAAGCTTTCTCTGCATCTATTGAGATGATCATATGGTTTTTCTCCTTCAATTTGTTAATATGATGTATCACATTGATTGATTTGCGTATATTGAAGAATCCTTGCATTCCTGGGATAAACCCCACTTGATCATGGTGTATGATCCTTTTAATGTGTTGTTGGATTCTGTTTGCTAGTATTTTGTTGAGGATTTTTGCATCTATGTTCATCAGTGATATTGGCCTGTAGTTTTCTTTCTTTGTGACATCTTTGTCTGGTTTTGGTATCAGGGTGATGGTGGCCTCGTAGAATGAGTTGGGGAGTGTTCCTCCGTCTGCAATATTTTGGAAGAGTTTGAGAAGGATAGGTGTTAGCTCTTCTCTAAATGTTTGATAGAATTCACCTGTGAAGCCATCTGGTCCTGGGCTTTTGTTTGTTGGAAGGTTTTTAATCACAGTTTCAATTTCAGTGCTTGTGATTGGTCTGTTCATATTTTCTATTTCTTCCTGGTTCAGTCTCGGCAGTTTGTGCATTTCTAAGAATCTGTCCATTTCTTCCAGGTTGTCCATTTTATTGGCACAGAGTTGCTTGTAGTAATCTCTCATGATCTTTTGTATTTCTGCAGTGTCAGTGGTTACTTCTCCTTTTTCATTTCTAATTCTATTGATCTGAGTCTTCTCCCTTTTTCTCTTGATGAGTCTGGCTAATGGTTTATCAATTTTGTTTATCTTCTCAAAGAACCAGCTTTTAGTTTCATTGATTTTTGCTATTGTTTCCTTCATTTCTTTTTCATTTATTTCTGACCTGATCTTTATAATTTCTTTCCTTCTGCTGGCTTTGGGGTGTTTTTGTTCTTCTTTCTCTAATTGCTTTAGGTGCAAGGTTAGGTTGTTTATTCGAGATGTTTCCTGTTTCTTGAGGTAGGCTTGTATTGCTATAAACTTCCCTCTTAGCACTGCTTTTGCTGCGTCCCATAGGTTTTGGGTCGTCGTATCTCCATTGTCATTTGTTTCTAGGTATTTTTTGATTTCCCCTTTGATTTCTTCAGTGATCACTTCGTTATTAAGTAATGTATTGTGTAGCCTCCATGTGTTTGTATTTTTTACAGATCTTTTCCTGTAATTGATATCTAGTCTCATAGCGTTGTGGTCGGAAAAGATACTTGATACGATTTCAATTTTCTTAAATTTACCAAGGCTTGATTTGTGCCCCAAGATATGATCTATCCTGGAGAATGTTCCATGAGCACTTGAGAAAAATGTGTATTCTGTTGTTTTTGGGTGGAATGTCCTATAAATATCAATTAAGTCCATCTTGTTTAATGTATCATTTAAAGCTTGTGTTTCCTTATTTATTTTCATTTTGGATGATCTGTCCATTGGTGAAAGTGGGGTGTTAAAGTCCCCTACTATGATTGTGTTGCTGTCGATTTCCCCTTTTATGGCTGTTAGTATTTGCCTTATGTATTGAGGTGCTCCTATGTTGGGTGCATAAATATTTACAATTGTTATACCTTCCTCTTGGATGGATCCCTTGATCATTATATAGTGTCCTTCTTTGTCTCTTGTAATAGTCTTTATTTATTTATTTGTTTTTTTTTAACATCTTTATTGAAGTATAATTGCCTTACAATGGTGTGTTAGCTTCTGCTTTATAACAAAGTGAATCAGTTATACATATACAATATGTTCCCATTTCTCTTCCCTCTTGCATCTCCCTCCCTCCCACCCTCCCCATCCCATCCCTCTAGGTGGTCACAAAGCACCGAGCTGATCTCCCTGTGCTATGCGGCTGCTTCCCACTCGTTATCTATTTTACGTTTGGTAGTGTATATATGTCCATGACACTCTCTTACCCTGTCACATCTCACCCCACCCCCTCCCCATATCCTCAAGTCCATTCTCTAGTAGGTCTGTGTCTTTATTCCCGTCTTGCCACTAGGTTCTTCATGGCCTTTTTTTTTTTTTCCCTTAGATTCCGTATATATGAGTTAGCATACTGTATTTGTTTTTCTCTTTCTGACTTACTTCACTCTGTATGACAGACTCTAACTCCATCCACCTCATTACAAATACCTCCATTTCATTTCTTTTTATGGCTGGGTAATATTCCATTGTATATATGTGCCACATCTTCTTTATCCATTCATCTGTCGATGGACATTTAGGTTGCTTCCATGTCCTGGCTATTGTAAATAGAGCTGCAATGAACATTTTGGTACATGACTCTTTTTGACCTATGGTTTTCTCAGGGTATATGCCCAGTAGTGGAATTGCTGGGTCGTATGGTAGTTCTATTTGTAGTTTTTTAAGGAACCTCCATACTGTTCTCCATAGTGGCTGTATCAATTTACATTCCCACCAACAGTTCAAGAGTGTTCCCTTTCCTCCACACCCTCTCCAGCATTTATTGTTTCTAGATTTTTTGATGATGGCCATTCTGACCGGTGTGAGATGATATTTCATTGTAGTTTTGATTTGCATTTCTCTAATGATTAATGATGTTGAGCATTCTTTCATGTGTCTGTAGGCCATCTGTATATCTTCTTTGGAGAAATGTCTATTTAGGTCTTCGGCCCGTTTTTGGATTGGGTTGTTCGTTTTTTTGTTATTGAGCTGCCTGAGCTGCTTGTAAATCTTGGAGATTAATCCTTTGTCAGTTGCTTCATTTGCAAATATTTTCTTCCATTCTGATGGTTGTCTTTTGGTCTTGTTTATGGTTTCCTTTGCTGTGCAAAAGCTTGTAAGTTTCATTAGGTCCCATTTGTTTATTTGTGTTCTTATTTCCATTTCTCTGGGAGCTGGGTCAAAAAGAATCTTGCTGTGATGTATGTCATAGAGTGTTCTGCCTATGTTTTCCTCTAAGAGTTTGATAGTGTCTGCCCTTACACTTAGGTCTTTAATCCATTTTGAGTTTATTTTTGTGCATGGTGTCAGGGAGTGTTCTAATTTCATACTTTTACATGTACCTGTCCAATTTTCCCAGCACCACTTATTGAAGAGGCTGTCTTTTCTCCACTGTATATGCTTGCCTCCTTTATCAAAAATAAGGTGCCCATATGTGTGTGGGTTTATCTCTGGGCTTTCTATCCTGTTCCATTGATCTATATTTCTGTTTTTGTGCCAGTACCAAACTGTCTTGATTACTGAAGCTTTGTAATATAGTCTTAAGTCAGGGAGCCTGATTCCCCCAGCTCCATTTTTCGTTCTCAAGATTGCTTTGGCTATTCGGGGTCTTTTGTGTTTCCATACAAATTGTGAAATTTTTTGTTCTAGTTCTGTGAAAAATGCCAGTGGTAGTTTGATAGGGATTGCATTGAATCTGTAGATTGCTTTGGGTAGTAGAGTCATTTTCACAATGTTGATTCTTCCAATCCAGGAACATGGTATATCTCTCCATCTATTTGTATCATCTTTAATTTCTTTCATCAGTGTCTTATAATTTTCTGCATACAGGTCTTTTGTCTCCTTAGGTAGGTTTATTCCTAGATATTTTATTCTTTTTGTTGCAATGGTAAATGGGAGTGTTTTCTTAATTTCACTTTGAGATTTTTCGTCATTAGTGTATAGAATGCAAGAGATTTCTGTGCATTAATTTTGTATCCTGCTACTTTACCAAATTCATTGATTAGCTCTAGGAGTTTTCTGGTAGCATCTTTAGGATTCTCTATGTATAGTATCATGTCATCTGCAAATAGTGACAGCTTTACTTCTTCTTTTCCGATTTGGATTCCTTTTATTTCTTTGTCTTCTCTGATTGCTGTGGCTAACACTTCCAAAACTATGTTGAATAATAGTGGTGAGAGTGGGCAACCTTGTCTTGTTCCTGATCTTAGTGGAAATGGTTTCAGTTTTTCACCATTGAGGACAATGTTGGCTGTGGGTTTGTCATATATGGCCTTTATTATGTTGAGGAAAGTTCCCTCTATGCCTACTTTCTGCAGGGCTTTTATCATAAATGGGTGCTGAATTTTGTCAAAAGCTTTCTCTGCATCTATTGAGATGATCATATGGTTTTTCTCCTTCAATTTGTTAATATGATGTATCACATTGATTGATTTGCGTATATTGAAGAATCCTTGCATTCCTGGGATAAACCCCACTTGATCATGGTGTATGATCCTTTTAATGTGTTGTTGGATTCTGTTTGCTAGTATTTTGTTGAGGATTTTTGCATCTATGTTCATCAGTGATATTGGCCTGTAGTTTTCTTTCTTTGTGACATCTTTGTCTGGTTTTGGTATCAGGGTGATGGTGGCCTCGTAGAATGAGTTGGGGAGTGTTCCTCCGTCTGCAATATTTTGGAAGAGTTTGAGAAGGATAGGTGTTAGCTCTTCTCTAAATGTTTGATAGAATTCACCTGTGAAGCCATCTGGTCCTGGGCTTTTGTTTGTTGGAAGGTTTTTAATCACAGTTTCAATTTCAGTGCTTGTGATTGGTCTGTTCATATTTTCTATTTCTTCCTGGTTCAGTCTCGGCAGTTTGTGCATTTCTAAGAATCTGTCCATTTCTTCCAGGTTGTCCATTTTATTGGCACAGAGTTGCTTGTAGTAATCTCTCATGATCTTTTGTATTTCTGCAGTGTCAGTGGTTACTTCTCCTTTTTCATTTCTAATTCTATTGATCTGAGTCTTCTCCCTTTTTCTCTTGATGAGTCTGGCTAATGGTTTATCAATTTTGTTTATCTTCTCAAAGAACCAGCTTTTAGTTTCATTGATTTTTGCTATTGTTTCCTTCATTTCTTTTTCATTTATTTCTGACCTGATCTTTATAATTTCTTTCCTTCTGCTGGCTTTGGGGTGTTTTTGTTCTTCTTTCTCTAATTGCTTTAGGTGCAAGGTTAGGTTGTTTATTCGAGATGTTTCCTGTTTCTTGAGGTAGGCTTGTATTGCTATAAACTTCCCTCTTAGCACTGCTTTTGCTGCGTCCCATAGGTTTTGGGTCGTCGTATCTCCATTGTCATTTGTTTCTAGGTATTTTTTGATTTCCCCTTTGATTTCTTCAGTGATCACTTCGTTATTAAGTAATGTATTGTGTAGCCTCCATGTGTTTGTATTTTTTACAGATCTTTTCCTGTAATTGATATCTAGTCTCATAGCGTTGTGGTCGGAAAAGATACTTGATACGATTTCAATTTTCTTAAATTTACCAAGGCTTGATTTGTGCCCCAAGATATGATCTATCCTGGAGAATGTTCCATGAGCACTTGAGAAAAATGTGTATTCTGTTGTTTTTGGGTGGAATGTCCTATAAATATCAATTAAGTCCATCTTGTTTAATGTATCATTTAAAGCTTGTGTTTCCTTATTTATTTTCATTTTGGATGATCTGTCCATTGGTGAAAGTGGGGTGTTAAAGTCCCCTACTATGATTGTGTTGCTGTCGATTTCCCCTTTTATGGCTGTTAGTATTTGCCTTATGTATTGAGGTGCTCCTATGTTGGGTGCATAAATATTTACAATTGTTATACCTTCCTCTTGGATGGATCCCTTGATCATTATATAGTGTCCTTCTTTGTCTCTTGTAATAGTCTTTATTTATTTATTTGTTTTTTTTTAACATCTTTATTGAAGTATAATTGCCTTACAATGGTGTGTTAGCTTCTGCTTTATAACAAAGTGAATCAGTTATACATATACAATATGTTCCCATTTCTCTTCCCTCTTGCATCTCCCTCCCTCCCACCCTCCCCATCCCATCCCTCTAGGTGGTCACAAAGCACCGAGCTGATCTCCCTGTGCTATGCGGCTGCTTCCCACTCGTTATCTATTTTACGTTTGGTAGTGTATATATGTCCATGACACTCTCTTACCCTGTCACATCTCACCCCACCCCCTCCCCATATCCTCAAGTCCATTCTCTAGTAGGTCTGTGTCTTTATTCCCGTCTTGCCACTAGGTTCTTCATGGCCTTTTTTTTTTTTTTCCCTTAGATTCCGTATATATGAGTTAGCATACTGTATTTGTTTTTCTCTTTCTGACTTACTTCACTCTGTATGACAGACTCTAACTCCATCCACCTCATTACAAATACCTCCATTTCATTTCTTTTTATGGCTGAGTAATATTCCATTGTATATATGTGCCACATCTTCTTTATCCATTCATCTGTCGATGGACATTTAGGTTGCTTCCATGTCCTGGCTATTGTAAATAGAGCTGCAATGAACATTTTGGTACATGACTCTTTTTGACCTATGGTTTTCTCAGGGTATATGCCCAGTAGTGGAATTGCTGGGTCGTATGGTAGTTCTATTTGTAGTTTTTTAAGGAACCTCCATACTGTTCTCCATAGTGGCTGTATCAATTTACATTCCCACCAACAGTTCAAGAGTGTTCCCTTTCCTCCACACCCTCTCCAGCATTTATTGTTTCTAGATTTTTTGATGATGGCCATTCTGACCGGTGTGAGATGATATTTCATTGTAGTTTTGATTTGCATTTCTCTAATGATTAATGATGTTGAGCATTCTTTCATGTGTCTGTAGGCCATCTGTATATCTTCTTTGGAGAAATGTCTATTTAGGTCTTCGGCCCATTTTTGGATTGGGTTGTTCGTTTTTTTGTTATTGAGCTGCCTGAGCTGCTTGTAAATCTTGGAGATTAATCCTTTGTCAGTTGCTTCATTTGCAAATATTTTCTTCCATTCTGATGGTTGTCTTTTGGTCTTGTTTATGGTTTCCTTTGCTGTGCAAAAGCTTGTAAGTTTCATTAGGTCCCATTTGTTTATTTGTGTTCTTATTTCCATTTCTCTGGGAGCTGGGTCAAAAAGAATCTTGCTGTGATGTATGTCATAGAGTGTTCTGCCTATGTTTTCCTCTAAGAGTTTGATAGTGTCTGCCCTTACACTTAGGTCTTTAATCCATTTTGAGTTTATTTTTGTGCATGGTGTCAGGGAGTGTTCTAATTTCATACTTTTACATGTACCTGTCCAATTTTCCCAGCACCACTTATTGAAGAGGCTGTCTTTTCTCCACTGTATATGCTTGCCTCCTTTATCAAAAATAAGGTGCCCATATGTGTGTGGGTTTATCTCTGGGCTTTCTATCCTGTTCCATTGATCTATATTTCTGTTTTTGTGCCAGTACCAAACTGTCTTGATTACTGAAGCTTTGTAATATAGTCTGAAGTCAGGGAGCCTGATTCCCCCAGCTCCATTTTTCGTTCTCAAGATTGCTTTGGCTCTTCGGGGTCTTTTGTGTTTCCATACAAATTGTGAAATTTTTTGTTCTAGTTCTGTGAAAAATGCCAGTGGTAGTTTGATAGGGATTGCATTGAATCTGTAGATTGCTTTGGGTAGTAGAGTCATTTTCACAATGTTGATTCTTCCAATCCAGGAACATGGTATATCTCTCCATCTATTTGTATCATCTTTAATTTCTTTCATCAGTGTCTTATAATTTTCTGCATACAGGTCTTTTGTCTCCTTAGGTAGGTTTATTCCTAGATATTTTATTCTTTTTGTTGCAATGGTAAATGGGAGTGTTTTCTTAATTTCACTTTGAGATTTTTCGTCATTAGTGTATAGAATGCAAGAGATTTCTGTGCATTAATTTTGTATCCTGCTACTTTACCAAATTCATTGATTAGCTCTAGGAGTTTTCTGGTAGCATCTTTAGGATTCTCTATGTATAGTATCATGTCATCTGCAAATAGTGACAGCTTTACTTCTTCTTTTCCGATTTGGATTCCTTTTATTTCTTTGTCTTCTCTGATTGCTGTGGCTAACACTTCCAAAACTATGTTGAATAATAGTGGTGAGAGTGGGCAACCTTGTCTTGTTCCTGATCTTAGTGGAAATGGTTTCAGTTTTTCACCATTGAGGACAATGTTGGCTGTGGGTTTGTCATATATGGCCTTTATTATGTTGAGGAAAGTTCCCTCTATGCCTACTTTCTGCAGGGCTTTTATCATAAATGGGTGCTGAATTTTGTCGAAAGCTTTCTCTGCATCTATTGAGATGATCATATGGTTTTTCTCCTTCAATTTGTTAATATGATGTATCACATTGATTGATTTGCGTATATTGAAGAATCCTTGCATTCCTGGGATAAACCCCACTTGATCATGGTGTATGATCCTTTTAATGTGTTGTTGGATTCTGTTTGCTAGTATTTTGTTGAGGATTTTTGCATCTATGTTCATCAGTGATATTGGCCTGTAGTTTTCTTTCTTTGTGACATCTTTGTCTGGTTTTGGTATCAGGGTGATGGTGGCCTCGTAGAATGAGTTGGGGAGTGTTCCTCCGTCTGCAATATTTTGGAAGAGTTTGAGAAGGATAGGTGTTAGCTCTTCTCTAAATGTTTGATAGAATTCACCTGTGAAGCCATCTGGTCCTGGGCTTTTGTTTGTTGGAAGGTTTTTAATCACAGTTTCAATTTCAGTGCTTGTGATTGGTCTGTTCATATTTTCCATTTCTTCCAGGTTGTCCATTTTATTGGCACAGAGTTGCTTGTAGTAATCTCTCATGATCTTTTGTATTTCTGCAGTGTCAGTGGTTACTTCTCCTTTTTCATTTCTAATTCTATTGATCTGAGTCTTCTCCCTTTTTCTCTTGATGAGTCTGGCTAATGGTTTATCAATTTTGTTTATCTTCTCAAAGAACCAGCTTTTAGTTTCATTGATTTTTGCTATTGTTTCCTTCATTTCTTTTTCATTTATTTCTGACCTGATCTTTATAATTTCTTTCCTTCTGCTGGCTTTGGGGTGTTTTTGTTCTTCTTTCTCTAATTGCTTTAGGTGCAAGGTTAGGTTGTTTATTCGAGATGTTTCCTGTTTCTTGAGGTAGGCTTGTATTGCTATAAACTTCCCTCTTAGCACTGCTTTTGCTGCGTCCCATAGGTTTTGGGTCGTCGTATCTCCATTGTCATTTGTTTCTAGGTATTTTTTGATTTCCCCTTTGATTTCTTCAGTGATCACTTCGTTATTAAGTAATGTATTGTGTAGCCTCCATGTGTTTGTATTTTTTACAGATCTTTTCCTGTAATTGATATCTAGTCTCATAGCGTTGTGGTCGGAAAAGATACTTGATACGATTTCAATTTTCTTAAATTTACCAAGGCTTGATTTGTGCCCCAAGATATGATCTATCCTGGAGAATGTTCCATGAGCACTTGAGAAAAATGTGTATTCTGTTGTTTTTGGGTGGAATGTCCTATAAATATCAATTAAGTCCATCTTGTTTAATGTATCATTTAAAGCTTGTGTTTCCTTATTTATTTTCATTTTGGATGATCTGTCCATTGGTGAAAGTGGGGTGTTAAAGTCCCCTACTATGATTGTGTTGCTGTCGATTTCCCCTTTTATGGCTGTTAGTATTTGCCTTATGTATTGAGGTGCTCCTATGTTGGGTGCATAAATATTTACAATTGTTATACCTTCCTCTTGGATGGATCCCTTGATCATTATATAGTGTCCTTCTTTGTCTCTTGTAATAGTCTTTATTTATTTATTTGTTTTTTTTAACATCTTTATTGAAGTATAATTGCCTTACAATGGTGTGTTAGCTTCTGCTTTATAACAAAGTGAATCAGTTATACATATACAATATGTTCCCATTTCTCTTCCCTCTTGCATCTCCCTCCCTCCCACCCTCCCCATCCCATCCCTCTAGGTGGTCACAAAGCACCGAGCTGATCTCCCTGTGCTATGCGGCTGCTTCCCACTCGTTATCTATTTTACGTTTGGTAGTGTATATATGTCCATGACACTCTCTTACCCTGTCACATCTCACCCCACCCCCTCCCCATATCCTCAAGTCCATTCTCTAGTAGGTCTGTGTCTTTATTCCCGTCTTGCCACTAGGTTCTTCATGGCCTTTTTTTTTTTTTCCCTTAGATTCCGTATATATGAGTTAGCATACTGTATTTGTTTTTCTCTTTCTGACTTACTTCACTCTGTATGACAGACTCTAACTCCATCCACCTCATTACAAATACCTCCATTTCATTTCTTTTTATGGCTGGGTAATATTCCATTGTATATATGTGCCACATCTTCTTTATCCATTCATCTGTCGATGGACATTTAGGTTGCTTCCATGTCCTGGCTATTGTAAATAGAGCTGCAATGAACATTTTGGTACATGACTCTTTTTGACCTATGGTTTTCTCAGGGTATATGCCCAGTAGTGGAATTGCTGGGTCGTATGGTAGTTCTATTTGTAGTTTTTTAAGGAACCTCCATACTGTTCTCCATAGTGGCTGTATCAATTTACATTCCCACCAACAGTTCAAGAGTGTTCCCTTTCCTCCACACCCTCTCCAGCATTTATTGTTTCTAGATTTTTTGATGATGGCCATTCTGACCGGTGTGAGATGATATTTCATTGTAGTTTTGATTTGCATTTCTCTAATGATTAATGATGTTGAGCATTCTTTCATGTGTCTGTAGGCCATCTGTATATCTTCTTTGGAGAAATGTCTATTTAGGTCTTCGGCCCGTTTTTGGATTGGGTTGTTCGTTTTTTTGTTATTGAGCTGCCTGAGCTGCTTGTAAATCTTGGAGATTAATCCTTTGTCAGTTGCTTCATTTGCAAATATTTTCTTCCATTCTGATGGTTGTCTTTTGGTCTTGTTTATGGTTTCCTTTGCTGTGCAAAAGCTTGTAAGTTTCATTAGGTCCCATTTGTTTATTTGTGTTCTTATTTCCATTTCTCTGGGAGCTGGGTCAAAAAGAATCTTGCTGTGATGTATGTCATAGAGTGTTCTGCCTATGTTTTCCTCTAAGAGTTTGATAGTGTCTGCCCTTACACTTAGGTCTTTAATCCATTTTGAGTTTATTTTTGTGCATGGTGTCAGGGAGTGTTCTAATTTCATACTTTTACATGTACCTGTCCAATTTTCCCAGCACCACTTATTGAAGAGGCTGTCTTTTCTCCACTGTATATGCTTGCCTCCTTTATCAAAAATAAGGTGCCCATATGTGTGTGGGTTTATCTCTGGGCTTTCTATCCTGTTCCATTGATCTATATTTCTGTTTTTGTGCCAGTACCAAACTGTCTTGATTACTGAAGCTTTGTAATATAGTCTTAAGTCAGGGAGCCTGATTCCCCCAGCTCCATTTTTCGTTCTCAAGATTGCTTTGGCTATTCGGGGTCTTTTGTGTTTCCATACAAATTGTGAAATTTTTTGTTCTAGTTCTGTGAAAAATGCCAGTGGTAGTTTGATAGGGATTGCATTGAATCTGTAGATTGCTTTGGGTAGTAGAGTCATTTTCACAATGTTGATTCTTCCAATCCAGGAACATGGTATATCTCTCCATCTATTTGTATCATCTTTAATTTCTTTCATCAGTGTCTTATAATTTTCTGCATACAGGTCTTTTGTCTCCTTAGGTAGGTTTATTCCTAGATATTTTATTCTTTTTGTTGCAATGGTAAATGGGAGTGTTTTCTTAATTTCACTTTGAGATTTTTCGTCATTAGTGTATAGAATGCAAGAGATTTCTGTGCATTAATTTTGTATCCTGCTACTTTACCAAATTCATTGATTAGCTCTAGGAGTTTTCTGGTAGCATCTTTAGGATTCTCTATGTATAGTATCATGTCATCTGCAAATAGTGACAGCTTTACTTCTTCTTTTCCGATTTGGATTCCTTTTATTTCTTTGTCTTCTCTGATTGCTGTGGCTAACACTTCCAAAACTATGTTGAATAATAGTGGTGAGAGTGGGCAACCTTGTCTTGTTCCTGATCTTAGTGGAAATGGTTTCAGTTTTTCACCATTGAGGACAATGTTGGCTGTGGGTTTGTCATATATGGCCTTTATTATGTTGAGGAAAGTTCCCTCTATGCCTACTTTCTGCAGGGCTTTTATCATAAATGGGTGCTGAATTTTGTCGAAAGCTTTCTCTGCATCTATTGAGATGATCATATGGTTTTTCTCCTTCAATTTGTTAATATGATGTATCACATTGATTGATTTGCGTATATTGAAGAATCCTTGCATTCCTGGGATAAACCCCACTTGATCATGGTGTATGATCCTTTTAATGTGTTGTTGGATTCTGTTTGCTAGTATTTTGTTGAGGATTTTTGCATCTATGTTCATCAGTGATATTGGCCTGTAGTTTTCTTTCTTTGTGACATCTTTGTCTGGTTTTGGTATCAGGGTGATGGTGGCCTCGTAGAATGAGTTGGGGAGTGTTCCTCCGTCTGCAATATTTTGGAAGAGTTTGAGAAGGATAGGTGTTAGCTCTTCTCTAAATGTTTGATAGAATTCACCTGTGAAGCCATCTGGTCCTGGGCTTTTGTTTGTTGGAAGGTTTTTAATCACAGTTTCAATTTCAGTGCTTGTGATTGGTCTGTTCATATTTTCTATTTCTTCCTGGTTCAGTCTCGGCAGTTTGTGCATTTCTAAGAATCTGTCCATTTCTTCCAGGTTGTCCATTTTATTGGCACAGAGTTGCTTGTAGTAATCTCTCATGATCTTTTGTATTTCTGCAGTGTCAGTGGTTACTTCTCCTTTTTCATTTCTAATTCTATTGATCTGAGTCTTCTCCCTTTTTCTCTTGATGAGTCTGGCTAATGGTTTATCAATTTTGTTTATCTTCTCAAAGAACCAGCTTTTAGTTTCATTGATTTTTGCTATTGTTTCCTTCATTTCTTTTTCATTTATTTCTGACCTGATCTTTATAATTTCTTTCCTTCTGCTGGCTTTGGGGTGTTTTTGTTCTTCTTTCTCTAATTGCTTTAGGTGCAAGGTTAGGTTGTTTATTCGAGATGTTTCCTGTTTCTTGAGGTAGGCTTGTATTGCTATAAACTTCCCTCTTAGCACTGCTTTTGCTGCGTCCCATAGGTTTTGGGTCGTCGTATCTCCATTGTCATTTGTTTCTAGGTATTTTTTGATTTCCCCTTTGATTTCTTCAGTGATCACTTCGTTATTAAGTAATGTATTGTGTAGCCTCCATGTGTTTGTATTTTTTACAGATCTTTTCCTGTAATTGATATCTAGTCTCATAGCGTTGTGGTCGGAAAAGATACTTGATACGATTTCAATTTTCTTAAATTTACCAAGGCTTGATTTGTGCCCCAAGATATGATCTATCCTGGAGAATGTTCCATGAGCACTTGAGAAAAATGTGTATTCTGTTGTTTTTGGGTGGAATGTCCTATAAATATCAATTAAGTCCATCTTGTTTAATGTATCATTTAAAGCTTGTGTTTCCTTATTTATTTTCATTTTGGATGATCTGTCCATTGGTGAAAGTGGGGTGTTAAAGTCCCCTACTATGATTGTGTTGCTGTCGATTTCCCCTTTTATGGCTGTTAGTATTTGCCTTATGTATTGAGGTGCTCCTATGTTGGGTGCATAAATATTTACAATTGTTATACCTTCCTCTTGGATGGATCCCTTGATCATTATATAGTGTCCTTCTTTGTCTCTTGTAATAGTCTTTATTTATTTATTTGTTTTTTTTTAACATCTTTATTGAAGTATAATTGCCTTACAATGGTGTGTTAGCTTCTGCTTTATAACAAAGTGAATCAGTTATACATATACAATATGTTCCCATTTCTCTTCCCTCTTGCATCTCCCTCCCTCCCACCCTCCCCATCCCATCCCTCTAGGTGGTCACAAAGCACCGAGCTGATCTCCCTGTGCTATGCGGCTGCTTCCCACTCGTTATCTATTTTACGTTTGGTAGTGTATATATGTCCATGACACTCTCTTACCCTGTCACATCTCACCCCACCCCCTCCCCATATCCTCAAGTCCATTCTCTAGTAGGTCTGTGTCTTTATTCCCGTCTTGCCACTAGGTTCTTCATGGCCTTTTTTTTTTTTTCCCTTAGATTCCGTATATATGAGTTAGCATACTGTATTTGTTTTTCTCTTTCTGACTTACTTCACTCTGTATGACAGACTCTAACTCCATCCACCTCATTACAAATACCTCCATTTCATTTCTTTTTATGGCTGGGTAATATTCCATTGTATATATGTGCCACATCTTCTTTATCCATTCATCTGTCGATGGACATTTAGGTTGCTTCCATGTCCTGGCTATTGTAAATAGAGCTGCAATGAACATTTTGGTACATGACTCTTTTTGACCTATGGTTTTCTCAGGGTATATGCCCAGTAGTGGAATTGCTGGGTCGTATGGTAGTTCTATTTGTAGTTTTTTAAGGAACCTCCATACTGTTCTCCATAGTGGCTGTATCAATTTACATTCCCACCAACAGTTCAAGAGTGTTCCCTTTCCTCCACACCCTCTCCAGCATTTATTGTTTCTAGATTTTTTGATGATGGCCATTCTGACCGGTGTGAGATGATATTTCATTGTAGTTTTGATTTGCATTTCTCTAATGATTAATGATGTTGAGCATTCTTTCATGTGTCTGTAGGCCATCTGTATATCTTCTTTGGAGAAATGTCTATTTAGGTCTTCGGCCCGTTTTTGGATTGGGTTGTTCGTTTTTTTGTTATTGAGCTGCCTGAGCTGCTTGTAAATCTTGGAGATTAATCCTTTGTCAGTTGCTTCATTTGCAAATATTTTCTTCCATTCTGATGGTTGTCTTTTGGTCTTGTTTATGGTTTCCTTTGCTGTGCAAAAGCTTGTAAGTTTCATTAGGTCCCATTTGTTTATTTGTGTTCTTATTTCCATTTCTCTGGGAGCTGGGTCAAAAAGAATCTTGCTGTGATGTATGTCATAGAGTGTTCTGCCTATGTTTTCCTCTAAGAGTTTGATAGTGTCTGCCCTTACACTTAGGTCTTTAATCCATTTTGAGTTTATTTTTGTGCATGGTGTCAGGGAGTGTTCTAATTTCATACTTTTACATGTACCTGTCCAATTTTCCCAGCACCACTTATTGAAGAGGCTGTCTTTTCTCCACTGTATATGCTTGCCTCCTTTATCAAAAATAAGGTGCCCATATGTGTGTGGGTTTATCTCTGGGCTTTCTATCCTGTTCCATTGATCTATATTTCTGTTTTTGTGCCAGTACCAAACTGTCTTGATTACTGAAGCTTTGTAATATAGTCTTAAGTCAGGGAGCCTGATTCCCCCAGCTCCATTTTTCGTTCTCAAGATTGCTTTGGCTATTCGGGGTCTTTTGTGTTTCCATACAAATTGTGAAATTTTTTGTTCTAGTTCTGTGAAAAATGCCAGTGGTAGTTTGATAGGGATTGCATTGAATCTGTAGATTGCTTTGGGTAGTAGAGTCATTTTCACAATGTTGATTCTTCCAATCCAGGAACATGGTATATCTCTCCATCTATTTGTATCATCTTTAATTTCTTTCATCAGTGTCTTATAATTTTCTGCATACAGGTCTTTTGTCTCCTTAGGTAGGTTTATTCCTAGATATTTTATTCTTTTTGTTGCAATGGTAAATGGGAGTGTTTTCTTAATTTCACTTTGAGATTTTTCGTCATTAGTGTATAGAATGCAAGAGATTTCTGTGCATTAATTTTGTATCCTGCTACTTTACCAAATTCATTGATTAGCTCTAGGAGTTTTCTGGTAGCATCTTTAGGATTCTCTATGTATAGTATCATGTCATCTGCAAATAGTGACAGCTTTACTTCTTCTTTTCCGATTTGGATTCCTTTTATTTCTTTGTCTTCTCTGATTGCTGTGGCTAACACTTCCAAAACTATGTTGAATAATAGTGGTGAGAGTGGGCAACCTTGTCTTGTTCCTGATCTTAGTGGAAATGGTTTCAGTTTTTCACCATTGAGGACAATGTTGGCTGTGGGTTTGTCATATATGGCCTTTATTATGTTGAGGAAAGTTCCCTCTATGCCTACTTTCTGCAGGGCTTTTATCATAAATGGGTGCTGAATTTTGTCGAAAGCTTTCTCTGCATCTATTGAGATGATCATATGGTTTTTCTCCTTCAATTTGTTAATATGATGTATCACATTGATTGATTTGCGTATATTGAAGAATCCTTGCATTCCTGGGATAAACCCCACTTGATCATGGTGTATGATCCTTTTAATGTGTTGTTGGATTCTGTTTGCTAGTATTTTGTTGAGGATTTTTGCATCTATGTTCATCAGTGATATTGGCCTGTAGTTTTCTTTCTTTGTGACATCTTTGTCTGGTTTTGGTATCAGGGTGATGGTGGCCTCGTAGAATGAGTTGGGGAGTGTTCCTCCGTCTGCAATATTTTGGAAGAGTTTGAGAAGGATAGGTGTTAGCTCTTCTCTAAATGTTTGATAGAATTCACCTGTGAAGCCATCTGGTCCTGGGCTTTTGTTTGTTGGAAGGTTTTTAATCACAGTTTCAATTTCAGTGCTTGTGATTGGTCTGTTCATATTTTCTATTTCTTCCTGGTTCAGTCTCGGCAGTTTGTGCATTTCTAAGAATCTGTCCATTTCTTCCAGGTTGTCCATTTTATTGGCACAGAGTTGCTTGTAGTAATCTCTCATGATCTTTTGTATTTCTGCAGTGTCAGTGGTTACTTCTCCTTTTTCATTTCTAATTCTATTGATCTGAGTCTTCTCCCTTTTTCTCTTGATGAGTCTGGCTAATGGTTTATCAATTTTGTTTATCTTCTCAAAGAACCAGCTTTTAGTTTCATTGATTTTTGCTATTGTTTCCTTCATTTCTTTTTCATTTATTTCTGACCTGATTTTTATAATTTCTTTCCTTCTGCTGGCTTTGGGGTGTTTTTGTTCTTCTTTCTCTAATTGCTTTAGGTGCAAGGTTAGGTTGTTTATTCGAGATGTTTCCTGTTTCTTGAGGTAGGCTTGTATTGCTATAAACTTCCCTCTTAGCACTGCTTTTGCTGCGTCCCATAGGTTTTGGGTCGTCGTATCTCCATTGTCATTTGTTTCTAGGTATTTTTTGATTTCCCCTTTGATTTCTTCAGTGATCACTTCGTTATTAAGTAATGTATTGTGTAGCCTCCATGTGTTTGTATTTTTTACAGATCTTTTCCTGTAATTGATATCTAGTCTCATAGCGTTGTGGTCGGAAAAGATACTTGATACGATTTCAATTTTCTTAAATTTACCAAGGCTTGATTTGTGCCCCAAGATATGATCTATCCTGGAGAATGTTCCATGAGCACTTGAGAAAAATGTGTATTCTGTTGTTTTTGGGTGGAATGTCCTATAAATATCAATTAAGTCCATCTTGTTTAATGTATCATTTAAAGCTTGTGTTTCCTTATTTATTTTCATTTTGGATGATCTGTCCATTGGTGAAAGTGGGGTGTTAAAGTCCCCTACTATGATTGTGTTGCTGTCGATTTCCCCTTTTATGGCTGTTAGTATTTGCCTTATGTATTGAGGTGCTCCTATGTTGGGTGCATAAATATTTACAATTGTTATACCTTCCTCTTGGATGGATCCCTTGATCATTATATAGTGTCCTTCTTTGTCTCTTGTAATAGTCTTTATTTATTTATTTGTTTTTTTTTAACATCTTTATTGAAGTATAATTGCCTTACAATGGTGTGTTAGCTTCTGCTTTATAACAAAGTGAATCAGTTATACATATACAATATGTTCCCATTTCTCTTCCCTCTTGCATCTCCCTCCCTCCCACCCTCCCCATCCCATCCCTCTAGGTGGTCACAAAGCACCGAGCTGATCTCCCTGTGCTATGCGGCTGCTTCCCACTCGTTATCTATTTTACGTTTGGTAGTGTATATATGTCCATGACACTCTCTTACCCTGTCACATCTCACCCCACCCCCTCCCCATATCCTCAAGTCCATTCTCTAGTAGGTCTGTGTCTTTATTCCCGTCTTGCCACTAGGTTCTTCATGGCCTTTTTTTTTTTTTCCCTTAGATTCCGTATATATGAGTTAGCATACTGTATTTGTTTTTCTCTTTCTGACTTACTTCACTCTGTATGACAGACTCTAACTCCATCCACCTCATTACAAATACCTCCATTTCATTTCTTTTTATGGCTGGGTAATATTCCATTGTATATATGTGCCACATCTTCTTTATCCATTCATCTGTCGATGGACATTTAGGTTGCTTCCATGTCCTGGCTATTGTAAATAGAGCTGCAATGAACATTTTGGTACATGACTCTTTTTGACCTATGGTTTTCTCAGGGTATATGCCCAGTAGTGGAATTGCTGGGTCGTATGGTAGTTCTATTTGTAGTTTTTTAAGGAACCTCCATACTGTTCTCCATAGTGGCTGTATCAATTTACATTCCCACCAACAGTTCAAGAGTGTTCCCTTTCCTCCACACCCTCTCCAGCATTTATTGTTTCTAGATTTTTTGATGATGGCCATTCTGACCGGTGTGAGATGATATTTCATTGTAGTTTTGATTTGCATTTCTCTAATGATTAATGATGTTGAGCATTCTTTCATGTGTCTGTAGGCCATCTGTATATCTTCTTTGGAGAAATGTCTATTTAGGTCTTCGGCCCGTTTTTGGATTGGGTTGTTCGTTTTTTTGTTATTGAGCTGCCTGAGCTGCTTGTAAATCTTGGAGATTAATCCTTTGTCAGTTGCTTCATTTGCAAATATTTTCTTCCATTCTGATGGTTGTCTTTTGGTCTTGTTTATGGTTTCCTTTGCTGTGCAAAAGCTTGTAAGTTTCATTAGGTCCCATTTGTTTATTTGTGTTCTTATTTCCATTTCTCTGGGAGCTGGGTCAAAAAGAATCTTGCTGTGATGTATGTCATAGAGTGTTCTGCCTATGTTTTCCTCTAAGAGTTTGATAGTGTCTGCCCTTACACTTAGGTCTTTAATCCATTTTGAGTTTATTTTTGTGCATGGTGTCAGGGAGTGTTCTAATTTCATACTTTTACATGTACCTGTCCAATTTTCCCAGCACCACTTATTGAAGAGGCTGTCTTTTCTCCACTGTATATGCTTGCCTCCTTTATCAAAAATAAGGTGCCCATATGTGTGTGGGTTTATCTCTGGGCTTTCTATCCTGTTCCATTGATCTATATTTCTGTTTTTGTGCCAGTACCAAACTGTCTTGATTACTGAAGCTTTGTAATATAGTCTGAAGTCAGGGAGCCTGATTCCCCCAGCTCCATTTTTCGTTCTCAAGATTGCTTTGGCTCTTCGGGGTCTTTTGTGTTTCCATACAAATTGTGAAATTTTTTGTTCTAGTTCTGTGAAAAATGCCAGTGGTAGTTTGATAGGGATTGCATTGAATCTGTAGATTGCTTTGGGTAGTAGAGTCATTTTCACAATGTTGATTCTTCCAATCCAGGAACATGGTATATCTCTCCATCTATTTGTATCATCTTTAATTTCTTTCATCAGTGTCTTATAATTTTCTGCATACAGGTCTTTTGTCTCCTTAGGTAGGTTTATTCCTAGATATTTTATTCTTTTTGTTGCAATGGTAAATGGGAGTGTTTTCTTAATTTCACTTTGAGATTTTTCGTCATTAGTGTATAGAATGCAAGAGATTTCTGTGCATTAATTTTGTATCCTGCTACTTTACCAAATTCATTGATTAGCTCTAGGAGTTTTCTGGTAGCACCTTTAGGATTCTCTATGTATAGTATCATGTCATCTGCAAATAGTGACAGCTTTACTTCTTCTTTTCCGATTTGGATTCCTTTTATTTCTTTGTCTTCTCTGATTGCTGTGGCTAACACTTCCAAAACTATGTTGAATAATAGTGGTGAGAGTGGGCAACCTTGTCTTGTTCCTGATCTTAGTGGAAATGGTTTCAGTTTTTCACCATTGAGGACAATGTTGGCTGTGGGTTTGTCATATATGGCCTTTATTATGTTGAGGAAAGTTCCCTCTATGCCTACTTTCTGCAGGGCTTTTATCATAAATGGGTGCTGAATTTTGTCGAAAGCTTTCTCTGCATCTATTGAGATGATCATATGGTTTTTCTCCTTCAATTTGTTAATATGATGTATCACATTGATTGATTTGCGTATATTGAAGAATCCTTGCATTCCTGGGATAAACCCCACTTGATCATGGTGTATGATCCTTTTAATGTGTTGTTGGATTCTGTTTGCTAGTATTTTGTTGAGGATTTTTGCATCTATGTTCATCAGTGATATTGGCCTGTAGTTTTCTTTCTTTGTGACATCTTTGTCTGGTTTTGGTATCAGGGTGATGGTGGCCTCGTAGAATGAGTTGGGGAGTGTTCCTCCGTCTGCAATATTTTGGAAGAGTTTGAGAAGGATAGGTGTTAGCTCTTCTCTAAATGTTTGATAGAATTCACCTGTGAAGCCATCTGGTCCTGGGCTTTTGTTTGTTGGAAGGTTTTTAATCACAGTTTCAATTTCAGTGCTTGTGATTGGTCTGTTCATATTTTCTATTTCTTCCTGGTTCAGTCTCGGCAGTTTGTGCTTTTCTAAGAATCTGTCCATTTCTTCCAGGTTGTCCATTTTATTGGCACAGAGTTGCTTGTAGTAATCTCTCATGATCTTTTGTATTTCTGCAGTGTCAGTGGTTACTTCTCCTTTTTCATTTCTAATTCTATTGATCTGAGTCTTCTCCCTTTTTCTCTTGATGAGTCTGGCTAATGGTTTATCAATTTTGTTTATCTTCTCAAAGAACCAGCTTTTAGTTTCATTGATTTTTGCTATTGTTTCCTTCATTTCTTTTTCATTTATTTCTGACCTGATCTTTATAATTTCTTTCCTTCTGCTGGCTTTGGGGTGTTTTTGTTCTTCTTTCTCTAATTGCTTTAGGTGCAAGGTTAGGTTGTTTATTCGAGATGTTTCCTGTTTCTTGAGGTAGGCTTGTATTGCTATAAACTTCCCTCTTAGCACTGCTTTTGCTGCGTCCCATAGGTTTTGGGTCGTCGTATCTCCATTGTCATTTGTTTCTAGGTATTTTTTGATTTCCCCTTTGATTTCTTCAGTGATCACTTCGTTATTAAGTAATGTATTGTGTAGCCTCCATGTGTTTGTATTTTTTACAGATCTTTTCCTGTAATTGATATCTAGTCTCATAGCGTTGTGGTCGGAAAAGATACTTGATACGATTTCAATTTTCTTAAATTTACCAAGGCTTGATTTGTGCCCCAAGATATGATCTATCCTGGAGAATGTTCCATGAGCACTTGAGAAAAATGTGTATTCTGTTGTTTTTGGGTGGAATGTCCTATAAATATCAATTAAGTCCATCTTGTTTAATGTATCATTTAAAGCTTGTGTTTCCTTATTTATTTTCATTTTGGATGATCTGTCCATTGGTGAAACTGGGGTGTTAAAGTCCCCTACTATGATTGTGTTGCTGTCGATTTCCCCTTTTATGGCTGTTAGTATTTGCCTTATGTATTGAGGTGCTCCTATGTTGGGTGCATAAATATTTACAATTGTTATACCTTCCTCTTGGATGGATCCCTTGATCATTATATAGTGTCCTTCTTTGTCTCTTGTAATAGTCTTTATTTATTTATTTGTTTTTTTTTAACATCTTTATTGAAGTATAATTGCCTTACAATGGTGTGTTAGCTTCTGCTTTATAACAAAGTGAATCAGTTATACATATACAATATGTTCCCATTTCTCTTCCCTCTTGCATCTCCCTCCCTCCCACCCTCCCCATCCCATCCCTCTAGGTGGTCACAAAGCACCGAGCTGATCTCCCTGTGCTATGCGGCTGCTTCCCACTCGTTATCTATTTTACGTTTGGTAGTGTATATATGTCCATGACACTCTCTTACCCTGTCACATCTCACCCCACCCCCTCCCCATATCCTCAAGTCCATTCTCTAGTAGGTCTGTGTCTTTATTCCCGTCTTGCCACTAGGTTCTTCATGGCCTTTTTTTTTTTTTCCCTTAGATTCCGTATATATGAGTTAGCATACTGTATTTGTTTTTCTCTTTCTGACTTACTTCACTCTGTATGACAGACTCTAACTCCATCCACCTCATTACAAATACCTCCATTTCATTTCTTTTTATGGCTGGGTAATATTCCATTGTATATATGTGCCACATCTTCTTTATCCATTCATCTGTCGATGGACATTTAGGTTGCTTCCATGTCCTGGCTATTGTAAATAGAGCTGCAATGAACATTTTGGTACATGACTCTTTTTGACCTATGGTTTTCTCAGGGTATATGCCCAGTAGTGGAATTGCTGGGTCGTATGGTAGTTCTATTTGTAGTTTTTTAAGGAACCTCCATACTGTTCTCCATAGTGGCTGTATCAATTTACATTCCCACCAACAGTTCAAGAGTGTTCCCTTTCCTCCACACCCTCTCCAGCATTTATTGTTTCTAGATTTTTTGATGATGGCCATTCTGACCGGTGTGAGATGATATTTCATTGTAGTTTTGATTTGCATTTCTCTAATGATTAATGATGTTGAGCATTCTTTCATGTGTCTGTAGGCCATCTGTATATCTTCTTTGGAGAAATGTCTATTTAGGTCTTCGGCCCGTTTTTGGATTGGGTTGTTCGTTTTTTTGTTATTGAGCTGCCTGAGCTGCTTGTAAATCTTGGAGATTAATCCTTTGTCAGTTGCTTCATTTGCAAATATTTTCTTCCATTCTGATGGTTGTCTTTTGGTCTTGTTTATGGTTTCCTTTGCTGTGCAAAAGCTTGTAAGTTTCATTAGGTCCCATTTGTTTATTTGTGTTCTTATTTCCATTTCTCTGGGAGCTGGGTCAAAAAGAATCTTGCTGTGATGTATGTCATAGAGTGTTCTGCCTATGTTTTCCTCTAAGAGTTTGATAGTGTCTGCCCTTACACTTAGGTCTTTAATCCATTTTGAGTTTATTTTTGTGCATGGTGTCAGGGAGTGTTCTAATTTCATACTTTTACATGTACCTGTCCAATTTTCCCAGCACCACTTATTGAAGAGGCTGTCTTTTCTCCACTGTATATGCTTGCCTCCTTTATCAAAAATAAGGTGCCCATATGTGTGTGGGTTTATCTCTGGGCTTTCTATCCTGTTCCATTGATCTATATTTCTGTTTTTGTGCCAGTACCAAACTGTCTTGATTACTGAAGCTTTGTAATATAGTCTGAAGTCAGGGAGCCTGATTCCCCCAGCTCCATTTTTCGTTCTCAAGATTGCTTTGGCTCTTCGGGGTCTTTTGTGTTTCCATACAAATTGTGAAATTTTTTGTTCTAGTTCTGTGAAAAATGCCAGTGGTAGTTTGATAGGGATTGCATTGAATCTGTAGATTGCTTTGGGTAGTAGAGTCATTTTCACAATGTTGATTCTTCCAATCCAGGAACATGGTATATCTCTCCATCTATTTGTATCATCTTTAATTTCTTTCATCAGTGTCTTATAATTTTCTGCATACAGGTCTTTTGTCTCCTTAGGTAGGTTTATTCCTAGATATTTTATTCTTTTTGTTGCAATGGTAAATGGGAGTGTTTTCTTAATTTCACTTTGAGATTTTTTGTCATTAGTGTATAGAATGCAAGAGATTTCTGTGCATTAATTTTGTATCCTGCTACTTTACCAAATTCATTGATTAGCTCTAGGAGTTTTCTGGTAGCACCTTTAGGATTCTCTATGTATAGTATCATGTCATCTGCAAATAGTGACAGCTTTACTTCTTCTTTTCCGATTTGGATTCCTTTTATTTCTTTGTCTTCTCTGATTGCTGTGGCTAACACTTCCAAAACTATGTTGAATAATAGTGGTGAGAGTGGGCAACCTTGTCTTGTTCCTGATCTTAGTGGAAATGGTTTCAGTTTTTCACCATTGAGGACAATGTTGGCTGTGGGTTTGTCATATATGGCCTTTATTATGTTGAGGAAAGTTCCCTCTATGCCTACTTTCTGCAGGGCTTTTATCATAAATGGGTGCTGAATTTTGTCAAAAGCTTTCTCTGCATCTATTGAGATGATCATATGGTTTTTCTCCTTCAATTTGTTAATATGATGTATCACATTGATTGATTTGCGTATATTGAAGAATCCTTGCATTCCTGGGATAAACCCCACTTGATCATGGTGTATGATCCTTTTAATGTGTTGTTGGATTCTGTTTGCTAGTATTTTGTTGAGGATTTTTGCATCTATGTTCATCAGTGATATTGGCCTGTAGTTTTCTTTCTTTGTGACATCTTTGTCTGGTTTTGGTATCAGGGTGATGGTGGCCTCGTAGAATGAGTTGGGGAGTGTTCCTCCGTCTGCAATATTTTGGAAGAGTTTGAGAAGGATAGGTGTTAGCTCTTCTCTAAATGTTTGATAGAATTCACCTGTGAAGCCATCTGGTCCTGGGCTTTTGTTTGTTGGAAGGTTTTTAATCACAGTTTCAATTTCAGTGCTTGTGATTGGTCTGTTCATATTTTCTATTTCTTCCTGGTTCAGTCTCGGCAGTTTGTGCATTTCTAAGAATCTGTCCATTTCTTCCAGGTTGTCCATTTTATTGGCACAGAGTTGCTTGTAGTAATCTCTCATGATCTTTTGTATTTCTGCAGTGTCAGTGGTTACTTCTCCTTTTTCATTTCTAATTCTATTGATCTGAGTCTTCTCCCTTTTTCTCTTGATGAGTCTGGCTAATGGTTTATCAATTTTGTTTATCTTCTCAAAGAACCAGCTTTTAGTTTCATTGATTTTTGCTATTGTTTCCTTCATTTCTTTTTCATTTATTTCTGACCTGATCTTTATAATTTCTTTCCTTCTGCTGGCTTTGGGGTTTTTTTGTTCTTCTTTCTCTAATTGCTTTAGGTGCAAGGTTAGGTTGTTTATTCGAGATGTTTCCTGTTTCTTGAGGTAGGCTTGTATTGCTATAAACTTCCCTCTTAGCACTGCTTTTGCTGCGTCCCATAGGTTTTGGGTCGTCGTATCTCCATTGTCATTTGTTTCTAGGTATTTTTTGATTTCCCCTTTGATTTCTTCAGTGATCACTTCGTTATTAAGTAATGTATTGTGTAGCCTCCATGTGTTTGTATTTTTTACAGATCTTTTCCTGTAATTGATATCTAGTCTCATAGCGTTGTGGTCGGAAAAGATACTTGATACGATTTCAATTTTCTTAAATTTACCAAGGCTTGATTTGTGCCCCAAGATATGATCTATCCTGGAGAATGTTCCATGAGCACTTGAGAAAAATGTGTATTCTGTTGTTTTTGGGTGGAATGTCCTATAAATATCAATTAAGTCCATCTTGTTTAATGTATCATTTAAAGCTTGTGTTTCCTTATTTATTTTCATTTTGGATGATCTGTCCATTGGTGAAAGTGGGGTGTTAAAGTCCCCTACTATGATTGTGTTGCTGTCGATTTCCCCTTTTATGGCTGTTAGTATTTGCCTTATGTATTGAGGTGCTCCTATGTTGGGTGCATAAATATTTACAATTGTTATACCTTCCTCTTGGATGGATCCCTTGATCATTATATAGTGTCCTTCTTTGTCTCTTGTAATAGTCTTTATTTATTTATTTGTTTTTTTTAAACATCTTTATTGAAGTATAATTGCCTTACAATGGTGTGTTAGCTTCTGCTTTATAACAAAGTGAATCAGTTATACATATACAATATGTTCCCATTTCTCTTCCCTCTTGCATCTCCCTCCCTCCCACCCTCCCCATCCCATCCCTCTAGGTGGTCACAAAGCACCGAGCTGATCTCCCTGTGCTATGCGGCTGCTTCCCACTCGTTATCTATTTTACGTTTGGTAGTGTATATATGTCCATGACACTCTCTTACCCTGTCACATCTCACCCCACCCCCTCCCCATATCCTCAAGTCCATTCTCTAGTAGGTCTGTGTCTTTATTCCCGTCTTGCCACTAGGTTCTTCATGGCCTTTTTTTTTTTTTTCCCTTAGATTCCGTATATATGAGTTAGCATACTGTATTTGTTTTTCTCTTTCTGACTTACTTCACTCTGTATGACAGACTCTAACTCCATCCACCTCATTACAAATACCTCCATTTCATTTCTTTTTATGGCTGAGTAATATTCCATTGTATATATGTGCCACATCTTCTTTATCCATTCATCTGTCGATGGACATTTAGGTTGCTTCCATGTCCTGGCTATTGTAAATAGAGCTGCAATGAACATTTTGGTACATGACTCTTTTTGACCTATGGTTTTCTCAGGGTATATGCCCAGTAGTGGAATTGCTGGGTCGTATGGTAGTTCTATTTGTAGTTTTTTAAGGAACCTCCATACTGTTCTCCATAGTGGCTGTATCAATTTACATTCCCACCAACAGTTCAAGAGTGTTCCCTTTCCTCCACACCCTCTCCAGCATTTATTGTTTCTAGATTTTTTGATGATGGCCATTCTGACCGGTGTGAGATGATATTTCATTGTAGTTTTGATTTGCATTTCTCTAATGATTAATGATGTTGAGCATTCTTTCATGTGTCTGTAGGCCATCTGTATATCTTCTTTGGAGAAATGTCTATTTAGGTCTTCGGCCCGTTTTTGGATTGGGTTGTTCGTTTTTTTGTTATTGAGCTGCCTGAGCTGCTTGTAAATCTTGGAGATTAATCCTTTGTCAGTTGCTTCATTTGCAAATATTTTCTTCCATTCTGATGGTTGTCTTTTGGTCTTGTTTATGGTTTCCTTTGCTGTGCAAAAGCTTGTAAGTTTCATTAGGTCCCATTTGTTTATTTGTGTTCTTATTTCCATTTCTCTGGGAGCTGGGTCAAAAAGAATCTTGCTGTGATGTATGTCATAGAGTGTTCTGCCTATGTTTTCCTCTAAGAGTTTGATAGTGTCTGCCCTTACACTTAGGTCTTTAATCCATTTTGAGTTTATTTTTGTGCATGGTGTCAGGGAGTGTTCTAATTTCATACTTTTACATGTACCTGTCCAATTTTCCCAGCACCACTTATTGAAGAGGCTGTCTTTTCTCCACTGTATATGCTTGCCTCCTTTATCAAAAATAAGGTGCCCATATGTGTGTGGGTTTATCTCTGGGCTTTCTATCCTGTTCCATTGATCTATATTTCTGTTTTTGTGCCAGTACCAAACTGTCTTGATTACTGAAGCTTTGTAATATAGTCTGAAGTCAGGGAGCCTGATTCCCCCAGCTCCATTTTTCGTTCTCAAGATTGCTTTGGCTATTCGGGGTCTTTTGTGTTTCCATACAAATTGTGAAATTTTTTGTTCTAGTTCTGTGAAAAATGCCAGTGGTAGTTTGATAGGGATTGCATTGAATCTGTAGATTGCTTTGGGTAGTAGAGTCATTTTCACAATGTTGATTCTTCCAATCCAGGAACATGGTATATCTCTCCATCTATTTGTATCATCTTTAATTTCTTTCATCAGTGTCTTATAATTTTCTGCATACAGGTCTTTTGTCTCCTTAGGTAGGTTTATTCCTAGATATTTTATTCTTTTTGTTGCAATGGTAAATGGGAGTGTTTTCTTAATTTCACTTTGAGATTTTTCGTCATTAGTGTATAGAATGCAAGAGATTTCTGTGCATTAATTTTGTATCCTGCTACTTTACCAAATTCATTGATTAGCTCTAGGAGTTTTCTGGTAGCACCTTTAGGATTCTCTATGTATAGTATCATGTCATCTGCAAATAGTGACAGCTTTACTTCTTCTTTTCCGATTTGGATTCCTTTTATTTCTTTGTCTTCTCTGATTGCTGTGGCTAACACTTCCAAAACTATGTTGAATAATAGTGGTGAGAGTGGGCAACCTTGTCTTGTTCCTGATCTTAGTGGAAATGGTTTCAGTTTTTCACCATTGAGGACAATGTTGGCTGTGGGTTTGTCATATATGGCCTTTATTATGTTGAGGAAAGTTCCCTCTATGCCTACTTTCTGCAGGGCTTTTATCATAAATGGGTGCTGAATTTTGTCGAAAGCTTTCTCTGCATCTATTGAGATGATCATATGGTTTTTCTCCTTCAATTTGTTAATATGATGTATCACATTGATTGATTTGCGTATATTGAAGAATCCTTGCATTCCTGGGATAAACCCCACTTGATCATGGTGTATGATCCTTTTAATGTGTTGTTGGATTCTGTTTGCTAGTATTTTGTTGAGGATTTTTGCATCTATGTTCATCAGTGATATTGGCCTGTAGTTTTCTTTCTTTGTGACATCTTTGTCTGGTTTTGGTATCAGGGTGATGGTGGCCTCGTAGAATGAGTTGGGGAGTGTTCCTCCGTCTGCAATATTTTGGAAGAGTTTGAGAAGGATAGGTGTTAGCTCTTCTCTAAATGTTTGATAGAATTCACCTGTGAAGCCATCTGGTCCTGGGCTTTTGTTTGTTGGAAGGTTTTTAATCACAGTTTCAATTTCAGTGCTTGTGATTGGTCTGTTCATATTTTCTATTTCTTCCTGGTTCAGTCTCGGCAGTTTGTGCTTTTCTAAGAATCTGTCCATTTCTTCCAGGTTGTCCATTTTATTGGCACAGAGTTGCTTGTAGAAATCTCTCATGATCTTTTGTATTTCTGCAGTGTCAGTGGTTACTTCTCCTTTTTCATTTCTAATTCTATTGATCTGAGTCTTCTCCCTTTTTCTCTTGATGAGTCTGGCTAATGGTTTATCAATTTTGTTTATCTTCTCAAAGAACCAGCTTTTAGTTTCATTGATTTTTGCTATTGTTTCCTTCATTTCTTTTTCATTTATTTCTGACCTGATCTTTATAATTTCTTTCCTTCTGCTGGCTTTGGGGTGTTTTTGTTCTTCTTTCTCTAATTGCTTTAGGTGCAAGGTTAGGTTGTTTATTCGAGATGTTTCCTGTTTCTTGAGGTAGGCTTGTATTGCTATAAACTTCCCTCTTAGCACTGCTTTTGCTGCGTCCCATAGGTTTTGGGTCGTCGTATCTCCATTGTCATTTGTTTCTAGGTATTTTTTGATTTCCCCTTTGATTTCTTCAGTGATCACTTCGTTATTAAGTAATGTATTGTGTAGCCTCCATGTGTTTGTATTTTTTACAGATCTTTTCCTGTAATTGATATCTAGTCTCATAGCGTTGTGGTCGGAAAAGATACTTGATACGATTTCAATTTTCTTAAATTTACCAAGGCTTGATTTGTGCCCCAAGATATGATCTATCCTGGAGAATGTTCCATGAGCACTTGAGAAAAATGTGTATTCTGTTGTTTTTGGGTGGAATGTCCTATAAATATCAATTAAGTCCATCTTGTTTAATGTATCATTTAAAGCTTGTGTTTCCTTATTTATTTTCATTTTGGATGATCTGTCCATTGGTGAAAGTGGGGTGTTAAAGTCCCCTACTATGATTGTGTTGCTGTCGATTTCCCCTTTTATGGCTGTTAGTATTTGCCTTATGTATTGAGGTGCTCCTATGTTGGGTGCATAAATATTTACAATTGTTATACCTTCCTCTTGGATGGATCCCTTGATCATTATATAGTGTCCTTCTTTGTCTCTTGTAATAGTCTTTATTTATTTATTTGTTTTTTTTAACATCTTTATTGAAGTATAATTGCCTTACAATGGTGTGTTAGCTTCTGCTTTATAACAAAGTGAATCAGTTATACATATACAATATGTTCCCATTTCTCTTCCCTCTTGCATCTCCCTCCCTCCCACCCTCCCCATCCCATCCCTCTAGGTGGTCACAAAGCACCGAGCTGATCTCCCTGTGCTATGCGGCTGCTTCCCACTCGTTATCTATTTTACGTTTGGTAGTGTATATATGTCCATGACACTCTCTTACCCTGTCACATCTCACCCCACCCCCTCCCCATATCCTCAAGTCCATTCTCTAGTAGGTCTGTGTCTTTATTCCCGTCTTGCCACTAGGTTCTTCATGGCCTTTTTTTTTTTTTCCCTTAGATTCCGTATATATGAGTTAGCATACTGTATTTGTTTTTCTCTTTCTGACTTACTTCACTCTGTATGACAGACTCTAACTCCATCCACCTCATTACAAATACCTCCATTTCATTTCTTTTTATGGCTGGGTAATATTCCATTGTATATATGTGCCACATCTTCTTTATCCATTCATCTGTCGATGGACATTTAGGTTGCTTCCATGTCCTGGCTATTGTAAATAGAGCTGCAATGAACATTTTGGTACATGACTCTTTTTGACCTATGGTTTTCTCAGGGTATATGCCCAGTAGTGGAATTGCTGGGTCGTATGGTAGTTCTATTTGTAGTTTTTTAAGGAACCTCCATACTGTTCTCCATAGTGGCTGTATCAATTTACATTCCCACCAACAGTTCAAGAGTGTTCCCTTTCCTCCACACCCTCTCCAGCATTTATTGTTTCTAGATTTTTTGATGATGGCCATTCTGACCGGTGTGAGATGATATTTCATTGTAGTTTTGATTTGCATTTCTCTAATGATTAATGATGTTGAGCATTCTTTCATGTGTCTGTAGGCCATCTGTATATCTTCTTTGGAGAAATGTCTATTTAGGTCTTCGGCCCGTTTTTGGATTGGGTTGTTCGTTTTTTTGTTATTGAGCTGCCTGAGCTGCTTGTAAATCTTGGAGATTAATCCTTTGTCAGTTGCTTCATTTGCAAATATTTTCTTCCATTCTGATGGTTGTCTTTTGGTCTTGTTTATGGTTTCCTTTGCTGTGCAAAAGCTTGTAAGTTTCATTAGGTCCCATTTGTTTATTTGTGTTCTTATTTCCATTTCTCTGGGAGCTGGGTCAAAAAGAATCTTGCTGTGATGTATGTCATAGAGTGTTCTGCCTATGTTTTCCTCTAAGAGTTTGATAGTGTCTGCCCTTACACTTAGGTCTTTAATCCATTTTGAGTTTATTTTTGTGCATGGTGTCAGGGAGTGTTCTAATTTCATACTTTTACATGTACCTGTCCAATTTTCCCAGCACCACTTATTGAAGAGGCTGTCTTTTCTCCACTGTATATGCTTGCCTCCTTTATCAAAAATAAGGTGCCCATATGTGTGTGGGTTTATCTCTGGGCTTTCTATCCTGTTCCATTGATCTATATTTCTGTTTTTGTGCCAGTACCAAACTGTCTTGATTACTGAAGCTTTGTAATATAGTCTTAAGTCAGGGAGCCTGATTCCCCCAGCTCCATTTTTCGTTCTCAAGATTGCTTTGGCTATTCGGGGTCTTTTGTGTTTCCATACAAATTGTGAAATTTTTTGTTCTAGTTCTGTGAAAAATGCCAGTGGTAGTTTGATAGGGATTGCATTGAATCTGTAGATTGCTTTGGGTAGTAGAGTCATTTTCACAATGTTGATTCTTCCAATCCAGGAACATGGTATATCTCTCCATCTATTTGTATCATCTTTAATTTCTTTCATCAGTGTCTTATAATTTTCTGCATACAGGTCTTTTGTCTCCTTAGGTAGGTTTATTCCTAGATATTTTATTCTTTTTGTTGCAATGGTAAATGGGAGTGTTTTCTTAATTTCACTTTGAGATTTTTCGTCATTAGTGTATAGAATGCAAGAGATTTCTGTGCATTAATTTTGTATCCTGCTACTTTACCAAATTCATTGATTAGCTCTAGGAGTTTTCTGGTAGCATCTTTAGGATTCTCTATGTATAGTATCATGTCATCTGCAAATAGTGACAGCTTTACTTCTTCTTTTCCGATTTGGATTCCTTTTATTTCTTTGTCTTCTCTGATTGCTGTGGCTAACACTTCCAAAACTATGTTGAATAATAGTGGTGAGAGTGGGCAACCTTGTCTTGTTCCTGATCTTAGTGGAAATGGTTTCAGTTTTTCACCATTGAGGACAATGTTGGCTGTGGGTTTGTCATATATGGCCTTTATTATGTTGAGGAAAGTTCCCTCTATGCCTACTTTCTGCAGGGCTTTTATCATAAATGGGTGCTGAATTTTGTCGAAAGCTTTCTCTGCATCTATTGAGATGATCATATGGTTTTTCTCCTTCAATTTGTTAATATGATGTATCACATTGATTGATTTGCGTATATTGAAGAATCCTTGCATTCCTGGGATAAACCCCACTTGATCATGGTGTATGATCCTTTTAATGTGTTGTTGGATTCTGTTTGCTAGTATTTTGTTGAGGATTTTTGCATCTATGTTCATCAGTGATATTGGCCTGTAGTTTTCTTTCTTTGTGACATCTTTGTCTGGTTTTGGTATCAGGGTGATGGTGGCCTCGTAGAATGAGTTGGGGAGTGTTCCTCCGTCTGCAATATTTTGGAAGAGTTTGAGAAGGATAGGTGTTAGCTCTTCTCTAAATGTTTGATAGAATTCACCTGTGAAGCCATCTGGTCCTGGGCTTTTGTTTGTTGGAAGGTTTTTAATCACAGTTTCAATTTCAGTGCTTGTGATTGGTCTGTTCATATTTTCTATTTCTTCCTGGTTCAGTCTCGGCAGTTTGTGCATTTCTAAGAATCTGTCCATTTCTTCCAGGTTGTCCATTTTATTGGCACAGAGTTGCTTGTAGTAATCTCTCATGATCTTTTGTATTTCTGCAGTGTCAGTGGTTACTTCTCCTTTTTCATTTCTAATTCTATTGATCTGAGTCTTCTCCCTTTTTCTCTTGATGAGTCTGGCTAATGGTTTATCAATTTTGTTTATCTTCTCAAAGAACCAGCTTTTAGTTTCATTGATTTTTGCTATTGTTTCCTTCATTTCTTTTTCATTTATTTCTGACCTGATCTTTATAATTTCTTTCCTTCTGCTGGCTTTGGGGTGTTTTTGTTCTTCTTTCTCTAATTGCTTTAGGTGCAAGGTTAGGTTGTTTATTCGAGATGTTTCCTGTTTCTTGAGGTAGGCTTGTATTGCTATAAACTTCCCTCTTAGCACTGCTTTTGCTGCGTCCCATAGGTTTTGGGTCGTCGTATCTCCATTGTCATTTGTTTCTAGGTATTTTTTGATTTCCCCTTTGATTTCTTCAGTGATCACTTCGTTATTAAGTAATGTATTGTGTAGCCTCCATGTGTTTGTATTTTTTACAGATCTTTTCCTGTAATTGATATCTAGTCTCATAGCGTTGTGGTCGGAAAAGATACTTGATACGATTTCAATTTTCTTAAATTTACCAAGGCTTGATTTGTGCCCCAAGATATGATCTATCCTGGAGAATGTTCCATGAGCACTTGAGAAAAATGTGTATTCTGTTGTTTTTGGGTGGAATGTCCTATAAATATCAATTAAGTCCATCTTGTTTAATGTATCATTTAAAGCTTGTGTTTCCTTATTTATTTTCATTTTGGATGATCTGTCCATTGGTGAAAGTGGGGTGTTAAAGTCCCCTACTATGATTGTGTTGCTGTCGATTTCCCCTTTTATGGCTGTTAGTATTTGCCTTATGTATTGAGGTGCTCCTATGTTGGGTGCATAAATATTTACAATTGTTATACCTTCCTCTTGGATGGATCCCTTGATCATTATATAGTGTCCTTCTTTGTCTCTTGTAATAGTCTTTATTTATTTATTTGTTTTTTTTAAACATCTTTATTGAAGTATAATTGCCTTACAATGGTGTGTTAGCTTCTGCTTTATAACAAAGTGAATCAGTTATACATATACAATATGTTCCCATTTCTCTTCCCTCTTGCATCTCCCTCCCTCCCACCCTCCCCATCCCATCCCTCTAGGTGGTCACAAAGCACCGAGCTGATCTCCCTGTGCTATGCGGCTGCTTCCCACTCGTTATCTATTTTACGTTTGGTAGTGTATATATGTCCATGACACTCTCTTACCCTGTCACATCTCACCCCACCCCCTCCCCATATCCTCAAGTCCATTCTCTAGTAGGTCTGTGTCTTTATTCCCGTCTTGCCACTAGGTTCTTCATGGCCTTTTTTTTTTTTCCCTTAGATTCCGTATATATGAGTTAGCATACTGTATTTGTTTTTCTCTTTCTGACTTACTTCACTCTGTATGACAGACTCTAACTCCATCCACCTCATTACAAATACCTCCATTTCATTTCTTTTTATGGCTGGGTAATATTCCATTGTATATATGTGCCACATCTTCTTTATCCATTCATCTGTCGATGGACATTTAGGTTGCTTCCATGTCCTGGCTATTGTAAATAGAGCTGCAATGAACATTTTGGTACATGACTCTTTTTGACCTATGGTTTTCTCAGGGTATATGCCCAGTAGTGGAATTGCTGGGTCGTATGGTAGTTCTATTTGTAGTTTTTTAAGGAACCTCCATACTGTTCTCCATAGTGGCTGTATCAATTTACATTCCCACCAACAGTTCAAGAGTGTTCCCTTTCCTCCACACCCTCTCCAGCATTTATTGTTTCTAGATTTTTTGATGATGGCCATTCTGACCGGTGTGAGATGATATTTCATTGTAGTTTTGATTTGCATTTCTCTAATGATTAATGATGTTGAGCATTCTTTCATGTGTCTGTAGGCCATCTGTATATCTTCTTTGGAGAAATGTCTATTTAGGTCTTCGGCCCGTTTTTGGATTGGGTTGTTCGTTTTTTTGTTATTGAGCTGCCTGAGCTGCTTGTAAATCTTGGAGATTAATCCTTTGTCAGTTGCTTCATTTGCAAATATTTTCTTCCATTCTGATGGTTGTCTTTTGGTCTTGTTTATGGTTTCCTTTGCTGTGCAAAAGCTTGTAAGTTTCATTAGGTCCCATTTGTTTATTTGTGTTCTTATTTCCATTTCTCTGGGAGCTGGGTCAAAAAGAATCTCGCTGTGATGTATGTCATAGAGTGTTCTGCCTATGTTTTCCTCTAAGAGTTTGATAGTGTCTGCCCTTACACTTAGGTCTTTAATCCATTTTGAGTTTATTTTTGTGCATGGTGTCAGGGAGTGTTCTAATTTCATACTTTTACATGTACCTGTCCAATTTTCCCAGCACCACTTATTGAAGAGGCTGTCTTTTCTCCACTGTATATGCTTGCCTCCTTTATCAAAAATAAGGTGCCCATATGTGTGTGGGTTTATCTCTGGGCTTTCTATCCTGTTCCATTGATCTATATTTCTGTTTTTGTGCCAGTACCAAACTGTCTTGATTACTGAAGCTTTGTAATATAGTCTGAAGTCAGGGAGCCTGATTCCCCCAGCTCCATTTTTCGTTCTCAAGATTGCTTTGGCTCTTCGGGGTCTTTTGTGTTTCCATACAAATTGTGAAATTTTTTGTTCTAGTTCTGTGAAAAATGCCAGTGGTAGTTTGATAGGGATTGCATTGAATCTGTAGATTGCTTTGGGTAGTAGAGTCATTTTCACAATGTTGATTCTTCCAATCCAGGAACATGGTATATCTCTCCATCTATTTGTATCATCTTTAATTTCTTTCATCAGTGTCTTATAATTTTCTGCATACAGGTCTTTTGTCTCCTTAGGTAGGTTTATTCCTAGATATTTTATTCTTTTTGTTGCAATGGTAAATGGGAGTGTTTTCTTAATTTCACTTTGAGATTTTTCGTCATTAGTGTATAGAATGCAAGAGATTTCTGTGCATTAATTTTGTATCCTGCTACTTTACCAAATTCATTGATTAGCTCTAGGAGTTTTCTGGTAGCACCTTTAGGATTCTCTATGTATAGTATCATGTCATCTGCAAATAGTGACAGCTTTACTTCTTCTTTTCCGATTTGGATTCCTTTTATTTCTTTGTCTTCTCTGATTGCTGTGGCTAACACTTCCAAAACTATGTTGAATAATAGTGGTGAGAGTGGGCAACCTTGTCTTGTTCCTGATCTTAGTGGAAATGGTTTCAGTTTTTCACCATTGAGGACAATGTTGGCTGTGGGTTTGTCATATATGGCCTTTATTATGTTGAGGAAAGTTCCCTCTATGCCTACTTTCTGCAGGGCTTTTATCATAAATGGGTGCTGAATTTTGTCGAAAGCTTTCTCTGCATCTATTGAGATGATCATATGGTTTTTCTCCTTCAATTTGTTAATATGATGTATCACATTGATTGATTTGCGTATATTGAAGAATCCTTGCATTCCTGGGATAAACCCCACTTGATCATGGTGTATGATCCTTTTAATGTGTTGTTGGATTCTGTTTGCTAGTATTTTGTTGAGGATTTTTGCATCTATGTTCATCAGTGATATTGGCCTGTAGTTTTCTTTCTTTGTGACATCTTTGTCTGGTTTTGGTATCAGGGTGATGGTGGCCTCGTAGAATGAGTTGGGGAGTGTTCCTCCGTCTGCAATATTTTGGAAGAGTTTGAGAAGGATAGGTGTTAGCTCTTCTCTAAATGTTTGATAGAATTCACCTGTGAAGCCATCTGGTCCTGGGCTTTTGTTTGTTGGAAGGTTTTTAATCACAGTTTCAATTTCAGTGCTTGTGATTGGTCTGTTCATATTTTCTATTTCTTCCTGGTTCAGTCTCGGCAGTTTGTGCATTTCTAAGAATCTGTCCATTTCTTCCAGGTTGTCCATTTTATTGGCACAGAGTTGCTTGTAGTAATCTCTCATGATCTTTTGTATTTCTGCAGTGTCAGTGGTTACTTCTCCTTTTTCATTTCTAATTCTATTGATCTGAGTCTTCTCCCTTTTTCTCTTGATGAGTCTGGCTAATGGTTTATCAATTTTGTTTATCTTCTCAAAGAACCAGCTTTTAGTTTCATTGATTTTTGCTATTGTTTCCTTCATTTCTTTTTCATTTATTTCTGACCTGATCTTTATAATTTCTTTCCTTCTGCTGGCTTTGGGGTGTTTTTGTTCTTCTTTCTCTAATTGCTTTAGGTGCAAGGTTAGGTTGTTTATTCGAGATGTTTCCTGTTTCTTGAGGTAGGCTTGTATTGCTATAAACTTCCCTCTTAGCACTGCTTTTGCTGCGTCCCATAGGTTTTGGGTCGTCGTATCTCCATTGTCATTTGTTTCTAGGTATTTTTTGATTTCCCCTTTGATTTCTTCAGTGATCACTTCGTTATTAAGTAATGTATTGTGTAGCCTCCATGTGTTTGTATTTTTTACAGATCTTTTCCTGTAATTGATATCTAGTCTCATAGCGTTGTGGTCGGAAAAGATACTTGATACGATTTCAATTTTCTTAAATTTACCAAGGCTTGATTTGTGCCCCAAGATATGATCTATCCTGGAGAATGTTCCATGAGCACTTGAGAAAAATGTGTATTCTGTTGTTTTTGGGTGGAATGTCCTATAAATATCAATTAAGTCCATCTTGTTTAATGTATCATTTAAAGCTTGTGTTTCCTTATTTATTTTCATTTTGGATGATCTGTCCATTTGTGAAAGTGGGGTGTTAAAGTCCCCTACTATGATTGTGTTGCTGTCGATTTCCCCTTTTATGGCTGTTAGTATTTGCCTTATGTATTGAGGTGCTCCTATGTTGGGTGCATAAATATTTACAATTGTTATACCTTCCTCTTGGATGGATCCCTTGATCATTATATAGTGTCCTTCTTTGTCTCTTGTAATAGTCTTTATTTATTTATTTGTTTTTTTTAACATCTTTATTGAAGTATAATTGCCTTACAATGGTGTGTTAGCTTCTGCTTTATAACAAAGTGAATCAGTTATACATATACAATATGTTCCCATTTCTCTTCCCTCTTGCATCTCCCTCCCTCCCACCCTCCCCATCCCATCCCTCTAGGTGGTCACAAAGCACCGAGCTGATCTCCCTGTGCTATGCGGCTGCTTCCCACTCGTTATCTATTTTACGTTTGGTAGTGTATATATGTCCATGACACTCTCTTACCCTGTCACATCTCACCCCACCCCCTCCCCATATCCTCAAGTCCATTCTCTAGTAGGTCTGTGTCTTTATTCCCGTCTTGCCACTAGGTTCTTCATGGCCTTTTTTTTTTTTCCCTTAGATTCCGTATATATGAGTTAGCATACTGTATTTGTTTTTCTCTTTCTCACTTACTTCACTCTGTATGACAGACTCTAACTCCATCCACCTCATTACAAATACCTCCATTTCATTTCTTTTTATGGCTGGGTAATATTCCATTGTATATATGTGCCACATCTTCTTTATCCATTCATCTGTCGATGGACATTTAGGTTGCTTCCATGTCCTGGCTATTGTAAATAGAGCTGCAATGAACATTTTGGTACATGACTCTTTTTGACCTATGGTTTTCTCAGGGTATATGCCCAGTAGTGGAATTGCTGGGTCGTATGGTAGTTCTATTTGTAGTTTTTTAAGGAACCTCCATACTGTTCTCCATAGTGGCTGTATCAATTTACATTCCCACCAACAGTTCAAGAGTGTTCCCTTTCCTCCACACCCTCTCCAGCATTTATTGTTTCTAGATTTTTTGATGATGGCCATTCTGACCGGTGTGAGATGATATTTCATTGTAGTTTTGATTTGCATTTCTCTAATGATTAATGATGTTGAGCATTCTTTCATGTGTCTGTAGGCCATCTGTATATCTTCTTTGGAGAAATGTCTATTTAGGTCTTCGGCCCGTTTTTGGATTGGGTTGTTCGTTTTTTTGTTATTGAGCTGCCTGAGCTGCTTGTAAATCTTGGAGATTAATCCTTTGTCAGTTGCTTCATTTGCAAATATTTTCTTCCATTCTGATGGTTGTCTTTTGGTCTTGTTTATGGTTTCCTTTGCTGTGCAAAAGCTTGTAAGTTTCATTAGGTCCCATTTGTTTATTTGTGTTCTTATTTCCATTTCTCTGGGAGCTGGGTCAAAAAGAATCTTGCTGTGATGTATGTCATAGAGTGTTCTGCCTATGTTTTCCTCTAAGAGTTTGATAGTGTCTGCCCTTACACTTAGGTCTTTAATCCATTTTGAGTTTATTTTTGTGCATGGTGTCAGGGAGTGTTCTAATTTCATACTTTTACATGTACCTGTCCAATTTTCCCAGCACCACTTATTGAAGAGGCTGTCTTTTCTCCACTGTATATGCTTGCCTCCTTTATCAAAAATAAGGTGCCCATATGTGTGTGGGTTTATCTCTGGGCTTTCTATCCTGTTCCATTGATCTATATTTCTGTTTTTGTGCCAGTACCAAACTGTCTTGATTACTGAAGCTTTGTAATATAGTCTTAAGTCAGGGAGCCTGATTCCCCCAGCTCCATTTTTCGTTCTCAAGATTGCTTTGGCTCTTCGGGGTCTTTTGTGTTTCCATACAAATTGTGAAATTTTTTGTTCTAGTTCTGTGAAAAATGCCAGTGGTAGTTTGATAGGGATTGCATTGAATCTGTAGATTGCTTTGGGTAGTAGAGTCATTTTCACAATGTTGATTCTTCCAATCCAGGAACATGGTATATCTCTCCATCTATTTGTATCATCTTTAATTTCTTTCATCAGTGTCTTATAATTTTCTGCATACAGGTCTTTTGTCTCCTTAGGTAGGTTTATTCCTAGATATTTTATTCTTTTTGTTGCAATGGTAAATGGGAGTGTTTTCTTAATTTCACTTTGAGATTTTTCGTCATTAGTGTATAGAATGCAAGAGATTTCTGTGCATTAATTTTGTATCCTGCTACTTTACCAAATTCATTGATTAGCTCTAGGAGTTTTCTGGTAGCACCTTTAGGATTCTCTATGTATAGTATCATGTCATCTGCAAATAGTGACAGCTTTACTTCTTCTTTTCCGATTTGGATTCCTTTTATTTCTTTGTCTTCTCTGATTGCTGTGGCTAACACTTCCAAAACTATGTTGAATAATAGTGGTGAGAGTGGGCAACCTTGTCTTGTTCCTGATCTTAGTGGAAATGGTTTCAGTTTTTCACCATTGAGGACAATGTTGGCTGTGGGTTTGTCATATATGGCCTTTATTATGTTGAGGAAAGTTCCCTCTATGCCTACTTTCTGCAGGGCTTTTATCATAAATGGGTGCTGAATTTTGTCGAAAGCTTTCTCTGCATCTATTGAGATGATCATATGGTTTTTCTCCTTCAATTTGTTAATATGATGTATCACATTGATTGATTTGCGTATATTGAAGAATCCTTGCATTCCTGGGATAAACCCCACTTGATCATGGTGTATGATCCTTTTAATGTGTTGTTGGATTCTGTTTGCTAGTATTTTGTTGAGGATTTTTGCATCTATGTTCATCAGTGATATTGGCCTGTAGTTTTCTTTCTTTGTGACATCTTTGTCTGGTTTTGGTATCAGGGTGATGGTGGCCTCGTAGAATGAGTTGGGGAGTGTTCCTCCGTCTGCAATATTTTGGAAGAGTTTGAGAAGGATAGGTGTTAGCTCTTCTCTAAATGTTTGATAGAATTCACCTGTGAAGCCATCTGGTCCTGGGCTTTTGTTTGTTGGAAGGTTTTTAATCACAGTTTCAATTTCAGTGCTTGTGATTGGTCTGTTCATATTTTCTATTTCTTCCTGGTTCAGTCTCGGCAGTTTGTGCATTTCTAAGAATCTGTCCATTTCTTCCAGGTTGTCCATTTTATTGGCACAGAGTTGCTTGTAGTAATCTCTCATGATCTTTTGTATTTCTGCAGTGTCAGTGGTTACTTCTCCTTTTTCATTTCTAATTCTATTGATCTGAGTCTTCTCCCTTTTTCTCTTGATGAGTCTGGCTAATGGTTTATCAATTTTGTTTATCTTCTCAAAGAACCAGCTTTTAGTTTCATTGATTTTTGCTATTGTTTCCTTCATTTCTTTTTCATTTATTTCTGACCTGATCTTTATAATTTCTTTCCTTCTGCTGGCTTTGGGGTGTTTTTGTTCTTCTTTCTCTAATTGCTTTAGGTGCAAGGTTAGGTTGTTTATTCGAGATGTTTCCTGTTTCTTGAGGTAGGCTTGTATTGCTATAAACTTCCCTCTTAGCACTGCTTTTGCTGCGTCCCATAGGTTTTGGGTCGTCGTATCTCCATTGTCATTTGTTTCTAGGTATTTTTTGATTTCCCCTTTGATTTCTTCAGTGATCACTTCGTTATTAAGTAATGTATTGTGTAGCCTCCATGTGTTTGTATTTTTTACAGATCTTTTCCTGTAATTGATATCTAGTCTCATAGCGTTGTGGTCGGAAAAGATACTTGATACGATTTCAATTTTCTTAAATTTACCAAGGCTTGATTTGTGCCCCAAGATATGATCTATCCTGGAGAATGTTCCATGAGCACTTGAGAAAAATGTGTATTCTGTTGTTTTTGGGTGGAATGTCCTATAAATATCAATTAAGTCCATCTTGTTTAATGTATCATTTAAAGCTTGTGTTTCCTTATTTATTTTCATTTTGGATGATCTGTCCATTTGTGAAAGTGGGGTGTTAAAGTCCCCTACTATGATTGTGTTGCTGTCGATTTCCCCTTTTATGGCTGTTAGTATTTGCCTTATGTATTGAGGTGCTCCTATGTTGGGTGCATAAATATTTACAATTGTTATACCTTCCTCTTGGATGGATCCCTTGATCATTATATAGTGTCCTTCTTTGTCTCTTGTAATAGTCTTTATTTATTTATTTGTTTTTTTTAACATCTTTATTGAAGTATAATTGCCTTACAATGGTGTGTTAGCTTCTGCTTTATAACAAAGTGAATCAGTTATACATATACAATATGTTCCCATTTCTCTTCCCTCTTGCATCTCCCTCCCTCCCACCCTCCCCATCCCATCCCTCTAGGTGGTCACAAAGCACCGAGCTGATCTCCCTGTGCTATGCGGCTGCTTCCCACTCGTTATCTATTTTACGTTTGGTAGTGTATATATGTCCATGACACTCTCTTACCCTGTCACATCTCACCCCACCCCCTCCCCATATCCTCAAGTCCATTCTCTAGTAGGTCTGTGTCTTTATTCCCGTCTTGCCACTAGGTTCTTCATGGCCTTTTTTTTTTTTCCCTTAGATTCCGTATATATGAGTTAGCATACTGTATTTGTTTTTCTCTTTCTCACTTACTTCACTCTGTATGACAGACTCTAACTCCATCCACCTCATTACAAATACCTCCATTTCATTTCTTTTTATGGCTGGGTAATATTCCATTGTATATATGTGCCACATCTTCTTTATCCATTCATCTGTCGATGGACATTTAGGTTGCTTCCATGTCCTGGCTATTGTAAATAGAGCTGCAATGAACATTTTGGTACATGACTCTTTTTGACCTATGGTTTTCTCAGGGTATATGCCCAGTAGTGGAATTGCTGGGTCGTATGGTAGTTCTATTTGTAGTTTTTTAAGGAACCTCCATACTGTTCTCCATAGTGGCTGTATCAATTTACATTCCCACCAACAGTTCAAGAGTGTTCCCTTTCCTCCACACCCTCTCCAGCATTTATTGTTTCTAGATTTTTTGATGATGGCCATTCTGACCGGTGTGAGATGATATTTCATTGTAGTTTTGATTTGCATTTCTCTAATGATTAATGATGTTGAGCATTCTTTCATGTGTCTGTAGGCCATCTGTATATCTTCTTTGGAGAAATGTCTATTTAGGTCTTCGGCCCGTTTTTGGATTGGGTTGTTCGTTTTTTTGTTATTGAGCTGCCTGAGCTGCTTGTAAATCTTGGAGATTAATCCTTTGTCAGTTGCTTCATTTGCAAATATTTTCTTCCATTCTGATGGTTGTCTTTTGGTCTTGTTTATGGTTTCCTTTGCTGTGCAAAAGCTTGTAAGTTTCATTAGGTCCCATTTGTTTATTTGTGTTCTTATTTCCATTTCTCTGGGAGCTGGGTCAAAAAGAATCTTGCTGTGATGTATGTCATAGAGTGTTCTGCCTATGTTTTCCTCTAAGAGTTTGATAGTGTCTGCCCTTACACTTAGGTCTTTAATCCATTTTGAGTTTATTTTTGTGCATGGTGTCAGGGAGTGTTCTAATTTCATACTTTTACATGTACCTGTCCAATTTTCCCAGCACCACTTATTGAAGAGGCTGTCTTTTCTCCACTGTATATGCTTGCCTCCTTTATCAAAAATAAGGTGCCCATATGTGTGTGGGTTTATCTCTGGGCTTTCTATCCTGTTCCATTGATCTATATTTCTGTTTTTGTGCCAGTACCAAACTGTCTTGATTACTGAAGCTTTGTAATATAGTCTTAAGTCAGGGAGCCTGATTCCCCCAGCTCCATTTTTCGTTCTCAAGATTGCTTTGGCTCTTCGGGGTCTTTTGTGTTTCCATACAAATTGTGAAATTTTTTGTTCTAGTTCTGTGAAAAATGCCAGTGGTAGTTTGATAGGGATTGCATTGAATCTGTAGATTGCTTTGGGTAGTAGAGTCATTTTCACAATGTTGATTCTTCCAATCCAGGAACATGGTATATCTCTCCATCTATTTGTATCATCTTTAATTTCTTTCATCAGTGTCTTATAATTTTCTGCATACAGGTCTTTTGTCTCCTTAGGTAGGTTTATTCCTAGATATTTTATTCTTTTTGTTGCAATGGTAAATGGGAGTGTTTTCTTAATTTCACTTTGAGATTTTTCGTCATTAGTGTATAGAATGCAAGAGATTTCTGTGCATTAATTTTGTATCCTGCTACTTTACCAAATTCATTGATTAGCTCTAGGAGTTTTCTGGTAGCACCTTTAGGATTCTCTATGTATAGTATCATGTCATCTGCAAATAGTGACAGCTTTACTTCTTCTTTTCCGATTTGGATTCCTTTTATTTCTTTGTCTTCTCTGATTGCTGTGGCTAACACTTCCAAAACTATGTTGAATAATAGTGGTGAGAGTGGGCAACCTTGTCTTGTTCCTGATCTTAGTGGAAATGGTTTCAGTTTTTCACCATTGAGGACAATGTTGGCTGTGGGTTTGTCATATATGGCCTTTATTATGTTGAGGAAAGTTCCCTCTATGCCTACTTTCTGCAGGGCTTTTATCATAAATGGGTGCTGAATTTTGTCGAAAGCTTTCTCTGCATCTATTGAGATGATCATATGGTTTTTCTCCTTCAATTTGTTAATATGATGTATCACATTGATTGATTTGCGTATATTGAAGAATCCTTGCATTCCTGGGATAAACCCCACTTGATCATGGTGTATGATCCTTTTAATGTGTTGTTGGATTCTGTTTGCTAGTATTTTGTTGAGGATTTTTGCATCTATGTTCATCAGTGATATTGGCCTGTAGTTTTCTTTCTTTGTGACATCTTTGTCTGGTTTTGGTATCAGGGTGATGGTGGCCTCGTAGAATGAGTTGGGGAGTGTTCCTCCGTCTGCAATATTTTGGAAGAGTTTGAGAAGGATAGGTGTTAGCTCTTCTCTAAATGTTTGATAGAATTCACCTGTGAAGCCATCTGGTCCTGGGCTTTTGTTTGTTGGAAGGTTTTTAATCACAGTTTCAATTTCAGTGCTTGTGATTGGTCTGTTCATATTTTCTATTTCTTCCTGGTTCAGTCTCGGCAGTTTGTGCATTTCTAAGAATCTGTCCATTTCTTCCAGGTTGTCCATTTTATTGGCACAGAGTTGCTTGTAGTAATCTCTCATGATCTTTTGTATTTCTGCAGTGTCAGTGGTTACTTCTCCTTTTTCATTTCTAATTCTATTGATCTGAGTCTTCTCCCTTTTTCTCTTGATGAGTCTGGCTAATGGTTTATCAATTTTGTTTATCTTCTCAAAGAACCAGCTTTTAGTTTCATTGATTTTTGCTATTGTTTCCTTCATTTCTTTTTCATTTATTTCTGACCTGATCTTTATAATTTCTTTCCTTCTGCTGGCTTTGGGGTTTTTTTGTTCTTCTTTCTCTAATTGCTTTAGGTGCAAGGTTAGGTTGTTTATTCGAGATGTTTCCTGTTTCTTGAGGTAGGCTTGTATTGCTATAAACTTCCCTCTTAGCACTGCTTTTGCTGCGTCCCATAGGTTTTGGGTCGTCGTATCTCCATTGTCATTTGTTTCTAGGTATTTTTTGATTTCCCCTTTGATTTCTTCAGTGATCACTTCGTTATTAAGTAATGTATTGTGTAGCCTCCATGTGTTTGTATTTTTTACAGATCTTTTCCTGTAATTGAATATCTAGTCTCATAGCGTTGTGGTCGGAAAAGATACTTGATACGATTTCAATTTTCTTAAATTTACCAAGGCTTGATTTGTGCCCCAAGATATGATCTATCCTGGAGAATGTTCCATGAGCACTTGAGAAAAATGTGTATTCTGTTGTTTTTGGGTGGAATGTCCTATAAATATCAATTAAGTCCATCTTGTTTAATGTATCATTTAAAGCTTGTGTTTCCTTATTTATTTTCATTTTGGATGATCTGTCCATTGGTGAAAGTGGGGTGTTAAAGTCCCCTACTATGATTGTGTTGCTGTCGATTTCCCCTTTTATGGCTGTTAGTATTTGCCTTATGTATTGAGGTGCTCCTATGTTGGGTGCATAAATATTTACAATTGTTATACCTTCCTCTTGGATGGATCCCTTGATCATTATATAGTGTCCTTCTTTGTCTCTTGTAATAGTCTTTATTTATTTATTTGTTTTTTTTTAACATCTTTATTGAAGTATAATTGCCTTACAATGGTGTGTTAGCTTCTGCTTTATAACAAAGTGAATCAGTTATACATATACAATATGTTCCCATTTCTCTTCCCTCTTGCATCTCCCTCCCTCCCACCCTCCCCATCCCATCCCTCTAGGTGGTCACAAAGCACCGAGCTGATCTCCCTGTGCTATGCGGCTGCTTCCCACTCGTTATCTATTTTACGTTTGGTAGTGTATATATGTCCATGACACTCTCTTACCCTGTCACATCTCACCCCACCCCCTCCCCATATCCTCAAGTCCATTCTCTAGTAGGTCTGTGTCTTTATTCCCGTCTTGCCACTAGGTTCTTCATGGCCTTTTTTTTTTTTTCCCTTAGATTCCGTATATATGAGTTAGCATACTGTATTTGTTTTTCTCTTTCTGACTTACTTCACTCTGTATGACAGACTCTAACTCCATCCACCTCATTACAAATACCTCCATTTCATTTCTTTTTATGGCTGGGTAATATTCCATTGTATATATGTGCCACATCTTCTTTATCCATTCATCTGTCGATGGACATTTAGGTTGCTTCCATGTCCTGGCTATTGTAAATAGAGCTGCAATGAACATTTTGGTACATGACTCTTTTTGACCTATGGTTTTCTCAGGGTATATGCCCAGTAGTGGAATTGCTGGGTCGTATGGTAGTTCTATTTGTAGTTTTTTAAGGAACCTCCATACTGTTCTCCATAGTGGCTGTATCAATTTACATTCCCACCAACAGTTCAAGAGTGTTCCCTTTCCTCCACACCCTCTCCAGCATTTATTGTTTCTAGATTTTTTGATGATGGCCATTCTGACCGGTGTGAGATGATATTTCATTGTAGTTTTGATTTGCATTTCTCTAATGATTAATGATGTTGAGCATTCTTTCATGTGTCTGTAGGCCATCTGTATATCTTCTTTGGAGAAATGTCTATTTAGGTCTTCGGCCCGTTTTTGGATTGGGTTGTTCGTTTTTTTGTTATTGAGCTGCCTGAGCTGCTTGTAAATCTTGGAGATTAATCCTTTGTCAGTTGCTTCATTTGCAAATATTTTCTTCCATTCTGATGGTTGTCTTTTGGTCTTGTTTATGGTTTCCTTTGCTGTGCAAAAGCTTGTAAGTTTCATTAGGTCCCATTTGTTTATTTGTGTTCTTATTTCCATTTCTCTGGGAGCTGGGTCAAAAAGAATCTTGCTGTGATGTATGTCATAGAGTGTTCTGCCTATGTTTTCCTCTAAGAGTTTGATAGTGTCTGCCCTTACACTTAGGTCTTTAATCCATTTTGAGTTTATTTTTGTGCATGGTGTCAGGGAGTGTTCTAATTTCATACTTTTACATGTACCTGTCCAATTTTCCCAGCACCACTTATTGAAGAGGCTGTCTTTTCTCCACTGTATATGCTTGCCTCCTTTATCAAAAATAAGGTGCCCATATGTGTGTGGGTTTATCTCTGGGCTTTCTATCCTGTTCCATTGATCTATATTTCTGTTTTTGTGCCAGTACCAAACTGTCTTGATTACTGAAGCTTTGTAATATAGTCTTAAGTCAGGGAGCCTGATTCCCCCAGCTCCATTTTTCGTTCTCAAGATTGCTTTGGCTATTCGGGGTCTTTTGTGTTTCCATACAAATTGTGAAATTTTTTGTTCTAGTTCTGTGAAAAATGCCAGTGGTAGTTTGATAGGGATTGCATTGAATCTGTAGATTGCTTTGGGTAGTAGAGTCATTTTCACAATGTTGATTCTTCCAATCCAGGAACATGGTATATCTCTCCATCTATTTGTATCATCTTTAATTTCTTTCATCAGTGTCTTATAATTTTCTGCATACAGGTCTTTTGTCTCCTTAGGTAGGTTTATTCCTAGATATTTTATTCTTTTTGTTGCAATGGTAAATGGGAGTGTTTTCTTAATTTCACTTTGAGATTTTTCGTCATTAGTGTATAGAATGCAAGAGATTTCTGTGCATTAATTTTGTATCCTGCTACTTTACCAAATTCATTGATTAGCTCTAGGAGTTTTCTGGTAGCATCTTTAGGATTCTCTATGTATAGTATCATGTCATCTGCAAATAGTGACAGCTTTACTTCTTCTTTTCCGATTTGGATTCCTTTTATTTCTTTGTCTTCTCTGATTGCTGTGGCTAACACTTCCAAAACTATGTTGAATAATAGTGGTGAGAGTGGGCAACCTTGTCTTGTTCCTGATCTTAGTGGAAATGGTTTCAGTTTTTCACCATTGAGGACAATGTTGGCTGTGGGTTTGTCATATATGGCCTTTATTATGTTGAGGAAAGTTCCCTCTATGCCTACTTTCTGCAGGGCTTTTATCATAAATGGGTGCTGAATTTTGTCGAAAGCTTTCTCTGCATCTATTGAGATGATCATATGGTTTTTCTCCTTCAATTTGTTAATATGATGTATCACATTGATTGATTTGCGTATATTGAAGAATCCTTGCATTCCTGGGATAAACCCCACTTGATCATGGTGTATGATCCTTTTAATGTGTTGTTGGATTCTGTTTGCTAGTATTTTGTTGAGGATTTTTGCATCTATGTTCATCAGTGATATTGGCCTGTAGTTTTCTTTCTTTGTGACATCTTTGTCTGGTTTTGGTATCAGGGTGATGGTGGCCTCGTAGAATGAGTTGGGGAGTGTTCCTCCGTCTGCAATATTTTGGAAGAGTTTGAGAAGGATAGGTGTTAGCTCTTCTCTAAATGTTTGATAGAATTCACCTGTGAAGCCATCTGGTCCTGGGCTTTTGTTTGTTGGAAGGTTTTTAATCACAGTTTCAATTTCAGTGCTTGTGATTGGTCTGTTCATATTTTCCATTTCTTCCAGGTTGTCCATTTTATTGGCACAGAGTTGCTTGTAGTAATCTCTCATGATCTTTTGTATTTCTGCAGTGTCAGTGGTTACTTCTCCTTTTTCCTTTCTAATTCTATTGATCTGAGTCTTCTCCCTTTTTCTCTTGATGAGTCTGGCTAATGGTTTATCAATTTTGTTTATCTTCTCAAAGAACCAGCTTTTAGTTTCATTGATTTTTGCTATTGTTTCCTTCATTTCTTTTTCATTTATTTCTGACCTGATCTTTATAATTTCTTTCCTTCTGCTGGCTTTGGGGTGTTTTTGTTCTTCTTTCTCTAATTGCTTTAGGTGCAAGGTTAGGTTGTTTATTCGAGATGTTTCCTGTTTCTTGAGGTAGGCTTGTATTGCTATAAACTTCCCTCTTAGCACTGCTTTTGCTGCGTCCCATAGGTTTTGGGTCGTCGTATCTCCATTGTCATTTGTTTCTAGGTATTTTTTGATTTCCCCTTTGATTTCTTCAGTGATCACTTCGTTATTAAGTAATGTATTGTGTAGCCTCCATGTGTTTGTATTTTTTACAGATCTTTTCCTGTAATTGATATCTAGTCTCATAGCGTTGTGGTCGGAAAAGATACTTGATACGATTTCAATTTTCTTAAATTTACCAAGGCTTGATTTGTGCCCCAAGATATGATCTATCCTGGAGAATGTTCCATGAGCACTTGAGAAAAATGTGTATTCTGTTGTTTTTGGGTGGAATGTCCTATAAATATCAATTAAGTCCATCTTGTTTAATGTATCATTTAAAGCTTGTGTTTCCTTATTTATTTTCATTTTGGATGATCTGTCCATTGGTGAAAGTGGGGTGTTAAAGTCCCCTACTATGATTGTGTTGCTGTCGATTTCCCCTTTTATGGCTGTTAGTATTTGCCTTATGTATTGAGGTGCTCCTATGTTGGGTGCATAAATATTTACAATTGTTATACCTTCCTCTTGGATGGATCCCTTGATCATTATATAGTGTCCTTCTTTGTCTCTTGTAATAGTCTTTATTTATTTATTTGTTTTTTTTTAACATCTTTATTGAAGTATAATTGCCTTACAATGGTGTGTTAGCTTCTGCTTTATAACAAAGTGAATCAGTTATACATATACAATATGTTCCCATTTCTCTTCCCTCTTGCATCTCCCTCCCTCCCACCCTCCCCATCCCATCCCTCTAGGTGGTCACAAAGCACCGAGCTGATCTCCCTGTGCTATGCGGCTGCTTCCCACTCGTTATCTATTTTACGTTTGGTAGTGTATATATGTCCATGACACTCTCTTACCCTGTCACATCTCACCCCACCCCCTCCCCATATCCTCAAGTCCATTCTCTAGTAGGTCTGTGTCTTTATTCCCGTCTTGCCACTAGGTTCTTCATGGCCTTTTTTTTTTTTTCCCTTAGATTCCGTATATATGAGTTAGCATACTGTATTTGTTTTTCTCTTTCTGACTTACTTCACTCTGTATGACAGACTCTAACTCCATCCACCTCATTACAAATACCTCCATTTCATTTCTTTTTATGGCTGGGTAATATTCCATTGTATATATGTGCCACATCTTCTTTATCCATTCATCTGTCGATGGACATTTAGGTTGCTTCCATGTCCTGGCTATTGTAAATAGAGCTGCAATGAACATTTTGGTACATGACTCTTTTTGACCTATGGTTTTCTCAGGGTATATGCCCAGTAGTGGAATTGCTGGGTCGTATGGTAGTTCTATTTGTAGTTTTTTAAGGAACCTCCATACTGTTCTCCATAGTGGCTGTATCAATTTACATTCCCACCAACAGTTCAAGAGTGTTCCCTTTCCTCCACACCCTCTCCAGCATTTATTGTTTCTAGATTTTTTGATGATGGCCATTCTGACCGGTGTGAGATGATATTTCATTGTAGTTTTGATTTGCATTTCTCTAATGATTAATGATGTTGAGCATTCTTTCATGTGTCTGTAGGCCATCTGTATATCTTCTTTGGAGAAATGTCTATTTAGGTCTTCGGCCCGTTTTTGGATTGGGTTGTTCGTTTTTTTGTTATTGAGCTGCCTGAGCTGCTTGTAAATCTTGGAGATTAATCCTTTGTCAGTTGCTTCATTTGCAAATATTTTCTTCCATTCTGATGGTTGTCTTTTGGTCTTGTTTATGGTTTCCTTTGCTGTGCAAAAGCTTGTAAGTTTCATTAGGTCCCATTTGTTTATTTGTGTTCTTATTTCCATTTCTCTGGGAGCTGGGTCAAAAAGAATCTTGCTGTGATGTATGTCATAGAGTGTTCTGCCTATGTTTTCCTCTAAGAGTTTGATAGTGTCTGCCCTTACACTTAGGTCTTTAATCCATTTTGAGTTTATTTTTGTGCATGGTGTCAGGGAGTGTTCTAATTTCATACTTTTACATGTACCTGTCCAATTTTCCCAGCACCACTTATTGAAGAGGCTGTCTTTTCTCCACTGTATATGCTTGCCTCCTTTATCAAAAATAAGGTGCCCATATGTGTGTGGGTTTATCTCTGGGCTTTCTATCCTGTTCCATTGATCTATATTTCTGTTTTTGTGCCAGTACCAAACTGTCTTGATTACTGAAGCTTTGTAATATAGTCTTAAGTCAGGGAGCCTGATTCCCCCAGCTCCATTTTTCGTTCTCAAGATTGCTTTGGCTATTCGGGGTCTTTTGTGTTTCCATACAAATTGTGAAATTTTTTGTTCTAGTTCTGTGAAAAATGCCAGTGGTAGTTTGATAGGGATTGCATTGAATCTGTAGATTGCTTTGGGTAGTAGAGTCATTTTCACAATGTTGATTCTTCCAATCCAGGAACATGGTATATCTCTCCATCTATTTGTATCATCTTTAATTTCTTTCATCAGTGTCTTATAATTTTCTGCATACAGGTCTTTTGTCTCCTTAGGTAGGTTTATTCCTAGATATTTTATTCTTTTTGTTGCAATGGTAAATGGGAGTGTTTTCTTAATTTCACTTTGAGATTTTTCGTCATTAGTGTATAGAATGCAAGAGATTTCTGTGCATTAATTTTGTATCCTGCTACTTTACCAAATTCATTGATTAGCTCTAGGAGTTTTCTGGTAGCATCTTTAGGATTCTCTATGTATAGTATCATGTCATCTGCAAATAGTGACAGCTTTACTTCTTCTTTTCCGATTTGGATTCCTTTTATTTCTTTGTCTTCTCTGATTGCTGTGGCTAACACTTCCAAAACTATGTTGAATAATAGTGGTGAGAGTGGGCAACCTTGTCTTGTTCCTGATCTTAGTGGAAATGGTTTCAGTTTTTCACCATTGAGGACAATGTTGGCTGTGGGTTTGTCATATATGGCCTTTATTATGTTGAGGAAAGTTCCCTCTATGCCTACTTTCTGCAGGGCTTTTATCATAAATGGGTGCTGAATTTTGTCGAAAGCTTTCTCTGCATCTATTGAGATGATCATATGGTTTTTCTCCTTCAATTTGTTAATATGATGTATCACATTGATTGATTTGCGTATATTGAAGAATCCTTGCATTCCTGGGATAAACCCCACTTGATCATGGTGTATGATCCTTTTAATGTGTTGTTGGATTCTGTTTGCTAGTATTTTGTTGAGGATTTTTGCATCTATGTTCATCAGTGATATTGGCCTGTAGTTTTCTTTCTTTGTGACATCTTTGTCTGGTTTTGGTATCAGGGTGATGGTGGCCTCGTAGAATGAGTTGGGGAGTGTTCCTCCGTCTGCAATATTTTGGAAGAGTTTGAGAAGGATAGGTGTTAGCTCTTCTCTAAATGTTTGATAGAATTCACCTGTGAAGCCATCTGGTCCTGGGCTTTTGTTTGTTGGAAGGTTTTTAATCACAGTTTCAATTTCAGTGCTTGTGATTGGTCTGTTCATATTTTCTATTTCTTCCTGGTTCAGTCTCGGCAGTTTGTGCATTTCTAAGAATCTGTCCATTTCTTCCAGGTTGTCCATTTTATTGGCACAGAGTTGCTTGTAGTAATCTCTCATGATCTTTTGTATTTCTGCAGTGTCAGTGGTTACTTCTCCTTTTTCATTTCTAATTCTATTGATCTGAGTCTTCTCCCTTTTTCTCTTGATGAGTCTGGCTAATGGTTTATCAATTTTGTTTATCTTCTCAAAGAACCAGCTTTTAGTTTCATTGATTTTTGCTATTGTTTCCTTCATTTCTTTTTCATTTATTTCTGACCTGATCTTTATAATTTCTTTCCTTCTGCTGGCTTTGGGGTTTTTTTGTTCTTCTTTCTCTAATTGCTTTAGGTGCAAGGTTAGGTTGTTTATTCGAGATGTTTCCTGTTTCTTGAGGTAGGCTTGTATTGCTATAAACTTCCCTCTTAGCACTGCTTTTGCTGCGTCCCATAGGTTTTGGGTCGTCGTATCTCCATTGTCATTTGTTTCTAGGTATTTTTTGATTTCCCCTTTGATTTCTTCAGTGATCACTTCGTTATTAAGTAATGTATTGTGTAGCCTCCATGTGTTTGTATTTTTTACAGATCTTTTCCTGTAATTGAATATCTAGTCTCATAGCGTTGTGGTCGGAAAAGATACTTGATACGATTTCAATTTTCTTAAATTTACCAAGGCTTGATTTGTGCCCCAAGATATGATCTATCCTGGAGAATGTTCCATGAGCACTTGAGAAAAATGTGTATTCTGTTGTTTTTGGGTGGAATGTCCTATAAATATCAATTAAGTCCATCTTGTTTAATGTATCATTTAAAGCTTGTGTTTCCTTATTTATTTTCATTTTGGATGATCTGTCCATTGGTGAAAGTGGGGTGTTAAAGTCCCCTACTATGATTGTGTTGCTGTCGATTTCCCCTTTTATGGCTGTTAGTATTTGCCTTATGTATTGAGGTGCTCCTATGTTGGGTGCATAAATATTTACAATTGTTATACCTTCCTCTTGGATGGATCCCTTGATCATTATATAGTGTCCTTCTTTGTCTCTTGTAATAGTCTTTATTTATTTATTTGTTTTTTTTTAACATCTTTATTGAAGTATAATTGCCTTACAATGGTGTGTTAGCTTCTGCTTTATAACAAAGTGAATCAGTTATACATATACAATATGTTCCCATTTCTCTTCCCTCTTGCATCTCCCTCCCTCCCACCCTCCCCATCCCATCCCTCTAGGTGGTCACAAAGCACCGAGCTGATCTCCCTGTGCTATGCGGCTGCTTCCCACTCGTTATCTATTTTACGTTTGGTAGTGTATATATGTCCATGACACTCTCTTACCCTGTCACATCTCACCCCACCCCCTCCCCATATCCTCAAGTCCATTCTCTAGTAGGTCTGTGTCTTTATTCCCGTCTTGCCACTAGGTTCTTCATGGCCTTTTTTTTTTTTTCCCTTAGATTCCGTATATATGAGTTAGCATACTGTATTTGTTTTTCTCTTTCTGACTTACTTCACTCTGTATGACAGACTCTAACTCCATCCACCTCATTACAAATACCTCCATTTCATTTCTTTTTATGGCTGGGTAATATTCCATTGTATATATGTGCCACATCTTCTTTATCCATTCATCTGTCGATGGACATTTAGGTTGCTTCCATGTCCTGGCTATTGTAAATAGAGCTGCAATGAACATTTTGGTACATGACTCTTTTTGACCTATGGTTTTCTCAGGGTATATGCCCAGTAGTGGAATTGCTGGGTCGTATGGTAGTTCTATTTGTAGTTTTTTAAGGAACCTCCATACTGTTCTCCATAGTGGCTGTATCAATTTACATTCCCACCAACAGTTCAAGAGTGTTCCCTTTCCTCCACACCCTCTCCAGCATTTATTGTTTCTAGATTTTTTGATGATGGCCATTCTGACCGGTGTGAGATGATATTTCATTGTAGTTTTGATTTGCATTTCTCTAATGATTAATGATGTTGAGCATTCTTTCATGTGTCTGTAGGCCATCTGTATATCTTCTTTGGAGAAATGTCTATTTAGGTCTTCGGCCCGTTTTTGGATTGGGTTGTTCGTTTTTTTGTTATTGAGCTGCCTGAGCTGCTTGTAAATCTTGGAGATTAATCCTTTGTCAGTTGCTTCATTTGCAAATATTTTCTTCCATTCTGATGGTTGTCTTTTGGTCTTGTTTATGGTTTCCTTTGCTGTGCAAAAGCTTGTAAGTTTCATTAGGTCCCATTTGTTTATTTGTGTTCTTATTTCCATTTCTCTGGGAGCTGGGTCAAAAAGAATCTTGCTGTGATGTATGTCATAGAGTGTTCTGCCTATGTTTTCCTCTAAGAGTTTGATAGTGTCTGCCCTTACACTTAGGTCTTTAATCCATTTTGAGTTTATTTTTGTGCATGGTGTCAGGGAGTGTTCTAATTTCATACTTTTACATGTACCTGTCCAATTTTCCCAGCACCACTTATTGAAGAGGCTGTCTTTTCTCCACTGTATATGCTTGCCTCCTTTATCAAAAATAAGGTGCCCATATGTGTGTGGGTTTATCTCTGGGCTTTCTATCCTGTTCCATTGATCTATATTTCTGTTTTTGTGCCAGTACCAAACTGTCTTGATTACTGAAGCTTTGTAATATAGTCTTAAGTCAGGGAGCCTGATTCCCCCAGCTCCATTTTTCGTTCTCAAGATTGCTTTGGCTATTCGGGGTCTTTTGTGTTTCCATACAAATTGTGAAATTTTTTGTTCTAGTTCTGTGAAAAATGCCAGTGGTAGTTTGATAGGGATTGCATTGAATCTGTAGATTGCTTTGGGTAGTAGAGTCATTTTCACAATGTTGATTCTTCCAATCCAGGAACATGGTATATCTCTCCATCTATTTGTATCATCTTTAATTTCTTTCATCAGTGTCTTATAATTTTCTGCATACAGGTCTTTTGTCTCCTTAGGTAGGTTTATTCCTAGATATTTTATTCTTTTTGTTGCAATGGTAAATGGGAGTGTTTTCTTAATTTCACTTTGAGATTTTTCGTCATTAGTGTATAGAATGCAAGAGATTTCTGTGCATTAATTTTGTATCCTGCTACTTTACCAAATTCATTGATTAGCTCTAGGAGTTTTCTGGTAGCATCTTTAGGATTCTCTATGTATAGTATCATGTCATCTGCAAATAGTGACAGCTTTACTTCTTCTTTTCCGATTTGGATTCCTTTTATTTCTTTGTCTTCTCTGATTGCTGTGGCTAACACTTCCAAAACTATGTTGAATAATAGTGGTGAGAGTGGGCAACCTTGTCTTGTTCCTGATCTTAGTGGAAATGGTTTCAGTTTTTCACCATTGAGGACAATGTTGGCTGTGGGTTTGTCATATATGGCCTTTATTATGTTGAGGAAAGTTCCCTCTATGCCTACTTTCTGCAGGGCTTTTATCATAAATGGGTGCTGAATTTTGTCGAAAGCTTTCTCTGCATCTATTGAGATGATCATATGGTTTTTCTCCTTCAATTTGTTAATATGATGTATCACATTGATTGATTTGCGTATATTGAAGAATCCTTGCATTCCTGGGATAAACCCCACTTGATCATGGTGTATGATCCTTTTAATGTGTTGTTGGATTCTGTTTGCTAGTATTTTGTTGAGGATTTTTGCATCTATGTTCATCAGTGATATTGGCCTGTAGTTTTCTTTCTTTGTGACATCTTTGTCTGGTTTTGGTATCAGGGTGATGGTGGCCTCGTAGAATGAGTTGGGGAGTGTTCCTCCGTCTGCAATATTTTGGAAGAGTTTGAGAAGGATAGGTGTTAGCTCTTCTCTAAATGTTTGATAGAATTCACCTGTGAAGCCATCTGGTCCTGGGCTTTTGTTTGTTGGAAGGTTTTTAATCACAGTTTCAATTTCAGTGCTTGTGATTGGTCTGTTCATATTTTCTATTTCTTCCTGGTTCAGTCTCGGCAGTTTGTGCATTTCTAAGAATCTGTCCATTTCTTCCAGGTTGTCCATTTTATTGGCACAGAGTTGCTTGTAGTAATCTCTCATGATCTTTTGTATTTCTGCAGTGTCAGTGGTTACTTCTCCTTTTTCATTTCTAATTCTATTGATCTGAGTCTTCTCCCTTTTTCTCTTGATGAGTCTGGCTAATGGTTTATCAATTTTGTTTATCTTCTCAAAGAACCAGCTTTTAGTTTCATTGATTTTTGCTATTGTTTCCTTCATTTCTTTTTCATTTATTTCTGACCTGATCTTTATAATTTCTTTCCTTCTGCTGGCTTTGGGGTGTTTTTGTTCTTCTTTCTCTAATTGCTTTAGGTGCAAGGTTAGGTTGTTTATTCGAGATGTTTCCTGTTTCTTGAGGTAGGCTTGTATTGCTATAAACTTCCCTCTTAGCACTGCTTTTGCTGCGTCCCATAGGTTTTGGGTCGTCGTATCTCCATTGTCATTTGTTTCTAGGTATTTTTTGATTTCCCCTTTGATTTCTTCAGTGATCACTTCGTTATTAAGTAATGTATTGTGTAGCCTCCATGTGTTTGTATTTTTTACAGATCTTTTCCTGTAATTGATATCTAGTCTCATAGCGTTGTGGTCGGAAAAGATACTTGATACGATTTCAATTTTCTTAAATTTACCAAGGCTTGATTTGTGCCCCAAGATATGATCTATCCTGGAGAATGTTCCATGAGCACTTGAGAAAAATGTGTATTCTGTTGTTTTTGGGTGGAATGTCCTATAAATATCAATTAAGTCCATCTTGTTTAATGTATCATTTAAAGCTTGTGTTTCCTTATTTATTTTCATTTTGGATGATCTGTCCATTGGTGAAAGTGGGGTGTTAAAGTCCCCTACTATGATTGTGTTGCTGTCGATTTCCCCTTTTATGGCTGTTAGTATTTGCCTTATGTATTGAGGTGCTCCTATGTTGGGTGCATAAATATTTACAATTGTTATACCTTCCTCTTGGATGGATCCCTTGATCATTATATAGTGTCCTTCTTTGTCTCTTGTAATAGTCTTTATTTATTTATTTGTTTTTTTTTAACATCTTTATTGAAGTATAATTGCCTTACAATGGTGTGTTAGCTTCTGCTTTATAACAAAGTGAATCAGTTATACATATACAATATGTTCCCATTTCTCTTCCCTCTTGCATCTCCCTCCCTCCCACCCTCCCCATCCCATCCCTCTAGGTGGTCACAAAGCACCGAGCTGATCTCCCTGTGCTATGCGGCTGCTTCCCACTCGTTATCTATTTTACGTTTGGTAGTGTATATATGTCCATGACACTCTCTTACCCTGTCACATCTCACCCCACCCCCTCCCCATATCCTCAAGTCCATTCTCTAGTAGGTCTGTGTCTTTATTCCCGTCTTGCCACTAGGTTCTTCATGGCCTTTTTTTTTTTTTCCCTTAGATTCCGTATATATGAGTTAGCATACTGTATTTGTTTTTCTCTTTCTGACTTACTTCACTCTGTATGACAGACTCTAACTCCATCCACCTCATTACAAATACCTCCATTTCATTTCTTTTTATGGCTGGGTAATATTCCATTGTATATATGTGCCACATCTTCTTTATCCATTCATCTGTCGATGGACATTTAGGTTGCTTCCATGTCCTGGCTATTGTAAATAGAGCTGCAATGAACATTTTGGTACATGACTCTTTTTGACCTATGGTTTTCTCAGGGTATATGCCCAGTAGTGGAATTGCTGGGTCGTATGGTAGTTCTATTTGTAGTTTTTTAAGGAACCTCCATACTGTTCTCCATAGTGGCTGTATCAATTTACATTCCCACCAACAGTTCAAGAGTGTTCCCTTTCCTCCACACCCTCTCCAGCATTTATTGTTTCTAGATTTTTTGATGATGGCCATTCTGACCGGTGTGAGATGATATTTCATTGTAGTTTTGATTTGCATTTCTCTAATGATTAATGATGTTGAGCATTCTTTCATGTGTCTGTAGGCCATCTGTATATCTTCTTTGGAGAAATGTCTATTTAGGTCTTCGGCCCGTTTTTGGATTGGGTTGTTCGTTTTTTTGTTATTGAGCTGCCTGAGCTGCTTGTAAATCTTGGAGATTAATCCTTTGTCAGTTGCTTCATTTGCAAATATTTTCTTCCATTCTGATGGTTGTCTTTTGGTCTTGTTTATGGTTTCCTTTGCTGTGCAAAAGCTTGTAAGTTTCATTAGGTCCCATTTGTTTATTTGTGTTCTTATTTCCATTTCTCTGGGAGCTGGGTCAAAAAGAATCTTGCTGTGATGTATGTCATAGAGTGTTCTGCCTATGTTTTCCTCTAAGAGTTTGATAGTGTCTGCCCTTACACTTAGGTCTTTAATCCATTTTGAGTTTATTTTTGTGCATGGTGTCAGGGAGTGTTCTAATTTCATACTTTTACATGTACCTGTCCAATTTTCCCAGCACCACTTATTGAAGAGGCTGTCTTTTCTCCACTGTATATGCTTGCCTCCTTTATCAAAAATAAGGTGCCCATATGTGTGTGGGTTTATCTCTGGGCTTTCTATCCTGTTCCATTGATCTATATTTCTGTTTTTGTGCCAGTACCAAACTGTCTTGATTACTGAAGCTTTGTAATATAGTCTTAAGTCAGGGAGCCTGATTCCCCCAGCTCCATTTTTCGTTCTCAAGATTGCTTTGGCTATTCGGGGTCTTTTGTGTTTCCATACAAATTGTGAAATTTTTTGTTCTAGTTCTGTGAAAAATGCCAGTGGTAGTTTGATAGGGATTGCATTGAATCTGTAGATTGCTTTGGGTAGTAGAGTCATTTTCACAATGTTGATTCTTCCAATCCAGGAACATGGTATATCTCTCCATCTATTTGTATCATCTTTAATTTCTTTCATCAGTGTCTTATAATTTTCTGCATACAGGTCTTTTGTCTCCTTAGGTAGGTTTATTCCTAGATATTTTATTCTTTTTGTTGCAATGGTAAATGGGAGTGTTTTCTTAATTTCACTTTGAGATTTTTCGTCATTAGTGTATAGAATGCAAGAGATTTCTGTGCATTAATTTTGTATCCTGCTACTTTACCAAATTCATTGATTAGCTCTAGGAGTTTTCTGGTAGCATCTTTAGGATTCTCTATGTATAGTATCATGTCATCTGCAAATAGTGACAGCTTTACTTCTTCTTTTCCGATTTGGATTCCTTTTATTTCTTTGTCTTCTCTGATTGCTGTGGCTAACACTTCCAAAACTATGTTGAATAATAGTGGTGAGAGTGGGCAACCTTGTCTTGTTCCTGATCTTAGTGGAAATGGTTTCAGTTTTTCACCATTGAGGACAATGTTGGCTGTGGGTTTGTCATATATGGCCTTTATTATGTTGAGGAAAGTTCCCTCTATGCCTACTTTCTGCAGGGCTTTTATCATAAATGGGTGCTGAATTTTGTCGAAAGCTTTCTCTGCATCTATTGAGATGATCATATGGTTTTTCTCCTTCAATTTGTTAATATGATGTATCACATTGATTGATTTGCGTATATTGAAGAATCCTTGCATTCCTGGGATAAACCCCACTTGATCATGGTGTATGATCCTTTTAATGTGTTGTTGGATTCTGTTTGCTAGTATTTTGTTGAGGATTTTTGCATCTATGTTCATCAGTGATATTGGCCTGTAGTTTTCTTTCTTTGTGACATCTTTGTCTGGTTTTGGTATCAGGGTGATGGTGGCCTCGTAGAATGAGTTGGGGAGTGTTCCTCCGTCTGCAATATTTTGGAAGAGTTTGAGAAGGATAGGTGTTAGCTCTTCTCTAAATGTTTGATAGAATTCACCTGTGAAGCCATCTGGTCCTGGGCTTTTGTTTGTTGGAAGGTTTTTAATCACAGTTTCAATTTCAGTGCTTGTGATTGGTCTGTTCATATTTTCTATTTCTTCCTGGTTCAGTCTCGGCAGTTTGTGCATTTCTAAGAATCTGTCCATTTCTTCCAGGTTGTCCATTTTATTGGCACAGAGTTGCTTGTAGTAATCTCTCATGATCTTTTGTATTTCTGCAGTGTCAGTGGTTACTTCTCCTTTTTCATTTCTAATTCTATTGATCTGAGTCTTCTCCCTTTTTCTCTTGATGAGTCTGGCTAATGGTTTATCAATTTTGTTTATCTTCTCAAAGAACCAGCTTTTAGTTTCATTGATTTTTGCTATTGTTTCCTTCATTTCTTTTTCATTTATTTCTGACCTGATTTTTATAATTTCTTTCCTTCTGCTGGCTTTGGGGTGTTTTTGTTCTTCTTTCTCTAATTGCTTTAGGTGCAAGGTTAGGTTGTTTATTCGAGATGTTTCCTGTTTCTTGAGGTAGGCTTGTATTGCTATAAACTTCCCTCTTAGCACTGCTTTTGCTGCGTCCCATAGGTTTTGGGTCGTCGTATCTCCATTGTCATTTGTTTCTAGGTATTTTTTGATTTCCCCTTTGATTTCTTCAGTGATGACTTCGTTATTAAGTAATGTATTGTGTAGCCTCCATGTGTTTGTATTTTTTACAGATCTTTTCCTGTAATTGATATCTAGTCTCATAGCGTTGTGGTCGGAAAAGATACTTGATACGATTTCAATTTTCTTAAATTTACCAAGGCTTGATTTGTGCCCCAAGATATGATCTATCCTGGAGAATGTTCCATGAGCACTTGAGAAAAATGTGTATTCTGTTGTTTTTGGGTGGAATGTCCTATAAATATCAATTAAGTCCATCTTGTTTAATGTATCATTTAAAGCTTGTGTTTCCTTATTTATTTTCATTTTGGATGATCTGTCCATTGGTGAAAGTGGGGTGTTAAAGTCCCCTACTATGATTGTGTTGCTGTCGATTTCCCCTTTTATGGCTGTTAGTATTTGCCTTATGTATTGAGGTGCTCCTATGTTGGGTGCATAAATATTTACAATTGTTATACCTTCCTCTTGGATGGATCCCTTGATCATTATATAGTGTCCTTCTTTGTCTCTTGTAATAGTCTTTATTTATTTATTTGTTTTTTTTTAACATCTTTATTGAAGTATAATTGCCTTACAATGGTGTGTTAGCTTCTGCTTTATAACAAAGTGAATCAGTTATACATATACAATATGTTCCCATTTCTCTTCCCTCTTGCATCTCCCTCCCTCCCACCCTCCCCATCCCATCCCTCTAGGTGGTCACAAAGCACCGAGCTGATCTCCCTGTGCTATGCGGCTGCTTCCCACTCGTTATCTATTTTACGTTTGGTAGTGTATATATGTCCATGACACTCTCTTACCCTGTCACATCTCACCCCACCCCCTCCCCATATCCTCAAGTCCATTCTCTAGTAGGTCTGTGTCTTTATTCCCGTCTTGCCACTAGGTTCTTCATGGCCTTTTTTTTTTTCCCTTAGATTCCGTATATATGAGTTAGCATACTGTATTTGTTTTTCTCTTTCTGACTTACTTCACTCTGTATGACAGACTCTAACTCCATCCACCTCATTACAAATACCTCCATTTCATTTCTTTTTATGGCTGGGTAATATTCCATTGTATATATGTGCCACATCTTCTTTATCCATTCATCTGTCGATGGACATTTAGGTTGCTTCCATGTCCTGGCTATTGTAAATAGAGCTGCAATGAACATTTTGGTACATGACTCTTTTTGACCTATGGTTTTCTCAGGGTATATGCCCAGTAGTGGAATTGCTGGGTCGTATGGTAGTTCTATTTGTAGTTTTTTAAGGAACCTCCATACTGTTCTCCATAGTGGCTGTATCAATTTACATTCCCACCAACAGTTCAAGAGTGTTCCCTTTCCTCCACACCCTCTCCAGCATTTATTGTTTCTAGATTTTTTGATGATGGCCATTCTGACCGGTGTGAGATGATATTTCATTGTAGTTTTGATTTGCATTTCTCTAATGATTAATGATGTTGAGCATTCTTTCATGTGTCTGTAGGCCATCTGTATATCTTCTTTGGAGAAATGTCTATTTAGGTCTTCGGCCCGTTTTTGGATTGGGTTGTTCGTTTTTTTGTTATTGAGCTGCCTGAGCTGCTTGTAAATCTTGGAGATTAATCCTTTGTCAGTTGCTTCATTTGCAAATATTTTCTTCCATTCTGATGGTTGTCTTTTGGTCTTGTTTATGGTTTCCTTTGCTGTGCAAAAGCTTGTAAGTTTCATTAGGTCCCATTTGTTTATTTGTGTTCTTATTTCCATTTCTCTGGGAGCTGGGTCAAAAAGAATCTTGCTGTGATGTATGTCATAGAGTGTTCTGCCTATGTTTTCCTCTAAGAGTTTGATAGTGTCTGCCCTTACACTTAGGTCTTTAATCCATTTTGAGTTTATTTTTGTGCATGGTGTCAGGGAGTGTTCTAATTTCATACTTTTACATGTACCTGTCCAATTTTCCCAGCACCACTTATTGAAGAGGCTGTCTTTTCTCCACTGTATATGCTTGCCTCCTTTATCAAAAATAAGGTGCCCATATGTGTGTGGGTTTATCTCTGGGCTTTCTATCCTGTTCCATTGATCTATATTTCTGTTTTTGTGCCAGTACCAAACTGTCTTGATTACTGAAGCTTTGTAATATAGTCTGAAGTCAGGGAGCCTGATTCCCCCAGCTCCATTTTTCGTTCTCAAGATTGCTTTGGCTCTTCGGGGTCTTTTGTGTTTCCATACAAATTGTGAAATTTTTTGTTCTAGTTCTGTGAAAAATGCCAGTGGTAGTTTGATAGGGATTGCATTGAATCTGTAGATTGCTTTGGGTAGTAGAGTCATTTTCACAATGTTGATTCTTCCAATCCAGGAACATGGTATATCTCTCCATCTATTTGTATCATCTTTAATTTCTTTCATCAGTGTCTTATAATTTTCTGCATACAGGTCTTTTGTCTCCTTAGGTAGGTTTATTCCTAGATATTTTATTCTTTTTGTTGCAATGGTAAATGGGAGTGTTTTCTTAATTTCACTTTGAGATTTTTCGTCATTAGTGTATAGAATGCAAGAGATTTCTGTGCATTAATTTTGTATCCTGCTACTTTACCAAATTCATTGATTAGCTCTAGGAGTTTTCTGGTAGCACCTTTAGGATTCTCTATGTATAGTATCATGTCATCTGCAAATAGTGACAGCTTTACTTCTTCTTTTCCGATTTGGATTCCTTTTATTTCTTTGTCTTCTCTGATTGCTGTGGCTAACACTTCCAAAACTATGTTGAATAATAGTGGTGAGAGTGGGCAACCTTGTCTTGTTCCTGATCTTAGTGGAAATGGTTTCAGTTTTTCACCATTGAGGACAATGTTGGCTGTGGGTTTGTCATATATGGCCTTTATTATGTTGAGGAAAGTTCCCTCTATGCCTACTTTCTGCAGGGCTTTTATCATAAATGGGTGCTGAATTTTGTCGAAAGCTTTCTCTGCATCTATTGAGATGATCATATGGTTTTTCTCCTTCAATTTGTTAATATGATGTATCACATTGATTGATTTGCGTATATTGAAGAATCCTTGCATTCCTGGGATAAACCCCACTTGATCATGGTGTATGATCCTTTTAATGTGTTGTTGGATTCTGTTTGCTAGTATTTTGTTGAGGATTTTTGCATCTATGTTCATCAGTGATATTGGCCTGTAGTTTTCTTTCTTTGTGACATCTTTGTCTGGTTTTGGTATCAGGGTGATGGTGGCCTCGTAGAATGAGTTGGGGAGTGTTCCTCCGTCTGCAATATTTTGGAAGAGTTTGAGAAGGATAGGTGTTAGCTCTTCTCTAAATGTTTGATAGAATTCACCTGTGAAGCCATCTGGTCCTGGGCTTTTGTTTGTTGGAAGGTTTTTAATCACAGTTTCAATTTCAGTGCTTGTGATTGGTCTGTTCATATTTTCTATTTCTTCCTGGTTCAGTCTCGGCAGTTTGTGCTTTTCTAAGAATCTGTCCATTTCTTCCAGGTTGTCCATTTTATTGGCACAGAGTTGCTTGTAGTAATCTCTCATGATCTTTTGTATTTCTGCAGTGTCAGTGGTTACTTCTCCTTTTTCATTTCTAATTCTATTGATCTGAGTCTTCTCCCTTTTTCTCTTGATGAGTCTGGCTAATGGTTTATCAATTTTGTTTATCTTCTCAAAGAACCAGCTTTTAGTTTCATTGATTTTTGCTATTGTTTCCTTCATTTCTTTTTCATTTATTTCTGACCTGATCTTTATAATTTCTTTCCTTCTGCTGGCTTTGGGGTGTTTTTGTTCTTCTTTCTCTAATTGCTTTAGGTGCAAGGTTAGGTTGTTTATTCGAGATGTTTCCTGTTTCTTGAGGTAGGCTTGTATTGCTATAAACTTCCCTCTTAGCACTGCTTTTGCTGCGTCCCATAGGTTTTGGGTCGTCGTATCTCCATTGTCATTTGTTTCTAGGTATTTTTTGATTTCCCCTTTGATTTCTTCAGTGATCACTTCGTTATTAAGTAATGTATTGTGTAGCCTCCATGTGTTTGTATTTTTTACAGATCTTTTCCTGTAATTGATATCTAGTCTCATAGCGTTGTGGTCGGAAAAGATACTTGATACGATTTCAATTTTCTTAAATTTACCAAGGCTTGATTTGTGCCCCAAGATATGATCTATCCTGGAGAATGTTCCATGAGCACTTGAGAAAAATGTGTATTCTGTTGTTTTTGGGTGGAATGTCCTATAAATATCAATTAAGTCCATCTTGTTTAATGTATCATTTAAAGCTTGTGTTTCCTTATTTATTTTCATTTTGGATGATCTGTCCATTGGTGAAACTGGGGTGTTAAAGTCCCCTACTATGATTGTGTTGCTGTCGATTTCCCCTTTTATGGCTGTTAGTATTTGCCTTATGTATTGAGGTGCTCCTATGTTGGGTGCATAAATATTTACAATTGTTATACCTTCCTCTTGGATGGATCCCTTGATCATTATATAGTGTCCTTCTTTGTCTCTTGTAATAGTCTTTATTTATTTATTTGTTTTTTTTTAACATCTTTATTGAAGTATAATTGCCTTACAATGGTGTGTTAGCTTCTGCTTTATAACAAAGTGAATCAGTTATACATATACAATATGTTCCCATTTCTCTTCCCTCTTGCATCTCCCTCCCTCCCACCCTCCCCATCCCATCCCTCTAGGTGGTCACAAAGCACCGAGCTGATCTCCCTGTGCTATGCGGCTGCTTCCCACTCGTTATCTATTTTACGTTTGGTAGTGTATATATGTCCATGACACTCTCTTACCCTGTCACATCTCACCCCACCCCCTCCCCATATCCTCAAGTCCATTCTCTAGTAGGTCTGTGTCTTTATTCCCGTCTTGCCACTAGGTTCTTCATGGCATTTTTTTTTTTTTCCCTTAGATTCCGTATATATGAGTTAGCATACTGTATTTGTTTTTCTCTTTCTCACTTACTTCACTCTGTATGACAGACTCTAACTCCATCCACCTCATTACAAATACCTCCATTTCATTTCTTTTTATGGCTGGGTAATATTCCATTGTATATATGTGCCACATCTTCTTTATCCATTCATCTGTCGATGGACATTTAGGTTGCTTCCATGTCCTGGCTATTGTAAATAGAGCTGCAATGAACATTTTGGTACATGACTCTTTTTGACCTATGGTTTTCTCAGGGTATATGCCCAGTAGTGGAATTGCTGGGTCGTATGGTAGTTCTATTTGTAGTTTTTTAAGGAACCTCCATACTGTTCTCCATAGTGGCTGTATCAATTTACATTCCCACCAACAGTTCAAGAGTGTTCCCTTTCCTCCACACCCTCTCCAGCATTTATTGTTTCTAGATTTTTTGATGATGGCCATTCTGACCGGTGTGAGATGATATTTCATTGTAGTTTTGATTTGCATTTCTCTAATGATTAATGATGTTGAGCATTCTTTCATGTGTCTGTAGGCCATCTGTATATCTTCTTTGGAGAAATGTCTATTTAGGTCTTCGGCCCGTTTTTGGATTGGGTTGTTCGTTTTTTTGTTATTGAGCTGCCTGAGCTGCTTGTAAATCTTGGAGATTAATCCTTTGTCAGTTGCTTCATTTGCAAATATTTTCTTCCATTCTGATGGTTGTCTTTTGGTCTTGTTTATGGTTTCCTTTGCTGTGCAAAAGCTTGTAAGTTTCATTAGGTCCCATTTGTTTATTTGTGTTCTTATTTCCATTTCTCTGGGAGCTGGGTCAAAAAGAATCTTGCTGTGATGTATGTCATAGAGTGTTCTGCCTATGTTTTCCTCTAAGAGTTTGATAGTGTCTGCCCTTACACTTAGGTCTTTAATCCATTTTGAGTTTATTTTTGTGCATGGTGTCAGGGAGTGTTCTAATTTCATACTTTTACATGTACCTGTCCAATTTTCCCAGCACCACTTATTGAAGAGGCTGTCTTTTCTCCACTGTATATGCTTGCCTCCTTTATCAAAAATAAGGTGCCCATATGTGTGTGGGTTTATCTCTGGGCTTTCTATCCTGTTCCATTGATCTATATTTCTGTTTTTGTGCCAGTACCAAACTGTCTTGATTACTGAAGCTTTGTAATATAGTCTGAAGTCAGGGAGCCTGATTCCCCCAGCTCCATTTTTCGTTCTCAAGATTGCTTTGGCTATTCGGGGTCTTTTGTGTTTCCATACAAATTGTGAAATTTTTTGTTCTAGTTCTGTGAAAAATGCCAGTGGTAGTTTGATAGGGATTGCATTGAATCTGTAGATTGCTTTGGGTAGTAGAGTCATTTTCACAATGTTGATTCTTCCAATCCAGGAACATGGTATATCTCTCCATCTATTTGTATCATCTTTAATTTCTTTCATCAGTGTCTTATAATTTTCTGCATACAGGTCTTTTGTCTCCTTAGGTAGGTTTATTCCTAGATATTTTATTCTTTTTGTTGCAATGGTAAATGGGAGTGTTTTCTTAATTTCACTTTGAGATTTTTTGTCATTAGTGTATAGAATGCAAGAGATTTCTGTGCATTAATTTTGTATCCTGCTACTTTACCAAATTCATTGATTAGCTCTAGGAGTTTTCTGGTAGCACCTTTAGGATTCTCTATGTATAGTATCATGTCATCTGCAAATAGTGACAGCTTTACTTCTTCTTTTCCGATTTGGATTCCTTTTATTTCTTTGTCTTCTCTGATTGCTGTGGCTAACACTTCCAAAACTATGTTGAATAATAGTGGTGAGAGTGGGCAACCTTGTCTTGTTCCTGATCTTAGTGGAAATGGTTTCAGTTTTTCACCATTGAGGACAATGTTGGCTGTGGGTTTGTCATATATGGCCTTTATTATGTTGAGGAAAGTTCCCTCTATGCCTACTTTCTGCAGGGCTTTTATCATAAATGGGTGCTGAATTTTGTCGAAAGCTTTCTCTGCATCTATTGAGATGATCATATGGTTTTTCTCCTTCAATTTGTTAATATGATGTATCACATTGATTGATTTGCGTATATTGAAGAATCCTTGCATTCCTGGGATAAACCCCACTTGATCATGGTGTATGATCCTTTTAATGTGTTGTTGGATTCTGTTTGCTAGTATTTTGTTGAGGATTTTTGCATCTATGTTCATCAGTGATATTGGCCTGTAGTTTTCTTTCTTTGTGACATCTTTGTCTGGTTTTGGTATCAGGGTGATGGTGGCCTCGTAGAATGAGTTGGGGAGTGTTCCTCCGTCTGCAATATTTTGGAAGAGTTTGAGAAGGATAGGTGTTAGCTCTTCTCTAAATGTTTGATAGAATTCACCTGTGAAGCCATCTGGTCCTGGGCTTTTGTTTGTTGGAAGGTTTTTAATCACAGTTTCAATTTCAGTGCTTGTGATTGGTCTGTTCATATTTTCTATTTCTTCCTGGTTCAGTCTCGGCAGTTTGTGCATTTCTAAGAATCTGTCCATTTCTTCCAGGTTGTCCATTTTATTGGCACAGAGTTGCTTGTAGAAATCTCTCATGATCTTTTGTATTTCTGCAGTGTCAGTGGTTACTTCTCCTTTTTCATTTCTAATTCTATTGATCTGAGTCTTCTCCCTTTTTCTCTTGATGAGTCTGGCTAATGGTTTATCAATTTTGTTTATCTTCTCAAAGAACCAGCTTTTAGTTTCATTGATTTTTGCTATTGTTTCCTTCATTTCTTTTTCATTTATTTCTGACCTGATCTTTATAATTTCTTTCCTTCTGCTGGCTTTGGGGTTTTTTTGTTCTTCTTTCTCTAATTGCTTTAGGTGCAAGGTTAGGTTGTTTATTCGAGATGTTTCCTGTTTCTTGAGGTAGGCTTGTATTGCTATAAACTTCCCTCTTAGCACTGCTTTTGCTGCGTCCCATAGGTTTTGGGTCGTCGTATCTCCATTGTCATTTGTTTCTAGGTATTTTTTGATTTCCCCTTTGATTTCTTCAGTGATCACTTCGTTATTAAGTAATGTATTGTGTAGCCTCCATGTGTTTGTATTTTTTACAGATCTTTTCCTGTAATTGATATCTAGTCTCATAGCGTTGTGGTCGGAAAAGATACTTGATACGATTTCAATTTTCTTAAATTTACCAAGGCTTGATTTGTGCCCCAAGATATGATCTATCCTGGAGAATGTTCCATGAGCACTTGAGAAAAATGTGTATTCTGTTGTTTTTGGGTGGAATGTCCTATAAATATCAATTAAGTCCATCTTGTTTAATGTATCATTTAAAGCTTGTGTTTCCTTATTTATTTTCATTTTGGATGATCTGTCCATTGGTGAAAGTGGGGTGTTAAAGTCCCCTACTATGATTGTGTTGCTGTCGATTTCCCCTTTTATGGCTGTTAGTATTTGCCTTATGTATTGAGGTGCTCCTATGTTGGGTGCATAAATATTTACAATTGTTATACCTTCCTCTTGGATGGATCCCTTGATCATTATATAGTGTCCTTCTTTGTCTCTTGTAATAGTCTTTATTTATTTATTTGTTTTTTTTAAACATCTTTATTGAAGTATAATTGCCTTACAATGGTGTGTTAGCTTCTGCTTTATAACAAAGTGAATCAGTTATACATATACAATATGTTCCCATTTCTCTTCCCTCTTGCATCTCCCTCCCTCCCACCCTCCCCATCCCATCCCTCTAGGTGGTCACAAAGCACCGAGCTGATCTCCCTGTGCTATGCGGCTGCTTCCCACTCGTTATCTATTTTACGTTTGGTAGTGTATATATGTCCATGACACTCTCTTACCCTGTCACATCTCACCCCACCCCCTCCCCATATCCTCAAGTCCATTCTCTAGTAGGTCTGTGTCTTTATTCCCGTCTTGCCACTAGGTTCTTCATGGCCTTTTTTTTTTTTTTCCCTTAGATTCCGTATATATGAGTTAGCATACTGTATTTGTTTTTCTCTTTCTGACTTACTTCACTCTGTATGACAGACTCTAACTCCATCCACCTCATTACAAATACCTCCATTTCATTTCTTTTTATGGCTGAGTAATATTCCATTGTATATATGTGCCACATCTTCTTTATCCATTCATCTGTCGATGGACATTTAGGTTGCTTCCATGTCCTGGCTATTGTAAATAGAGCTGCAATGAACATTTTGGTACATGACTCTTTTTGACCTATGGTTTTCTCAGGGTATATGCCCAGTAGTGGAATTGCTGGGTCGTATGGTAGTTCTATTTGTAGTTTTTTAAGGAACCTCCATACTGTTCTCCATAGTGGCTGTATCAATTTACATTCCCACCAACAGTTCAAGAGTGTTCCCTTTCCTCCACACCCTCTCCAGCATTTATTGTTTCTAGATTTTTTGATGATGGCCATTCTGACCGGTGTGAGATGATATTTCATTGTAGTTTTGATTTGCATTTCTCTAATGATTAATGATGTTGAGCATTCTTTCATGTGTCTGTAGGCCATCTGTATATCTTCTTTGGAGAAATGTCTATTTAGGTCTTCGGCCCGTTTTTGGATTGGGTTGTTCGTTTTTTTGTTATTGAGCTGCCTGAGCTGCTTGTAAATCTTGGAGATTAATCCTTTGTCAGTTGCTTCATTTGCAAATATTTTCTTCCATTCTGATGGTTGTCTTTTGGTCTTGTTTATGGTTTCCTTTGCTGTGCAAAAGCTTGTAAGTTTCATTAGGTCCCATTTGTTTATTTGTGTTCTTATTTCCATTTCTCTGGGAGCTGGGTCAAAAAGAATCTTGCTGTGATGTATGTCATAGAGTGTTCTGCCTATGTTTTCCTCTAAGAGTTTGATAGTGTCTGCCCTTACACTTAGGTCTTTAATCCATTTTGAGTTTATTTTTGTGCATGGTGTCAGGGAGTGTTCTAATTTCATACTTTTACATGTACCTGTCCAATTTTCCCAGCACCACTTATTGAAGAGGCTGTCTTTTCTCCACTGTATATGCTTGCCTCCTTTATCAAAAATAAGGTGCCCATATGTGTGTGGGTTTATCTCTGGGCTTTCTATCCTGTTCCATTGATCTATATTTCTGTTTTTGTGCCAGTACCAAACTGTCTTGATTACTGAAGCTTTGTAATATAGTCTGAAGTCAGGGAGCCTGATTCCCCCAGCTCCATTTTTCGTTCTCAAGATTGCTTTGGCTATTCGGGGTCTTTTGTGTTTCCATACAAATTGTGAAATTTTTTGTTCTAGTTCTGTGAAAAATGCCAGTGGTAGTTTGATAGGGATTGCATTGAATCTGTAGATTGCTTTGGGTAGTAGAGTCATTTTCACAATGTTGATTCTTCCAATCCAGGAACATGGTATATCTCTCCATCTATTTGTATCATCTTTAATTTCTTTCATCAGTGTCTTATAATTTTCTGCATACAGGTCTTTTGTCTCCTTAGGTAGGTTTATTCCTAGATATTTTATTCTTTTTGTTGCAATGGTAAATGGGAGTGTTTTCTTAATTTCACTTTGAGATTTTTCGTCATTAGTGTATAGAATGCAAGAGATTTCTGTGCATTAATTTTGTATCCTGCTACTTTACCAAATTCATTGATTAGCTCTAGGAGTTTTCTGGTAGCACCTTTAGGATTCTCTATGTATAGTATCATGTCATCTGCAAATAGTGACAGCTTTACTTCTTCTTTTCCGATTTGGATTCCTTTTATTTCTTTGTCTTCTCTGATTGCTGTGGCTAACACTTCCAAAACTATGTTGAATAATAGTGGTGAGAGTGGGCAACCTTGTCTTGTTCCTGATCTTAGTGGAAATGGTTTCAGTTTTTCACCATTGAGGACAATGTTGGCTGTGGGTTTGTCATATATGGCCTTTATTATGTTGAGGAAAGTTCCCTCTATGCCTACTTTCTGCAGGGCTTTTATCATAAATGGGTGCTGAATTTTGTCGAAAGCTTTCTCTGCATCTATTGAGATGATCATATGGTTTTTCTCCTTCAATTTGTTAATATGATGTATCACATTGATTGATTTGCGTATATTGAAGAATCCTTGCATTCCTGGGATAAACCCCACTTGATCATGGTGTATGATCCTTTTAATGTGTTGTTGGATTCTGTTTGCTAGTATTTTGTTGAGGATTTTTGCATCTATGTTCATCAGTGATATTGGCCTGTAGTTTTCTTTCTTTGTGACATCTTTGTCTGGTTTTGGTATCAGGGTGATGGTGGCCTCGTAGAATGAGTTGGGGAGTGTTCCTCCGTCTGCAATATTTTGGAAGAGTTTGAGAAGGATAGGTGTTAGCTCTTCTCTAAATGTTTGATAGAATTCACCTGTGAAGCCATCTGGTCCTGGGCTTTTGTTTGTTGGAAGGTTTTTAATCACAGTTTCAATTTCAGTGCTTGTGATTGGTCTGTTCATATTTTCTATTTCTTCCTGGTTCAGTCTCGGCAGTTTGTGCTTTTCTAAGAATCTGTCCATTTCTTCCAGGTTGTCCATTTTATTGGCACAGAGTTGCTTGTAGAAATCTCTCATGATCTTTTGTATTTCTGCAGTGTCAGTGGTTACTTCTCCTTTTTCATTTCTAATTCTATTGATCTGAGTCTTCTCCCTTTTTCTCTTGATGAGTCTGGCTAATGGTTTATCAATTTTGTTTATCTTCTCAAAGAACCAGCTTTTAGTTTCATTGATTTTTGCTATTGTTTCCTTCATTTCTTTTTCATTTATTTCTGACCTGATCTTTATAATTTCTTTCCTTCTGCTGGCTTTGGGGTGTTTTTGTTCTTCTTTCTCTAATTGCTTTAGGTGCAAGGTTAGGTTGTTTATTCGAGATGTTTCCTGTTTCTTGAGGTAGGCTTGTATTGCTATAAACTTCCCTCTTAGCACTGCTTTTGCTGCGTCCCATAGGTTTTGGGTCGTCGTATCTCCATTGTCATTTGTTTCTAGGTATTTTTTGATTTCCCCTTTGATTTCTTCAGTGATCACTTCGTTATTAAGTAATGTATTGTGTAGCCTCCATGTGTTTGTATTTTTTACAGATCTTTTCCTGTAATTGATATCTAGTCTCATAGCGTTGTGGTCGGAAAAGATACTTGATACGATTTCAATTTTCTTAAATTTACCAAGGCTTGATTTGTGCCCCAAGATATGATCAATCCTGGAGAATGTTCCATGAGCACTTGAGAAAAATGTGTATTCTGTTGTTTTTGGGTGGAATGTCCTATAAATATCAATTAAGTCCATCTTGTTTAATGTATCATTTAAAGCTTGTGTTTCCTTATTTATTTTCATTTTGGATGATCTGTCCATTGGTGAAAGTGGGGTGTTAAAGTCCCCTACTATGATTGTGTTGCTGTCGATTTCCCCTTTTATGGCTGTTAGTATTTGCCTTATGTATTGAGGTGCTCCTATGTTGGGTGCATAAATATTTACAATTGTTATACCTTCCTCTTGGATGGATCCCTTGATCATTATATAGTGTCCTTCTTTGTCTCTTGTAATAGTCTTTATTTATTTATTTGTTTTTTTTAACATCTTTATTGAAGTATAATTGCCTTACAATGGTGTGTTAGCTTCTGCTTTATAACAAAGTGAATCAGTTATACATATACAATATGTTCCCATTTCTCTTCCCTCTTGCATCTCCCTCCCTCCCACCCTCCCCATCCCATCCCTCTAGGTGGTCACAAAGCACCGAGCTGATCTCCCTGTGCTATGCGGCTGCTTCCCACTCGTTATCTATTTTACGTTTGGTAGTGTATATATGTCCATGACACTCTCTTACCCTGTCACATCTCACCCCACCCCCTCCCCATATCCTCAAGTCCATTCTCTAGTAGGTCTGTGTCTTTATTCCCGTCTTGCCACTAGGTTCTTCATGGCCTTTTTTTTTTTTTCCCTTAGATTCCGTATATATGAGTTAGCATACTGTATTTGTTTTTCTCTTTCTGACTTACTTCACTCTGTATGACAGACTCTAACTCCATCCACCTCATTACAAATACCTCCATTTCATTTCTTTTTATGGCTGGGTAATATTCCATTGTATATATGTGCCACATCTTCTTTATCCATTCATCTGTCGATGGACATTTAGGTTGCTTCCATGTCCTGGCTATTGTAAATAGAGCTGCAATGAACATTTTGGTACATGACTCTTTTTGACCTATGGTTTTCTCAGGGTATATGCCCAGTAGTGGAATTGCTGGGTCGTATGGTAGTTCTATTTGTAGTTTTTTAAGGAACCTACATACTGTTCTCCATAGTGGCTGTATCAATTTACATTCCCACCAACAGTTCAAGAGTGTTCCCTTTCCTCCACACCCTCTCCAGCATTTATTGTTTCTAGATTTTTTGATGATGGCCATTCTGACCGGTGTGAGATGATATTTCATTGTAGTTTTGATTTGCATTTCTCTAATGATTAATGATGTTGAGCATTCTTTCATGTGTCTGTAGGCCATCTGTATATCTTCTTTGGAGAAATGTCTATTTAGGTCTTCGGCCCGTTTTTGGATTGGGTTGTTCGTTTTTTTGTTATTGAGCTGCCTGAGCTGCTTGTAAATCTTGGAGATTAATCCTTTGTCAGTTGCTTCATTTGCAAATATTTTCTTCCATTCTGATGGTTGTCTTTTGGTCTTGTTTATGGTTTCCTTTGCTGTGCAAAAGCTTGTAAGTTTCATTAGGTCCCATTTGTTTATTTGTGTTCTTATTTCCATTTCTCTGGGAGCTGGGTCAAAAAGAATCTTGCTGTGATGTATGTCATAGAGTGTTCTGCCTATGTTTTCCTCTAAGAGTTTGATAGTGTCTGCCCTTACACTTAGGTCTTTAATCCATTTTGAGTTTATTTTTGTGCATGGTGTCAGGGAGTGTTCTAATTTCATACTTTTACATGTACCTGTCCAATTTTCCCAGCACCACTTATTGAAGAGGCTGTCTTTTCTCCACTGTATATGCTTGCCTCCTTTATCAAAAATAAGGTGCCCATATGTGTGTGGGTTTATCTCTGGGCTTTCTATCCTGTTCCATTGATCTATATTTCTGTTTTTGTGCCAGTACCAAACTGTCTTGATTACTGAAGCTTTGTAATATAGTCTTAAGTCAGGGAGCCTGATTCCCCCAGCTCCATTTTTCGTTCTCAAGATTGCTTTGGCTATTCGGGGTCTTTTGTGTTTCCATACAAATTGTGAAATTTTTTGTTCTAGTTCTGTGAAAAATGCCAGTGGTAGTTTGATAGGGATTGCATTGAATCTGTAGATTGCTTTGGGTAGTAGAGTCATTTTCACAATGTTGATTCTTCCAATCCAGGAACATGGTATATCTCTCCATCTATTTGTATCATCTTTAATTTCTTTCATCAGTGTCTTATAATTTTCTGCATACAGGTCTTTTGTCTCCTTAGGTAGGTTTATTCCTAGATATTTTATTCTTTTTGTTGCAATGGTAAATGGGAGTGTTTTCTTAATTTCACTTTGAGATTTTTCGTCATTAGTGTATAGAATGCAAGAGATTTCTGTGCATTAATTTTGTATCCTGCTACTTTACCAAATTCATTGATTAGCTCTAGGAGTTTTCTGGTAGCATCTTTAGGATTCTCTATGTATAGTATCATGTCATCTGCAAATAGTGACAGCTTTACTTCTTCTTTTCCGATTTGGATTCCTTTTATTTCTTTGTCTTCTCTGATTGCTGTGGCTAACACTTCCAAAACTATGTTGAATAATAGTGGTGAGAGTGGGCAACCTTGTCTTGTTCCTGATCTTAGTGGAAATGGTTTCAGTTTTTCACCATTGAGGACAATGTTGGCTGTGGGTTTGTCATATATGGCCTTTATTATGTTGAGGAAAGTTCCCTCTATGCCTACTTTCTGCAGGGCTTTTATCATAAATGGGTGCTGAATTTTGTCGAAAGCTTTCTCTGCATCTATTGAGATGATCATATGGTTTTTCTCCTTCAATTTGTTAATATGATGTATCACATTGATTGATTTGCGTATATTGAAGAATCCTTGCATTCCTGGGATAAACCCCACTTGATCATGGTGTATGATCCTTTTAATGTGTTGTTGGATTCTGTTTGCTAGTATTTTGTTGAGGATTTTTGCATCTATGTTCATCAGTGATATTGGCCTGTAGTTTTCTTTCTTTGTGACATCTTTGTCTGGTTTTGGTATCAGGGTGATGGTGGCCTCGTAGAATGAGTTGGGGAGTGTTCCTCCGTCTGCAATATTTTGGAAGAGTTTGAGAAGGATAGGTGTTAGCTCTTCTCTAAATGTTTGATAGAATTCACCTGTGAAGCCATCTGGTCCTGGGCTTTTGTTTGTTGGAAGGTTTTTAATCACAGTTTCAATTTCAGTGCTTGTGATTGGTCTGTTCATATTTTCTATTTCTTCCTGGTTCAGTCTCGGCAGTTTGTGCATTTCTAAGAATCTGTCCATTTCTTCCAGGTTGTCCATTTTATTGGCACAGAGTTGCTTGTAGTAATCTCTCATGATCTTTTGTATTTCTGCAGTGTCAGTGGTTACTTCTCCTTTTTCATTTCTAATTCTATTGATCTGAGTCTTCTCCCTTTTTCTCTTGATGAGTCTGGCTAATGGTTTATCAATTTTGTTTATCTTCTCAAAGAACCAGCTTTTAGTTTCATTGATTTTTGCTATTGTTTCCTTCATTTCTTTTTCATTTATTTCTGACCTGATCTTTATAATTTCTTTCCTTCTGCTGGCTTTGGGGTGTTTTTGTTCTTCTTTCTCTAATTGCTTTAGGTGCAAGGTTAGGTTGTTTATTCGAGATGTTTCCTGTTTCTTGAGGTAGGCTTGTATTGCTATAAACTTCCCTCTTAGCACTGCTTTTGCTGCGTCCCATAGGTTTTGGGTCGTCGTATCTCCATTGTCATTTGTTTCTAGGTATTTTTTGATTTCCCCTTTGATTTCTTCAGTGATCACTTCGTTATTAAGTAATGTATTGTGTAGCCTCCATGTGTTTGTATTTTTTACAGATCTTTTCCTGTAATTGATATCTAGTCTCATAGCGTTGTGGTCGGAAAAGATACTTGATACGATTTCAATTTTCTTAAATTTACCAAGGCTTGATTTGTGCCCCAAGATATGATCTATCCTGGAGAATGTTCCATGAGCACTTGAGAAAAATGTGTATTCTGTTGTTTTTGGGTGGAATGTCCTATAAATATCAATTAAGTCCATCTTGTTTAATGTATCATTTAAAGCTTGTGTTTCCTTATTTATTTTCATTTTGGATGATCTGTCCATTGGTGAAAGTGGGGTGTTAAAGTCCCCTACTATGATTGTGTTGCTGTCGATTTCCCCTTTTATGGCTGTTAGTATTTGCCTTATGTATTGAGGTGCTCCTATGTTGGGTGCATAAATATTTACAATTGTTATACCTTCCTCTTGGATGGATCCCTTGATCATTATATAGTGTCCTTCTTTGTCTCTTGTAATAGTCTTTATTTATTTATTTGTTTTTTTTAAACATCTTTATTGAAGTATAATTGCCTTACAATGGTGTGTTAGCTTCTGCTTTATAACAAAGTGAATCAGTTATACATATACAATATGTTCCCATTTCTCTTCCCTCTTGCATCTCCCTCCCTCCCACCCTCCCCATCCCATCCCTCTAGGTGGTCACAAAGCACCGAGCTGATCTCCCTGTGCTATGCGGCTGCTTCCCACTCGTTATCTATTTTACGTTTGGTAGTGTATATATGTCCATGACACTCTCTTACCCTGTCACATCTCACCCCACCCCCTCCCCATATCCTCAAGTCCATTCTCTAGTAGGTCTGTGTCTTTATTCCCGTCTTGCCACTAGGTTCTTCATGGCCTTTTTTTTTTTTCCCTTAGATTCCGTATATATGAGTTAGCATACTGTATTTGTTTTTCTCTTTCTGACTTACTTCACTCTGTATGACAGACTCTAACTCCATCCACCTCATTACAAATACCTCCATTTCATTTCTTTTTATGGCTGGGTAATATTCCATTGTATATATGTGCCACATCTTCTTTATCCATTCATCTGTCGATGGACATTTAGGTTGCTTCCATGTCCTGGCTATTGTAAATAGAGCTGCAATGAACATTTTGGTACATGACTCTTTTTGACCTATGGTTTTCTCAGGGTATATGCCCAGTAGTGGAATTGCTGGGTCGTATGGTAGTTCTATTTGTAGTTTTTTAAGGAACCTCCATACTGTTCTCCATAGTGGCTGTATCAATTTACATTCCCACCAACAGTTCAAGAGTGTTCCCTTTCCTCCACACCCTCTCCAGCATTTATTGTTTCTAGATTTTTTGATGATGGCCATTCTGACCGGTGTGAGATGATATTTCATTGTAGTTTTGATTTGCATTTCTCTAATGATTAATGATGTTGAGCATTCTTTCATGTGTCTGTAGGCCATCTGTATATCTTCTTTGGAGAAATGTCTATTTAGGTCTTCGGCCCGTTTTTGGATTGGGTTGTTCGTTTTTTTGTTATTGAGCTGCCTGAGCTGCTTGTAAATCTTGGAGATTAATCCTTTGTCAGTTGCTTCATTTGCAAATATTTTCTTCCATTCTGATGGTTGTCTTTTGGTCTTGTTTATGGTTTCCTTTGCTGTGCAAAAGCTTGTAAGTTTCATTAGGTCCCATTTGTTTATTTGTGTTCTTATTTCCATTTCTCTGGGAGCTGGGTCAAAAAGAATCTCGCTGTGATGTATGTCATAGAGTGTTCTGCCTATGTTTTCCTCTAAGAGTTTGATAGTGTCTGCCCTTACACTTAGGTCTTTAATCCATTTTGAGTTTATTTTTGTGCATGGTGTCAGGGAGTGTTCTAATTTCATACTTTTACATGTACCTGTCCAATTTTCCCAGCACCACTTATTGAAGAGGCTGTCTTTTCTCCACTGTATATGCTTGCCTCCTTTATCAAAAATAAGGTGCCCATATGTGTGTGGGTTTATCTCTGGGCTTTCTATCCTGTTCCATTGATCTATATTTCTGTTTTTGTGCCAGTACCAAACTGTCTTGATTACTGAAGCTTTGTAATATAGTCTGAAGTCAGGGAGCCTGATTCCCCCAGCTCCATTTTTCGTTCTCAAGATTGCTTTGGCTCTTCGGGGTCTTTTGTGTTTCCATACAAATTGTGAAATTTTTTGTTCTAGTTCTGTGAAAAATGCCAGTGGTAGTTTGATAGGGATTGCATTGAATCTGTAGATTGCTTTGGGTAGTAGAGTCATTTTCACAATGTTGATTCTTCCAATCCAGGAACATGGTATATCTCTCCATCTATTTGTATCATCTTTAATTTCTTTCATCAGTGTCTTATAATTTTCTGCATACAGGTCTTTTGTCTCCTTAGGTAGGTTTATTCCTAGATATTTTATTCTTTTTGTTGCAATGGTAAATGGGAGTGTTTTCTTAATTTCACTTTGAGATTTTTCGTCATTAGTGTATAGAATGCAAGAGATTTCTGTGCATTAATTTTGTATCCTGCTACTTTACCAAATTCATTGATTAGCTCTAGGAGTTTTCTGGTAGCACCTTTAGGATTCTCTATGTATAGTATCATGTCATCTGCAAATAGTGACAGCTTTACTTCTTCTTTTCCGATTTGGATTCCTTTTATTTCTTTGTCTTCTCTGATTGCTGTGGCTAACACTTCCAAAACTATGTTGAATAATAGTGGTGAGAGTGGGCAACCTTGTCTTGTTCCTGATCTTAGTGGAAATGGTTTCAGTTTTTCACCATTGAGGACAATGTTGGCTGTGGGTTTGTCATATATGGCCTTTATTATGTTGAGGAAAGTTCCCTCTATGCCTACTTTCTGCAGGGCTTTTATCATAAATGGGTGCTGAATTTTGTCGAAAGCTTTCTCTGCATCTATTGAGATGATCATATGGTTTTTCTCCTTCAATTTGTTAATATGATGTATCACATTGATTGATTTGCGTATATTGAAGAATCCTTGCATTCCTGGGATAAACCCCACTTGATCATGGTGTATGATCCTTTTAATGTGTTGTTGGATTCTGTTTGCTAGTATTTTGTTGAGGATTTTTGCATCTATGTTCATCAGTGATATTGGCCTGTAGTTTTCTTTCTTTGTGACATCTTTGTCTGGTTTTGGTATCAGGGTGATGGTGGCCTCGTAGAATGAGTTGGGGAGTGTTCCTCCGTCTGCAATATTTTGGAAGAGTTTGAGAAGGATAGGTGTTAGCTCTTCTCTAAATGTTTGATAGAATTCACCTGTGAAGCCATCTGGTCCTGGGCTTTTGTTTGTTGGAAGGTTTTTAATCACAGTTTCAATTTCAGTGCTTGTGATTGGTCTGTTCATATTTTCTATTTCTTCCTGGTTCAGTCTCGGCAGTTTGTGCATTTCTAAGAATCTGTCCATTTCTTCCAGGTTGTCCATTTTATTGGCACAGAGTTGCTTGTAGTAATCTCTCATGATCTTTTGTATTTCTGCAGTGTCAGTGGTTACTTCTCCTTTTTCATTTCTAATTCTATTGATCTGAGTCTTCTCCCTTTTACTCTTGATGAGTCTGGCTAATGGTTTATCAATTTTGTTTATCTTCTCAAAGAACCAGCTTTTAGTTTCATTGATTTTTGCTATTGTTTCCTTCATTTCTTTTTCATTTATTTCTGACCTGATCTTTATAATTTCTTTCCTTCTGCTGGCTTTGGGGTGTTTTTGTTCTTCTTTCTCTAATTGCTTTAGGTGCAAGGTTAGGTTGTTTATTCGAGATGTTTCCTGTTTCTTGAGGTAGGCTTGTATTGCTATAAACTTCCCTCTTAGCACTGCTTTTGCTGCGTCCCATAGGTTTTGGGTCGTCGTATCTCCATTGTCATTTGTTTCTAGGTATTTTTTGATTTCCCCTTTGATTTCTTCAGTGATCACTTCGTTATTAAGTAATGTATTGTGTAGCCTCCATGTGTTTGTATTTTTTACAGATCTTTTCCTGTAATTGATATCTAGTCTCATAGCGTTGTGGTCGGAAAAGATACTTGATACGATTTCAATTTTCTTAAATTTACCAAGGCTTGATTTGTGCCCCAAGATATGATCTATCCTGGAGAATGTTCCATGAGCACTTGAGAAAAATGTGTATTCTGTTGTTTTTGGGTGGAATGTCCTATAAATATCAATTAAGTCCATCTTGTTTAATGTATCATTTAAAGCTTGTGTTTCCTTATTTATTTTCATTTTGGATGATCTGTCCATTGGTGAAAGTGGGGTGTTAAAGTCCCCTACTATGATTGTGTTGCTGTCGATTTCCCCTTTTATGGCTGTTAGTATTTGCCTTATGTATTGAGGTGCTCCTATGTTGGGTGCATAAATATTTACAATTGTTATACCTTCCTCTTGGATGGATCCCTTGATCATTATATAGTGTCCTTCTTTGTCTCTTGTAATAGTCTTTATTTATTTATTTGTTTTTTTTAACATCTTTATTGAAGTATAATTGCCTTACAATGGTGTGTTAGCTTCTGCTTTATAACAAAGTGAATCAGTTATACATATACAATATGTTCCCATTTCTCTTCCCTCTTGCATCTCCCTCCCTCCCACCCTCCCCATCCCATCCCTCTAGGTGGTCACAAAGCACCGAGCTGATCTCCCTGTGCTATGCGGCTGCTTCCCACTCGTTATCTATTTTACGTTTGGTAGTGTATATATGTCCATGACACTCTCTTACCCTGTCACATCTCACCCCACCCCCTCCCCATATCCTCAAGTCCATTCTCTAGTAGGTCTGTGTCTTTATTCCCGTCTTGCCACTAGGTTCTTCATGGCCTTTTTTTTTTTTTCCCTTAGATTCCGTATATATGAGTTAGCATACTGTATTTGTTTTTCTCTTTCTCACTTACTTCACTCTGTATGACAGACTCTAACTCCATCCACCTCATTACAAATACCTCCATTTCATTTCTTTTTATGGCTGGGTAATATTCCATTGTATATATGTGCCACATCTTCTTTATCCATTCATCTGTCGATGGACATTTAGGTTGCTTCCATGTCCTGGCTATTGTAAATAGAGCTGCAATGAACATTTTGGTACATGACTCTTTTTGACCTATGGTTTTCTCAGGGTATATGCCCAGTAGTGGAATTGCTGGGTCGTATGGTAGTTCTATTTGTAGTTTTTTAAGGAACCTCCATACTGTTCTCCATAGTGGCTGTATCAATTTACATTCCCACCAACAGTTCAAGAGTGTTCCCTTTCCTCCACACCCTCTCCAGCATTTATTGTTTCTAGATTTTTTGATGATGGCCATTCTGACCGGTGTGAGATGATATTTCATTGTAGTTTTGATTTGCATTTCTCTAATGATTAATGATGTTGAGCATTCTTTCATGTGTCTGTAGGCCATCTGTATATCTTCTTTGGAGAAATGTCTATTTAGGTCTTCGGCCCGTTTTTGGATTGGGTTGTTCGTTTTTTTGTTATTGAGCTGCCTGAGCTGCTTGTAAATCTTGGAGATTAATCCTTTGTCAGTTGCTTCATTTGCAAATATTTTCTTCCATTCTGATGGTTGTCTTTTGGTCTTGTTTATGGTTTCCTTTGCTGTGCAAAAGCTTGTAAGTTTCATTAGGTCCCATTTGTTTATTTGTGTTCTTATTTCCATTTCTCTGGGAGCTGGGTCAAAAAGAATCTTGCTGTGATGTATGTCATAGAGTGTTCTGCCTATGTTTTCCTCTAAGAGTTTGATAGTGTCTGCCCTTACACTTAGGTCTTTAATCCATTTTGAGTTTATTTTTGTGCATGGTGTCAGGGAGTGTTCTAATTTCATACTTTTACATGTACCTGTCCAATTTTCCCAGCACCACTTATTGAAGAGGCTGTCTTTTCTCCACTGTATATGCTTGCCTCCTTTATCAAAAATAAGGTGCCCATATGTGTGTGGGTTTATCTCTGGGCTTTCTATCCTGTTCCATTGATCTATATTTCTGTTTTTGTGCCAGTACCAAACTGTCTTGATTACTGAAGCTTTGTAATATAGTCTTAAGTCAGGGAGCCTGATTCCCCCAGCTCCATTTTTCGTTCTCAAGATTGCTTTGGCTCTTCGGGGTCTTTTGTGTTTCCATACAAATTGTGAAATTTTTTGTTCTAGTTCTGTGAAAAATGCCAGTGGTAGTTTGATAGGGATTGCATTGAATCTGTAGATTGCTTTGGGTAGTAGAGTCATTTTCACAATGTTGATTCTTCCAATCCAGGAACATGGTATATCTCTCCATCTATTTGTATCATCTTTAATTTCTTTCATCAGTGTCTTATAATTTTCTGCATACAGGTCTTTTGTCTCCTTAGGTAGGTTTATTCCTAGATATTTTATTCTTTTTGTTGCAATGGTAAATGGGAGTGTTTTCTTAATTTCACTTTGAGATTTTTCGTCATTAGTGTATAGAATGCAAGAGATTTCTGTGCATTAATTTTGTATCCTGCTACTTTACCAAATTCATTGATTAGCTCTAGGAGTTTTCTGGTAGCACCTTTAGGATTCTCTATGTATAGTATCATGTCATCTGCAAATAGTGACAGCTTTACTTCTTCTTTTCCGATTTGGATTCCTTTTATTTCTTTGTCTTCTCTGATTGCTGTGGCTAACACTTCCAAAACTATGTTGAATAATAGTGGTGAGAGTGGGCAACCTTGTCTTGTTCCTGATCTTAGTGGAAATGGTTTCAGTTTTTCACCATTGAGGACAATGTTGGCTGTGGGTTTGTCATATATGGCCTTTATTATGTTGAGGAAAGTTCCCTCTATGCCTACTTTCTGCAGGGCTTTTATCATAAATGGGTGCTGAATTTTGTCGAAAGCTTTCTCTGCATCTATTGAGATGATCATATGGTTTTTCTCCTTCAATTTGTTAATATGATGTATCACATTGATTGATTTGCGTATATTGAAGAATCCTTGCATTCCTGGGATAAACCCCACTTGATCATGGTGTATGATCCTTTTAATGTGTTGTTGGATTCTGTTTGCTAGTATTTTGTTGAGGATTTTTGCATCTATGTTCATCAGTGATATTGGCCTGTAGTTTTCTTTCTTTGTGACATCTTTGTCTGGTTTTGGTATCAGGGTGATGGTGGCCTCGTAGAATGAGTTGGGGAGTGTTCCTCCGTCTGCAATATTTTGGAAGAGTTTGAGAAGGATAGGTGTTAGCTCTTCTCTAAATGTTTGATAGAATTCACCTGTGAAGCCATCTGGTCCTGGGCTTTTGTTTGTTGGAAGGTTTTTAATCACAGTTTCAATTTCAGTGCTTGTGATTGGTCTGTTCATATTTTCTATTTCTTCCTGGTTCAGTCTCGGCAGTTTGTGCATTTCTAAGAATCTGTCCATTTCTTCCAGGTTGTCCATTTTATTGGCACAGAGTTGCTTGTAGTAATCTCTCATGATCTTTTGTATTTCTGCAGTGTCAGTGGTTACTTCTCCTTTTTCATTTCTAATTCTATTGATCTGAGTCTTCTCCCTTTTTCTCTTGATGAGTCTGGCTAATGGTTTATCAATTTTGTTTATCTTCTCAAAGAACCAGCTTTTAGTTTCATTGATTTTTGCTATTGTTTCCTTCATTTCTTTTTCATTTATTTCTGACCTGATCTTTATAATTTCTTTCCTTCTGCTGGCTTTGGGGTTTTTTTGTTCTTCTTTCTCTAATTGCTTTAGGTGCAAGGTTAGGTTGTTTATTCGAGATGTTTCCTGTTTCTTGAGGTAGGCTTGTATTGCTATAAACTTCCCTCTTAGCACTGCTTTTGCTGCGTCCCATAGGTTTTGGGTCGTCGTATCTCCATTGTCATTTGTTTCTAGGTATTTTTTGATTTCCCCTTTGATTTCTTCAGTGATCACTTCGTTATTAAGTAATGTATTGTGTAGCCTCCATGTGTTTGTATTTTTTACAGATCTTTTCCTGTAATTGAATATCTAGTCTCATAGCGTTGTGGTCGGAAAAGATACTTGATACGATTTCAATTTTCTTAAATTTACCAAGGCTTGATTTGTGCCCCAAGATATGATCTATCCTGGAGAATGTTCCATGAGCACTTGAGAAAAATGTGTATTCTGTTGTTTTTGGGTGGAATGTCCTATAAATATCAATTAAGTCCATCTTGTTTAATGTATCATTTAAAGCTTGTGTTTCCTTATTTATTTTCATTTTGGATGATCTGTCCATTGGTGAAAGTGGGGTGTTAAAGTCCCCTACTATGATTGTGTTGCTGTCGATTTCCCCTTTTATGGCTGTTAGTATTTGCCTTATGTATTGAGGTGCTCCTATGTTGGGTGCATAAATATTTACAATTGTTATACCTTCCTCTTGGATGGATCCCTTGATCATTATATAGTGTCCTTCTTTGTCTCTTGTAATAGTCTTTATTTATTTATTTGTTTTTTTTTAACATCTTTATTGAAGTATAATTGCCTTACAATGGTGTGTTAGCTTCTGCTTTATAACAAAGTGAATCAGTTATACATATACAATATGTTCCCATTTCTCTTCCCTCTTGCATCTCCCTCCCTCCCACCCTCCCCATCCCATCCCTCTAGGTGGTCACAAAGCACCGAGCTGATCTCCCTGTGCTATGCGGCTGCTTCCCACTCGTTATCTATTTTACGTTTGGTAGTGTATATATGTCCATGACACTCTCTTACCCTGTCACATCTCACCCCACCCCCTCCCCATATCCTCAAGTCCATTCTCTAGTAGGTCTGTGTCTTTATTCCCGTCTTGCCACTAGGTTCTTCATGGCCTTTTTTTTTTTTTCCCTTCGATTCCGTATATATGAGTTAGCATACTGTATTTGTTTTTCTCTTTCTGACTTACTTCACTCTGTATGACAGACTCTAACTCCATCCACCTCATTACAAATACCTCCATTTCATTTCTTTTTATGGCTGGGTAATATTCCATTGTATATATGTGCCACATCTTCTTTATCCATTCATCTGTCGATGGACATTTAGGTTGCTTCCATGTCCTGGCTATTGTAAATAGAGCTGCAATGAACATTTTGGTACATGACTCTTTTTGACCTATGGTTTTCTCAGGGTATATGCCCAGTAGTGGAATTGCTGGGTCGTATGGTAGTTCTATTTGTAGTTTTTTAAGGAACCTCCATACTGTTCTCCATAGTGGCTGTATCAATTTACATTCCCACCAACAGTTCAAGAGTGTTCCCTTTCCTCCACACCCTCTCCAGCATTTATTGTTTCTAGATTTTTTGATGATGGCCATTCTGACCGGTGTGAGATGATATTTCATTGTAGTTTTGATTTGCATTTCTCTAATGATTAATGATGTTGAGCATTCTTTCATGTGTCTGTAGGCCATCTGTATATCTTCTTTGGAGAAATGTCTATTTAGGTCTTCGGCCCATTTTTGGATTGGGTTGTTCGTTTTTTTGTTATTGAGCTGCCTGAGCTGCTTGTAAATCTTGGAGATTAATCCTTTGTCAGTTGCTTCATTTGCAAATATTTTCTTCCATTCTGATGGTTGTCTTTTGGTCTTGTTTATGGTTTCCTTTGCTGTGCAAAAGCTTGTAAGTTTCATTAGGTCCCATTTGTTTATTTGTGTTCTTATTTCCATTTCTCTGGGAGCTGGGTCAAAAAGAATCTTGCTGTGATGTATGTCATAGAGTGTTCTGCCTATGTTTTCCTCTAAGAGTTTGATAGTGTCTGCCCTTACACTTAGGTCTTTAATCCATTTTGAGTTTATTTTTGTGCATGGTGTCAGGGAGTGTTCTAATTTCATACTTTTACATGTACCTGTCCAATTTTCCCAGCACCACTTATTGAAGAGGCTGTCTTTTCTCCACTGTATATGCTTGCCTCCTTTATCAAAAATAAGGTGCCCATATGTGTGTGGGTTTATCTCTGGGCTTTCTATCCTGTTCCATTGATCTATATTTCTGTTTTTGTGCCAGTACCAAACTGTCTTGATTACTGAAGCTTTGTAATATAGTCTGAAGTCAGGGAGCCTGATTCCCCCAGCTCCATTTTTCGTTCTCAAGATTGCTTTGGCTATTCGGGGTCTTTTGTGTTTCCATACAAATTGTGAAATTTTTTGTTCTAGTTCTGTGAAAAATGCCAGTGGTAGTTTGATAGGGATTGCATTGAATCTGTAGATTGCTTTGGGTAGTAGAGTCATTTTCACAATGTTGATTCTTCCAATCCAGGAACATGGTATATCTCTCCATCTATTTGTATCATCTTTAATTTCTTTCATCAGTGTCTTATAATTTTCTGCATACAGGTCTTTTGTCTCCTTAGGTAGGTTTATTCCTAGATATTTTATTCTTTTTGTTGCAATGGTAAATGGGAGTGTTTTCTTAATTTCACTTTGAGATTTTTCGTCATTAGTGTATAGAATGCAAGAGATTTCTGTGCATTAATTTTGTATCCTGCTACTTTACCAAATTCATTGATTAGCTCTAGGAGTTTTCTGGTAGCACCTTTAGGATTCTCTATGTATAGTATCATGTCATCTGCAAATAGTGACAGCTTTACTTCTTCTTTTCCGATTTGGATTCCTTTTATTTCTTTGTCTTCTCTGATTGCTGTGGCTAACACTTCCAAAACTATGTTGAATAATAGTGGTGAGAGTGGGCAACCTTGTCTTGTTCCTGATCTTAGTGGAAATGGTTTCAGTTTTTCACCATTGAGGACAATGTTGGCTGTGGGTTTGTCATATATGGCCTTTATTATGTTGAGGAAAGTTCCCTCTATGCCTACTTTCTGCAGGGCTTTTATCATAAATGGGTGCTGAATTTTGTCGAAAGCTTTCTCTGCATCTATTGAGATGATCATATGGTTTTTCTCCTTCAATTTGTTAATATGATGTATCACATTGATTGATTTGCGTATATTGAAGAATCCTTGCATTCCTGGGATAAACCCCACTTGATCATGGTGTATGATCCTTTTAATGTGCTGTTGGATTCTGTTTGCTAGTATTTTGTTGAGGATTTTTGCATCTATGTTCATCAGTGATATTGGCCTGTAGTTTTCTTTCTTTGTGACATCTTTGTCTGGTTTTGGTATCAGGGTGATGGTGGCCTCGTAGAATGAGTTGGGGAGTGTTCCTCCGTCTGCAATATTTTGGAAGAGTTTGAGAAGGATAGGCGTTAGCTCTTCTCTAAATGTTTGATAGAATTCACCTGTGAAGCCATCTGGTCCTGGGCTTTTGTTTGTTGGAAGGTTTTTAATCACAGTTTCAATTTCAGTGCTTGTGATTGGTCTGTTCATATTTTCTATTTCTTCCTGGTTCAGTCTCGGCAGTTTGTGCATTTCTAAGAATCTGTCCATTTCTTCCAGGTTGTCCATTTTATTGGCACAGAGTTGCTTGTAGTAATCTCTCATGATCTTTTGTATTTCTGCAGTGTCAGTGGTTACTTCTCCTTTTTCATTTCTAATTCTATTGATCTGAGTCTTCTCCCTTTTTCTCTTGATGAGTCTGGCTAATGGTTTATCAATTTTGTTTATCTTCTCAAAGAACCAGCTTTTAGTTTCATTGATTTTTGCTATTGTTTCCTTCATTTCTTTTTCATTTATTTCTGACCTGATCTTTATAATTTCTTTCCTTCTGCTGGCTTTGGGGTTTTTTTGTTCTTCTTTCTCTAATTGCTTTAGGTGCAAGGTTAGGTTGTTTATTCGAGATGTTTCCTGTTTCTTGAGGTAGGCTTGTATTGCTATAAACTTCCCTCTTAGCACTGCTTTTGCTGCGTCCCATAGGTTTTGGGTCGTCGTATCTCCATTGTCATTTGTTTCTAGGTATTTTTTGATTTCCCCTTTGATTTCTTCAGTGATCACTTCGTTATTAAGTAATGTATTGTGTAGCCTCCATGTGTTTGTATTTTTTACAGATCTTTTCCTGTAATTGATATCTAGTCTCATAGCGTTGTGGTCGGAAAAGATACTTGATACGATTTCAATTTTCTTAAATTTACCAAGGCTTGATTTGTGCCCCAAGATATGATCTATCCTGGAGAATGTTCCATGAGCACTTGAGAAAAATGTGTATTCTGTTGTTTTTGGGTGGAATGTCCTATAAATATCAATTAAGTCCATCTTGTTTAATGTATCATTTAAAGCTTGTGTTTCCTTATTTATTTTCATTTTGGATGATCTGTCCATTGGTGAAAGTGGGGTGTTAAAGTCCCCTACTATGATTGTGTTGCTGTCGATTTCCCCTTTTATGGCTGTTAGTATTTGCCTTATGTATTGAGGTGCTCCTATGTTGGGTGCATAAATATTTACAATTGTTATACCTTCCTCTTGGATGGATCCCTTGATCATTATATAGTGTCCTTCTTTGTCTCTTGTAATAGTCTTTATTTATTTATTTGTTATTTTTAACATCTTTATTGAAGTATAATTGCCTTACAATGGTGTGTTAGCTTCTGCTTTATAACAAAGTGAATCAGTTATACATATACAATATGTTCCCATTTCTCTTCCCTCTTGCATCTCCCTCCCTCCCACCCTCCCCATCCCATCCCTCTAGGTGGTCACAAAGCACCGAGCTGATCTCCCTGTGCTATGCGGCTGCTTCCCACTCGTTATCTATTTTACGTTTGGTAGTGTATATATGTCCATGACACTCTCTTACCCTGTCACATCTCACCCCACCCCCTCCCCATATCCTCAAGTCCATTCTCTAGTAGGTCTGTGTCTTTATTCCCGTCTTGCCACTAGGTTCTTCATGGCCTTTTTTTTTTTCCCCTTAGATTCCGTATATATGAGTTAGCATACTGTATTTGTTTTTCTCTTTCTGACTTACTTCACTCTGTATGACAGACTCTAACTCCATCCACCTCATTACAAATACCTCCATTTCATTTCTTTTTATGGCTGGGTAATATTCCATTGTATATATGTGCCACATCTTCTTTATCCATTCATCTGTCGATGGACATTTAGGTTGCTTCCATGTCCTGGCTATTGTAAATAGAGCTGCAATGAACATTTTGGTACATGACTCTTTTTGACCTATGGTTTTCTCAGGGTATATGCCCAGTAGTGGAATTGCTGGGTCGTATGGTAGTTCTATTTGTAGTTTTTTAAGGAACCTCCATACTGTTCTCCATAGTGGCTGTATCAATTTACATTCCCACCAACAGTTCAAGAGTGTTCCCTTTCCTCCACACCCTCTCCAGCATTTATTGTTTCTAGATTTTTTGATGATGGCCATTCTGACCGGTGTGAGATGATATTTCATTGTAGTTTTGATTTGCATTTCTCTAATGATTAATGATGTTGAGCATTCTTTCATGTGTCTGTAGGCCATCTGTATATCTTCTTTGGAGAAATGTCTATTTAGGTCTTCGGCCCATTTTTGGATTGGGTTGTTCGTTTTTTTGTTATTGAGCTGCCTGAGCTGCTTGTAAATCTTGGAGATTAATCCTTTGTCAGTTGCTTCATTTGCAAATATTTTCTTCCATTCTGATGGTTGTCTTTTGGTCTTGTTTATGGTTTCCTTTGCTGTGCAAAAGCTTGTAAGTTTCATTAGGTCCCATTTGTTTATTTGTGTTCTTATTTCCATTTCTCTGGGAGCTGGGTCAAAAAGAATCTTGCTGTGATGTATGTCATAGAGTGTTCTGCCTATGTTTTCCTCTAAGAGTTTGATAGTGTCTGCCCTTACACTTAGGTCTTTAATCCATTTTGAGTTTATTTTTGTGCATGGTGTCAGGGAGTGTTCTAATTTCATACTTTTACATGTACCTGTCCAATTTTCCCAGCACCACTTATTGAAGAGGCTGTCTTTTCTCCACTGTATATGCTTGCCTCCTTTATCAAAAATAAGGTGCCCATATGTGTGTGGGTTTATCTCTGGGCTTTCTATCCTGTTCCATTGATCTATATTTCTGTTTTTGTGCCAGTACCAAACTGTCTTGATTACTGAAGCTTTGTAATATAGTCTTAAGTCAGGGAGCCTGATTCCCCCAGCTCCATTTTTCGTTCTCAAGATTGCTTTGGCTCTTCGGGGTCTTTTGTGTTTCCATACAAATTGTGAAATTTTTTGTTCTAGTTCTGTGAAAAATGCCAGTGGTAGTTTGATAGGGATTGCATTGAATCTGTAGATTGCTTTGGGTAGTAGAGTCATTTTCACAATGTTGATTCTTCCAATCCAGGAACATGGTATATCTCTCCATCTATTTGTATCATCTTTAATTTCTTTCATCAGTGTCTTATAATTTTCTGCATACAGGTCTTTTGTCTCCTTAGGTAGGTTTATTCCTAGATATTTTATTCTTTTTGTTGCAATGGTAAATGGGAGTGTTTTCTTAATTTCACTTTGAGATTTTTCGTCATTAGTGTATAGAATGCAAGAGATTTCTGTGCATTAATTTTGTATCCTGCTACTTTACCAAATTCATTGATTAGCTCTAGGAGTTTTCTGGTAGCACCTTTAGGATTCTCTATGTATAGTATCATGTCATCTGCAAATAGTGACAGCTTTACTTCTTCTTTTCCGATTTGGATTCCTTTTATTTCTTTGTCTTCTCTGATTGCTGTGGCTAACACTTCCAAAACTATGTTGAATAATAGTGGTGAGAGTGGGCAACCTTGTCTTGTTCCTGATCTTAGTGGAAATGGTTTCAGTTTTTCACCATTGAGGACAATGTTGGCTGTGGGTTTGTCATATATGGCCTTTATTATGTTGAGGAAAGTTCCCTCTATGCCTACTTTCTGCAGGGCTTTTATCATAAATGGGTGCTGAATTTTGTCGAAAGCTTTCTCTGCATCTATTGAGATGATCATATGGTTTTTCTCCTTCAATTTGTTAATATGATGTATCACATTGATTGATTTGCGTATATTGAAGAATCCTTGCATTCCTGGGATAAACCCCACTTGATCATGGTGTATGATCCTTTTAATGTGTTGTTGGATTCTGTTTGCTAGTATTTTGTTGAGGATTTTTGCATCTATGTTCATCAGTGATATTGGCCTGTAGTTTTCTTTCTTTGTGACATCTTTGTCTGGTTTTGGTATCAGGGTGATGGTGGCCTCGTAGAATGAGTTGGGGAGTGTTCCTCCGTCTGCAATATTTTGGAAGAGTTTGAGAAGGATAGGTGTTAGCTCTTCTCTAAATGTTTGATAGAATTCACCTGTGAAGCCATCTGGTCCTGGGCTTTTGTTTGTTGGAAGGTTTTTAATCACAGTTTCAATTTCAGTGCTTGTGATTGGTCTGTTCATATTTTCTATTTCTTCCTGGTTCAGTCTCGGCAGTTTGTGCATTTCTAAGAATCTGTCCATTTCTTCCAGGTTGTCCATTTTATTGGCACAGAGTTGCTTGTAGTAATCTCTCATGATCTTTTGTATTTCTGCAGTGTCAGTGGTTACTTCTCCTTTTTCATTTCTAATTCTATTGATCTGAGTCTTCTCCCTTTTTCTCTTGATGAGTCTGGCTAATGGTTTATCAATTTTGTTTATCTTCTCAAAGAACCAGCTTTTAGTTTCATTGATTTTTGCTATTGTTTCCTTCATTTCTTTTTCATTTATTTCTGACCTGATCTTTATAATTTCTTTCCTTCTGCTGGCTTTGGGGTGTTTTTGTTCTTCTTTCTCTAATTGCTTTAGGTGCAAGGTTAGGTTGTTTATTCGAGATGTTTCCTGTTTCTTGAGGTAGGCTTGTATTGCTATAAACTTCCCTCTTAGCACTGCTTTTGCTGCGTCCCATAGGTTTTGGGTCGTCGTATCTCCATTGTCATTTGTTTCTAGGTATTTTTTGATTTCCCCTTTGATTTCTTCAGTGATCACTTCGTTATTAAGTAATGTATTGTGTAGCCTCCATGTGTTTGTATTTTTTACAGATCTTTTCCTGTAATTGATATCTAGTCTCATAGCGTTGTGGTCGGAAAAGATACTTGATACGATTTCAATTTTCTTAAATTTACCAAGGCTTGATTTGTGCCCCAAGATATGATCTATCCTGGAGAATGTTCCATGAGCACTTGAGAAAAATGTGTATTCTGTTGTTTTTGGGTGGAATGTCCTATAAATATCAATTAAGTCCATCTTGTTTAATGTATCATTTAAAGCTTGTGTTTCCTTATTTATTTTCATTTTGGATGATCTGTCCATTGGTGAAAGTGGGGTGTTAAAGTCCCCTACTATGATTGTGTTGCTGTCGATTTCCCCTTTTATGGCTGTTAGTATTTGCCTTATGTATTGAGGTGCTCCTATGTTGGGTGCATAAATATTTACAATTGTTATACCTTCCTCTTGGATGGATCCCTTGATCATTATATAGTATCCTTCTTTGTCTCTTGTAATAGTCTTTATTTATTTATTTGTTTTTTTTTAACATCTTTATTGAAGTATAATTGCCTTACAATGGTGTGTTAGCTTCTGCTTTATAACAAAGTGAATCAGTTATACATATACAATATGTTCCCATTTCTCTTCCCTCTTGCATCTCCCTCCCTCCCACCCTCCCCATCCCATCCCTCTAGGTGGTCACAAAGCACCGAGCTGATCTCCCTGTGCTATGCGGCTGCTTCCCACTCGTTATCTATTTTACGTTTGGTAGTGTATATATGTCCATGACACTCTCTTACCCTGTCACATCTCACCCCACCCCCTCCCCATATCCTCAAGTCCATTCTCTAGTAGGTCTGTGTCTTTATTCCCGTCTTGCCACTAGGTTCTTCATGGCCTTTTTTTTTTTTTCCCTTAGATTCCGTATATATGAGTTAGCATACTGTATTTGTTTTTCTCTTTCTCACTTACTTCACTCTGTATGACAGACTCTAACTCCATCCACCTCATTACAAATACCTCCATTTCATTTCTTTTTATGGCTGGGTAATATTCCATTGTATATATGTGCCACATCTTCTTTATCCATTCATCTGTCGATGGACATTTAGGTTGCTTCCATGTCCTGGCTATTGTAAATAGAGCTGCAATGAACATTTTGGTACATGACTCTTTTTGACCTATGGTTTTCTCAGGGTATATGCCCAGTAGTGGAATTGCTGGGTCGTATGGTAGTTCTATTTGTAGTTTTTTAAGGAACCTCCATACTGTTCTCCATAGTGGCTGTATCAATTTACATTCCCACCAACAGTTCAAGAGTGTTCCCTTTCCTCCACACCCTCTCCAGCATTTATTGTTTCTAGATTTTTTGATGATGGCCATTCTGACCGGTGTGAGATGATATTTCATTGTAGTTTTGATTTGCATTTCTCTAATGATTAATGATGTTGAGCATTCTTTCATGTGTCTGTAGGCCATCTGTATATCTTCTTTGGAGAAATGTCTATTTAGGTCTTCGGCCCGTTTTTGGATTGGGTTGTTCGTTTTTTTGTTATTGAGCTGCCTGAGCTGCTTGTAAATCTTGGAGATTAATCCTTTGTCAGTTGCTTCATTTGCAAATATTTTCTTCCATTCTGATGGTTGTCTTTTGGTCTTGTTTATGGTTTCCTTTGCTGTGCAAAAGCTTGTAAGTTTCATTAGGTCCCATTTGTTTATTTGTGTTCTTATTTCCATTTCTCTGGGAGCTGGGTCAAAAAGAATCTTGCTGTGATGTATGTCATAGAGTGTTCTGCCTATGTTTTCCTCTAAGAGTTTGATAGTGTCTGCCCTTACACTTAGGTCTTTAATCCATTTTGAGTTTATTTTTGTGCATGGTGTCAGGGAGTGTTCTAATTTCATACTTTTACATGTACCTGTCCAATTTTCCCAGCACCACTTATTGAAGAGGCTGTCTTTTCTCCACTGTATATGCTTGCCTCCTTTATCAAAAATAAGGTGCCCATATGTGTGTGGGTTTATCTCTGGGCTTTCTATCCTGTTCCATTGATCTATATTTCTGTTTTTGTGCCAGTACCAAACTGTCTTGATTACTGAAGCTTTGTAATATAGTCTTAAGTCAGGGAGCCTGATTCCCCCAGCTCCATTTTTCGTTCTCAAGATTGCTTTGGCTCTTCGGGGTCTTTTGTGTTTCCATACAAATTGTGAAATTTTTTGTTCTAGTTCTGTGAAAAATGCCAGTGGTAGTTTGATAGGGATTGCATTGAATCTGTAGATTGCTTTGGGTAGTAGAGTCATTTTCACAATGTTGATTCTTCCAATCCAGGAACATGGTATATCTCTCCATCTATTTGTATCATCTTTAATTTCTTTCATCAGTGTCTTATAATTTTCTGCATACAGGTCTTTTGTCTCCTTAGGTAGGTTTATTCCTAGATATTTTATTCTTTTTGTTGCAATGGTAAATGGGAGTGTTTTCTTAATTTCACTTTGAGATTTTTCGTCATTAGTGTATAGAATGCAAGAGATTTCTGTGCATTAATTTTGTATCCTGCTACTTTACCAAATTCATTGATTAGCTCTAGGAGTTTTCTGGTAGCACCTTTAGGATTCTCTATGTATAGTATCATGTCATCTGCAAATAGTGACAGCTTTACTTCTTCTTTTCCGATTTGGATTCCTTTTATTTCTTTGTCTTCTCTGATTGCTGTGGCTAACACTTCCAAAACTATGTTGAATAATAGTGGTGAGAGTGGGCAACCTTGTCTTGTTCCTGATCTTAGTGGAAATGGTTTCAGTTTTTCACCATTGAGGACAATGTTGGCTGTGGGTTTGTCATATATGGCCTTTATTATGTTGAGGAAAGTTCCCTCTATGCCTACTTTCTGCAGGGCTTTTATCATAAATGGGTGCTGAATTTTGTCGAAAGCTTTCTCTGCATCTATTGAGATGATCATATGGTTTTTCTCCTTCAATTTGTTAATATGATGTATCACATTGATTGATTTGCGTATATTGAAGAATCCTTGCATTCCTGGGATAAACCCCACTTGATCATGGTGTATGATCCTTTTAATGTGTTGTTGGATTCTGTTTGCTAGTATTTTGTTGAGGATTTTTGCATCTATGTTCATCAGTGATATTGGCCTGTAGTTTTCTTTCTTTGTGACATCTTTGTCTGGTTTTGGTATCAGGGTGATGGTGGCCTCGTAGAATGAGTTGGGGAGTGTTCCTCCGTCTGCAATATTTTGGAAGAGTTTGAGAAGGATAGGTGTTAGCTCTTCTCTAAATGTTTGATAGAATTCACCTGTGAAGCCATCTGGTCCTGGGCTTTTGTTTGTTGGAAGGTTTTTAATCACAGTTTCAATTTCAGTGCTTGTGATTGGTCTGTTCATATTTTCTATTTCTTCCTGGTTCAGTCTCGGCAGTTTGTGCATTTCTAAGAATCTGTCCATTTCTTCCAGGTTGTCCATTTTATTGGCACAGAGTTGCTTGTAGTAATCTCTCATGATCTTTTGTATTTCTGCAGTGTCAGTGGTTACTTCTCCTTTTTCATTTCTAATTCTATTGATCTGAGTCTTCTCCCTTTTTCTCTTGATGAGTCTGGCTAATGGTTTATCAATTTTGTTTATCTTCTCAAAGAACCAGCTTTTAGTTTCATTGATTTTTGCTATTGTTTCCTTCATTTCTTTTTCATTTATTTCTGACCTGATCTTTATAATTTCTTTCCTTCTGCTGGCTTTGGGGTTTTTTTGTTCTTCTTTCTCTAATTGCTTTAGGTGCAAGGTTAGGTTGTTTATTCGAGATGTTTCCTGTTTCTTGAGGTAGGCTTGTATTGCTATAAACTTCCCTCTTAGCACTGCTTTTGCTGCGTCCCATAGGTTTTGGGTCGTCGTATCTCCATTGTCATTTGTTTCTAGGTATTTTTTGATTTCCCCTTTGATTTCTTCAGTGATCACTTCGTTATTAAGTAATGTATTGTGTAGCCTCCATGTGTTTGTATTTTTTACAGATCTTTTCCTGTAATTGAATATCTAGTCTCATAGCGTTGTGGTCGGAAAAGATACTTGATACGATTTCAATTTTCTTAAATTTACCAAGGCTTGATTTGTGCCCCAAGATATGATCTATCCTGGAGAATGTTCCATGAGCACTTGAGAAAAATGTGTATTCTGTTGTTTTTGGGTGGAATGTCCTATAAATATCAATTAAGTCCATCTTGTTTAATGTATCATTTAAAGCTTGTGTTTCCTTATTTATTTTCATTTTGGATGATCTGTCCATTGGTGAAAGTGGGGTGTTAAAGTCCCCTACTATGATTGTGTTGCTGTCGATTTCCCCTTTTATGGCTGTTAGTATTTGCCTTATGTATTGAGGTGCTCCTATGTTGGGTGCATAAATATTTACAATTGTTATACCTTCCTCTTGGATGGATCCCTTGATCATTATATAGTGTCCTTCTTTGTCTCTTGTAATAGTCTTTATTTATTTATTTGTTTTTTTTTAACATCTTTATTGAAGTATAATTGCCTTACAATGGTGTGTTAGCTTCTGCTTTATAACAAAGTGAATCAGTTATACATATACAATATGTTCCCATTTCTCTTCCCTCTTGCATCTCCCTCCCTCCCACCCTCCCCATCCCATCCCTCTAGGTGGTCACAAAGCACCGAGCTGATCTCCCTGTGCTATGCGGCTGCTTCCCACTCGTTATCTATTTTACGTTTGGTAGTGTATATATGTCCATGACACTCTCTTACCCTGTCACATCTCACCCCACCCCCTCCCCATATCCTCAAGTCCATTCTCTAGTAGGTCTGTGTCTTTATTCCCGTCTTGCCACTAGGTTCTTCATGGCCTTTTTTTTTTTTTCCCTTCGATTCCGTATATATGAGTTAGCATACTGTATTTGTTTTTCTCTTTCTGACTTACTTCACTCTGTATGACAGACTCTAACTCCATCCACCTCATTACAAATACCTCCATTTCATTTCTTTTTATGGCTGGGTAATATTCCATTGTATATATGTGCCACATCTTCTTTATCCATTCATCTGTCGATGGACATTTAGGTTGCTTCCATGTCCTGGCTATTGTAAATAGAGCTGCAATGAACATTTTGGTACATGACTCTTTTTGACCTATGGTTTTCTCAGGGTATATGCCCAGTAGTGGAATTGCTGGGTCGTATGGTAGTTCTATTTGTAGTTTTTTAAGGAACCTCCATACTGTTCTCCATAGTGGCTGTATCAATTTACATTCCCACCAACAGTTCAAGAGTGTTCCCTTTCCTCCACACCCTCTCCAGCATTTATTGTTTCTAGATTTTTTGATGATGGCCATTCTGACCGGTGTGAGATGATATTTCATTGTAGTTTTGATTTGCATTTCTCTAATGATTAATGATGTTGAGCATTCTTTCATGTGTCTGTAGGCCATCTGTATATCTTCTTTGGAGAAATGTCTATTTAGGTCTTCGGCCCATTTTTGGATTGGGTTGTTCGTTTTTTTGTTATTGAGCTGCCTGAGCTGCTTGTAAATCTTGGAGATTAATCCTTTGTCAGTTGCTTCATTTGCAAATATTTTCTTCCATTCTGATGGTTGTCTTTTGGTCTTGTTTATGGTTTCCTTTGCTGTGCAAAAGCTTGTAAGTTTCATTAGGTCCCATTTGTTTATTTGTGTTCTTATTTCCATTTCTCTGGGAGCTGGGTCAAAAAGAATCTTGCTGTGATGTATGTCATAGAGTGTTCTGCCTATGTTTTCCTCTAAGAGTTTGATAGTGTCTGCCCTTACACTTAGGTCTTTAATCCATTTTGAGTTTATTTTTGTGCATGGTGTCAGGGAGTGTTCTAATTTCATACTTTTACATGTACCTGTCCAATTTTCCCAGCACCACTTATTGAAGAGGCTGTCTTTTCTCCACTGTATATGCTTGCCTCCTTTATCAAAAATAAGGTGCCCATATGTGTGTGGGTTTATCTCTGGGCTTTCTATCCTGTTCCATTGATCTATATTTCTGTTTTTGTGCCAGTACCAAACTGTCTTGATTACTGAAGCTTTGTAATATAGTCTGAAGTCAGGGAGCCTGATTCCCCCAGCTCCATTTTTCGTTCTCAAGATTGCTTTGGCTATTCGGGGTCTTTTGTGTTTCCATACAAATTGTGAAATTTTTTGTTCTAGTTCTGTGAAAAATGCCAGTGGTAGTTTGATAGGGATTGCATTGAATCTGTAGATTGCTTTGGGTAGTAGAGTCATTTTCACAATGTTGATTCTTCCAATCCAGGAACATGGTATATCTCTCCATCTATTTGTATCATCTTTAATTTCTTTCATCAGTGTCTTATAATTTTCTGCATACAGGTCTTTTGTCTCCTTAGGTAGGTTTATTCCTAGATATTTTATTCTTTTTGTTGCAATGGTAAATGGGAGTGTTTTCTTAATTTCACTTTGAGATTTTTCGTCATTAGTGTATAGAATGCAAGAGATTTCTGTGCATTAATTTTGTATCCTGCTACTTTACCAAATTCATTGATTAGCTCTAGGAGTTTTCTGGTAGCACCTTTAGGATTCTCTATGTATAGTATCATGTCATCTGCAAATAGTGACAGCTTTACTTCTTCTTTTCCGATTTGGATTCCTTTTATTTCTTTGTCTTCTCTGATTGCTGTGGCTAACACTTCCAAAACTATGTTGAATAATAGTGGTGAGAGTGGGCAACCTTGTCTTGTTCCTGATCTTAGTGGAAATGGTTTCAGTTTTTCACCATTGAGGACAATGTTGGCTGTGGGTTTGTCATATATGGCCTTTATTATGTTGAGGAAAGTTCCCTCTATGCCTACTTTCTGCAGGGCTTTTATCATAAATGGGTGCTGAATTTTGTCGAAAGCTTTCTCTGCATCTATTGAGATGATCATATGGTTTTTCTCCTTCAATTTGTTAATATGATGTATCACATTGATTGATTTGCGTATATTGAAGAATCCTTGCATTCCTGGGATAAACCCCACTTGATCATGGTGTATGATCCTTTTAATGTGCTGTTGGATTCTGTTTGCTAGTATTTTGTTGAGGATTTTTGCATCTATGTTCATCAGTGATATTGGCCTGTAGTTTTCTTTCTTTGTGACATCTTTGTCTGGTTTTGGTATCAGGGTGATGGTGGCCTCGTAGAATGAGTTGGGGAGTGTTCCTCCGTCTGCAATATTTTGGAAGAGTTTGAGAAGGATAGGCGTTAGCTCTTCTCTAAATGTTTGATAGAATTCACCTGTGAAGCCATCTGGTCCTGGGCTTTTGTTTGTTGGAAGGTTTTTAATCACAGTTTCAATTTCAGTGCTTGTGATTGGTCTGTTCATATTTTCTATTTCTTCCTGGTTCAGTCTCGGCAGTTTGTGCATTTCTAAGAATCTGTCCATTTCTTCCAGGTTGTCCATTTTATTGGCACAGAGTTGCTTGTAGTAATCTCTCATGATCTTTTGTATTTCTGCAGTGTCAGTGGTTACTTCTCCTTTTTCATTTCTAATTCTATTGATCTGAGTCTTCTCCCTTTTTCTCTTGATGAGTCTGGCTAATGGTTTATCAATTTTGTTTATCTTCTCAAAGAACCAGCTTTTAGTTTCATTGATTTTTGCTATTGTTTCCTTCATTTCTTTTTCATTTATTTCTGACCTGATCTTTATAATTTCTTTCCTTCTGCTGGCTTTGGGGTTTTTTTGTTCTTCTTTCTCTAATTGCTTTAGGTGCAAGGTTAGGTTGTTTATTCGAGATGTTTCCTGTTTCTTGAGGTAGGCTTGTATTGCTATAAACTTCCCTCTTAGCACTGCTTTTGCTGCGTCCCATAGGTTTTGGGTCGTCGTATCTCCATTGTCATTTGTTTCTAGGTATTTTTTGATTTCCCCTTTGATTTCTTCAGTGATCACTTCGTTATTAAGTAATGTATTGTGTAGCCTCCATGTGTTTGTATTTTTTACAGATCTTTTCCTGTAATTGATATCTAGTCTCATAGCGTTGTGGTCGGAAAAGATACTTGATACGATTTCAATTTTCTTAAATTTACCAAGGCTTGATTTGTGCCCCAAGATATGATCTATCCTGGAGAATGTTCCATGAGCACTTGAGAAAAATGTGTATTCTGTTGTTTTTGGGTGGAATGTCCTATAAATATCAATTAAGTCCATCTTGTTTAATGTATCATTTAAAGCTTGTGTTTCCTTATTTATTTTCATTTTGGATGATCTGTCCATTGGTGAAAGTGGGGTGTTAAAGTCCCCTACTATGATTGTGTTGCTGTCGATTTCCCCTTTTATGGCTGTTAGTATTTGCCTTATGTATTGAGGTGCTCCTATGTTGGGTGCATAAATATTTACAATTGTTATACCTTCCTCTTGGATGGATCCCTTGATCATTATATAGTGTCCTTCTTTGTCTCTTGTAATAGTCTTTATTTATTTATTTGTTTTTTTTAACATCTTTATTGAAGTATAATTGCCTTACAATGGTGTGTTAGCTTCTGCTTTATAACAAAGTGAATCAGTTATACATATACAATATGTTCCCATTTCTCTTCCCTCTTGCATCTCCCTCCCTCCCACCCTCCCCATCCCATCCCTCTAGGTGGTCACAAAGCACCGAGCTGATCTCCCTGTGCTATGCGGCTGCTTCCCACTCGTTATCTATTTTACGTTTGGTAGTGTATATATGTCCATGACACTCTCTTACCCTGTCACATCTCACCCCACCCCCTCCCCATATCCTCAAGTCCATTCTCTAGTAGGTCTGTGTCTTTATTCCCGTCTTGCCACTAGGTTCTTCATGGCCTTTTTTTTTTTTTCCCTTCGATTCCGTATATATGAGTTAGCATACTGTATTTGTTTTTCTCTTTCTGACTTACTTCACTCTGTATGACAGACTCTAACTCCATCCACCTCATTACAAATACCTCCATTTCATTTCTTTTTATGGCTGGGTAATATTCCATTGTATATATGTGCCACATCTTCTTTATCCATTCATCTGTCGATGGACATTTAGGTTGCTTCCATGTCCTGGCTATTGTAAATAGAGCTGCAATGAACATTTTGGTACATGACTCTTTTTGACCTATGGTTTTCTCAGGGTATATGCCCAGTAGTGGAATTGCTGGGTCGTATGGTAGTTCTATTTGTAGTTTTTTAAGGAACCTCCATACTGTTCTCCATAGTGGCTGTATCAATTTACATTCCCACCAACAGTTCAAGAGTGTTCCCTTTCCTCCACACCCTCTCCAGCATTTATTGTTTCTAGATTTTTTGATGATGGCCATTCTGACCGGTGTGAGATGATATTTCATTGTAGTTTTGATTTGCATTTCTCTAATGATTAATGATGTTGAGCATTCTTTCATGTGTCTGTAGGCCATCTGTATATCTTCTTTGGAGAAATGTCTATTTAGGTCTTCGGCCCATTTTTGGATTGGGTTGTTCGTTTTTTTGTTATTGAGCTGCCTGAGCTGCTTGTAAATCTTGGAGATTAATCCTTTGTCAGTTGCTTCATTTGCAAATATTTTCTTCCATTCTGATGGTTGTCTTTTGGTCTTGTTTATGGTTTCCTTTGCTGTGCAAAAGCTTGTAAGTTTCATTAGGTCCCATTTGTTTATTTGTGTTCTTATTTCCATTTCTCTGGGAGCTGGGTCAAAAAGAATCTTGCTGTGATGTATGTCATAGAGTGTTCTGCCTATGTTTTCCTCTAAGAGTTTGATAGTGTCTGCCCTTACACTTAGGTCTTTAATCCATTTTGAGTTTATTTTTGTGCATGGTGTCAGGGAGTGTTCTAATTTCATACTTTTACATGTACCTGTCCAATTTTCCCAGCACCACTTATTGAAGAGGCTGTCTTTTCTCCACTGTATATGCTTGCCTCCTTTATCAAAAATAAGGTGCCCATATGTGTGTGGGTTTATCTCTGGGCTTTCTATCCTGTTCCATTGATCTATATTTCTGTTTTTGTGCCAGTACCAAACTGTCTTGATTACTGAAGCTTTGTAATATAGTCTGAAGTCAGGGAGCCTGATTCCCCCAGCTCCATTTTTCGTTCTCAAGATTGCTTTGGCTATTCGGGGTCTTTTGTGTTTCCATACAAATTGTGAAATTTTTTGTTCTAGTTCTGTGAAAAATGCCAGTGGTAGTTTGATAGGGATTGCATTGAATCTGTAGATTGCTTTGGGTAGTAGAGTCATTTTCACAATGTTGATTCTTCCAATCCAGGAACATGGTATATCTCTCCATCTATTTGTATCATCTTTAATTTCTTTCATCAGTGTCTTATAATTTTCTGCATACAGGTCTTTTGTCTCCTTAGGTAGGTTTATTCCTAGATATTTTATTCTTTTTGTTGCAATGGTAAATGGGAGTGTTTTCTTAATTTCACTTTGAGATTTTTCGTCATTAGTGTATAGAATGCAAGAGATTTCTGTGCATTAATTTTGTATCCTGCTACTTTACCAAATTCATTGATTAGCTCTAGGAGTTTTCTGGTAGCACCTTTAGGATTCTCTATGTATAGTATCATGTCATCTGCAAATAGTGACAGCTTTACTTCTTCTTTTCCGATTTGGATTCCTTTTATTTCTTTGTCTTCTCTGATTGCTGTGGCTAACACTTCCAAAACTATGTTGAATAATAGTGGTGAGAGTGGGCAACCTTGTCTTGTTCCTGATCTTAGTGGAAATGGTTTCAGTTTTTCACCATTGAGGACAATGTTGGCTGTGGGTTTGTCATATATGGCCTTTATTATGTTGAGGAAAGTTCCCTCTATGCCTACTTTCTGCAGGGCTTTTATCATAAATGGGTGCTGAATTTTGTCGAAAGCTTTCTCTGCATCTATTGAGATGATCATATGGTTTTTCTCCTTCAATTTGTTAATATGATGTATCACATTGATTGATTTGCGTATATTGAAGAATCCTTGCATTCCTGGGATAAACCCCACTTGATCATGGTGTATGATCCTTTTAATGTGCTGTTGGATTCTGTTTGCTAGTATTTTGTTGAGGATTTTTGCATCTATGTTCATCAGTGATATTGGCCTGTAGTTTTCTTTCTTTGTGACATCTTTGTCTGGTTTTGGTATCAGGGTGATGGTGGCCTCGTAGAATGAGTTGGGGAGTGTTCCTCCGTCTGCAATATTTTGGAAGAGTTTGAGAAGGATAGGCGTTAGCTCTTCTCTAAATGTTTGATAGAATTCACCTGTGAAGCCATCTGGTCCTGGGCTTTTGTTTGTTGGAAGGTTTTTAATCACAGTTTCAATTTCAGTGCTTGTGATTGGTCTGTTCATATTTTCTATTTCTTCCTGGTTCAGTCTCGGCAGTTTGTGCATTTCTAAGAATCTGTCCATTTCTTCCAGGTTGTCCATTTTATTGGCACAGAGTTGCTTGTAGTAATCTCTCATGATCTTTTGTATTTCTGCAGTGTCAGTGGTTACTTCTCCTTTTTCATTTCTAATTCTATTGATCTGAGTCTTCTCCCTTTTTCTCTTGATGAGTCTGGCTAATGGTTTATCAATTTTGTTTATCTTCTCAAAGAACCAGCTTTTAGTTTCATTGATTTTTGCTATTGTTTCCTTCATTTCTTTTTCATTTATTTCTGACCTGATCTTTATAATTTCTTTCCTTCTGCTGGCTTTGGGGTTTTTTTGTTCTTCTTTCTCTAATTGCTTTAGGTGCAAGGTTAGGTTGTTTATTCGAGATGTTTCCTGTTTCTTGAGGTAGGCTTGTATTGCTATAAACTTCCCTCTTAGCACTGCTTTTGCTGCGTCCCATAGGTTTTGGGTCGTCGTATCTCCATTGTCATTTGTTTCTAGGTATTTTTTGATTTCCCCTTTGATTTCTTCAGTGATCACTTCGTTATTAAGTAATGTATTGTGTAGCCTCCATGTGTTTGTATTTTTTACAGATCTTTTCCTGTAATTGATATCTAGTCTCATAGCGTTGTGGTCGGAAAAGATACTTGATACGATTTCAATTTTCTTAAATTTACCAAGGCTTGATTTGTGCCCCAAGATATGATCTATCCTGGAGAATGTTCCATGAGCACTTGAGAAAAATGTGTATTCTGTTGTTTTTGGGTGGAATGTCCTATAAATATCAATTAAGTCCATCTTGTTTAATGTATCATTTAAAGCTTGTGTTTCCTTATTTATTTTCATTTTGGATGATCTGTCCATTGGTGAAAGTGGGGTGTTAAAGTCCCCTACTATGATTGTGTTGCTGTCGATTTCCCCTTTTATGGCTGTTAGTATTTGCCTTATGTATTGAGGTGCTCCTATGTTGGGTGCATAAATATTTACAATTGTTATACCTTCCTCTTGGATGGATCCCTTGATCATTATATAGTGTCCTTCTTTGTCTCTTGTAATAGTCTTTATTTATTTATTTGTTATTTTTAACATCTTTATTGAAGTATAATTGCCTTACAATGGTGTGTTAGCTTCTGCTTTATAACAAAGTGAATCAGTTATACATATACAATATGTTCCCATTTCTCTTCCCTCTTGCATCTCCCTCCCTCCCACCCTCCCCATCCCATCCCTCTAGGTGGTCACAAAGCACCGAGCTGATCTCCCTGTGCTATGCGGCTGCTTCCCACTCGTTATCTATTTTACGTTTGGTAGTGTATATATGTCCATGACACTCTCTTACCCTGTCACATCTCACCCCACCCCCTCCCCATATCCTCAAGTCCATTCTCTAGTAGGTCTGTGTCTTTATTCCCGTCTTGCCACTAGGTTCTTCATGGCCTTTTTTTTTTTCCCCTTAGATTCCGTATATATGAGTTAGCATACTGTATTTGTTTTTCTCTTTCTGACTTACTTCACTCTGTATGACAGACTCTAACTCCATCCACCTCATTACAAATACCTCCATTTCATTTCTTTTTATGGCTGAGTAATATTCCATTGTATATATGTGCCACATCTTCTTTATCCATTCATCTGTCGATGGACATTTAGGTTGCTTCCATGTCCTGGCTATTGTAAATAGAGCTGCAATGAACATTTTGGTACATGACTCTTTTTGACCTATGGTTTTCTCAGGGTATATGCCCAGTAGTGGAATTGCTGGGTCGTATGGTAGTTCTATTTGTAGTTTTTTAAGGAACCTCCATACTGTTCTCCATAGTGGCTGTATCAATTTACATTCCCACCAACAGTTCAAGAGTGTTCCCTTTCCTCCACACCCTCTCCAGCATTTATTGTTTCTAGATTTTTTGATGATGGCCATTCTGACCGGTGTGAGATGATATTTCATTGTAGTTTTGATTTGCATTTCTCTAATGATTAATGATGTTGAGCATTCTTTCATGTGTCTGTAGGCCATCTGTATATCTTCTTTGGAGAAATGTCTATTTAGGTCTTCGGCCCGTTTTTGGATTGGGTTGTTCGTTTTTTTGTTATTGAGCTGCCTGAGCTGCTTGTAAATCTTGGAGATTAATCCTTTGTCAGTTGCTTCATTTGCAAATATTTTCTTCCATTCTGATGGTTGTCTTTTGGTCTTGTTTATGGTTTCCTTTGCTGTGCAAAAGCTTGTAAGTTTCATTAGGTCCCATTTGTTTATTTGTGTTCTTATTTCCATTTCTCTGGGAGCTGGGTCAAAAAGAATCTTGCTGTGATGTATGTCATAGAGTGTTCTGCCTATGTTTTCCTCTAAGAGTTTGATAGTGTCTGCCCTTACACTTAGGTCTTTAATCCATTTTGAGTTTATTTTTGTGCATGGTGTCAGGGAGTGTTCTAATTTCATACTTTTACATGTACCTGTCCAATTTTCCCAGCACCACTTATTGAAGAGGCTGTCTTTTCTCCACTGTATATGCTTGCCTCCTTTATCAAAAATAAGGTGCCCATATGTGTGTGGGTTTATCTCTGGGCTTTCTATCCTGTTCCATTGATCTATATTTCTGTTTTTGTGCCAGTACCAAACTGTCTTGATTACTGAAGCTTTGTAATATAGTCTGAAGTCAGGGAGCCTGATTCCCCCAGCTCCATTTTTCGTTCTCAAGATTGCTTTGGCTCTTCGGGGTCTTTTGTGTTTCCATACAAATTGTGAAATTTTTTGTTCTAGTTCTGTGAAAAATGCCAGTGGTAGTTTGATAGGGATTGCATTGAATCTGTAGATTGCTTTGGGTAGTAGAGTCATTTTCACAATGTTGATTCTTCCAATCCAGGAACATGGTATATCTCTCCATCTATTTGTATCATCTTTAATTTCTTTCATCAGTGTCTTATAATTTTCTGCATACAGGTCTTTTGTCTCCTTAGGTAGGTTTATTCCTAGATATTTTATTCTTTTTGTTGCAATGGTAAATGGGAGTGTTTTCTTAATTTCACTTTGAGATTTTTCGTCATTAGTGTATAGAATGCAAGAGATTTCTGTGCATTAATTTTGTATCCTGCTACTTTACCAAATTCATTGATTAGCTCTAGGAGTTTTCTGGTAGCACCTTTAGGATTCTCTATGTATAGTATCATGTCATCTGCAAATAGTGACAGCTTTACTTCTTCTTTTCCGATTTGGATTCCTTTTATTTCTTTGTCTTCTCTGATTGCTGTGGCTAACACTTCCAAAACTATGTTGAATAATAGTGGTGAGAGTGGGCAACCTTGTCTTGTTCCTGATCTTAGTGGAAATGGTTTCAGTTTTTCACCATTGAGGACAATGTTGGCTGTGGGTTTGTCATATATGGCCTTTATTATGTTGAGGAAAGTTCCCTCTATGCCTACTTTCTGCAGGGCTTTTATCATAAATGGGTGCTGAATTTTGTCGAAAGCTTTCTCTGCATCTATTGAGATGATCATATGGTTTTTCTCCTTCAATTTGTTAATATGATGTATCACATTGATTGATTTGCGTATATTGAAGAATCCTTGCATTCCTGGGATAAACCCCACTTGATCATGGTGTATGATCCTTTTAATGTGTTGTTGGATTCTGTTTGCTAGTATTTTGTTGAGGATTTTTGCATCTATGTTCATCAGTGATATTGGCCTGTAGTTTTCTTTCTTTGTGACATCTTTGTCTGGTTTTGGTATCAGGGTGATGGTGGCCTCGTAGAATGAGTTGGGGAGTGTTCCTCCGTCTGCAATATTTTGGAAGAGTTTGAGAAGGATAGGTGTTAGCTCTTCTCTAAATGTTTGATAGAATTCACCTGTGAAGCCATCTGGTCCTGGGCTTTTGTTTGTTGGAAGGTTTTTAATCACAGTTTCAATTTCAGTGCTTGTGATTGGTCTGTTCATATTTTCTATTTCTTCCTGGTTCAGTCTCGGCAGTTTGTGCATTTCTAAGAATCTGTCCATTTCTTCCAGGTTGTCCATTTTATTGGCACAGAGTTGCTTGTAGTAATCTCTCATGATCTTTTGTATTTCTGCAGTGTCAGTGGTTACTTCTCCTTTTTCATTTCTAATTCTATTGATCTGAGTCTTCTCCCTTTTTCTCTTGATGAGTCTGGCTAATGGTTTATCAATTTTGTTTATCTTCTCAAAGAACCAGCTTTTAGTTTCATTGATTTTTGCTATTGTTTCCTTCATTTCTTTTTCATTTATTTCTGACCTGATCTTTATAATTTCTTTCCTTCTGCTGGCTTTGGGGTTTTTTTGTTCTTCTTTCTCTAATTGCTTTAGGTGCAAGGTTAGGTTGTTTATTCGAGATGTTTCCTGTTTCTTGAGGTAGGCTTGTATTGCTATAAACTTCCCTCTTAGCACTGCTTTTGCTGCGTCCCATAGGTTTTGGGTCGTCGTATCTCCATTGTCATTTGTTTCTAGGTATTTTTTGATTTCCCCTTTGATTTCTTCAGTGATCACTTCGTTATTAAGTAATGTATTGTGTAGCCTCCATGTGTTTGTATTTTTTACAGATCTTTTCCTGTAATTGATATCTAGTCTCATAGCGTTGTGGTCGGAAAAGATACTTGATACGATTTCAATTTTCTTAAATTTACCAAGGCTTGATTTGTGCCCCAAGATATGATCTATCCTGGAGAATGTTCCATGAGCACTTGAGAAAAATGTGTATTCTGTTGTTTTTGGGTGGAATGTCCTATAAATATCAATTAAGTCCATCTTGTTTAATGTATCATTTAAAGCTTGTGTTTCCTTATTTATTTTCATTTTGGATGATCTGTCCATTGGTGAAAGTGGGGTGTTAAAGTCCCCTACTATGATTGTGTTGCTGTCGATTTCCCCTTTTATGGCTGTTAGTATTTGCCTTATGTATTGAGGTGCTCCTATGTTGGGTGCATAAATATTTACAATTGTTATACCTTCCTCTTGGATGGATCCCTTGATCATTATATAGTGTCCTTCTTTGTCTCTTGTAATAGTCTTTATTTATTTATTTGTTATTTTTAACATCTTTATTGAAGTATAATTGCCTTACAATGGTGTGTTAGCTTCTGCTTTATAACAAAGTGAATCAGTTATACATATACAATATGTTCCCATTTCTCTTCCCTCTTGCATCTCCCTCCCTCCCACCCTCCCCATCCCATCCCTCTAGGTGGTCACAAAGCACCGAGCTGATCTCCCTGTGCTATGCGGCTGCTTCCCACTCGTTATCTATTTTACGTCTGGTAGTGTATATATGTCCATGACACTCTCTTACCCTGTCACATCTCACCCCACCCCCTCCCCATATCCTCAAGTCCATTCTCTAGTAGGTCTGTGTCTTTATTCCCGTCTTGCCACTAGGTTCTTCATGGCCTTTTTTTTTTTCCCCTTAGATTCCGTATATATGAGTTAGCATACTGTATTTGTTTTTCTCTTTCTGACTTACTTCACTCTGTATGACAGACTCTAACTCCATCCACCTCATTACAAATACCTCCATTTCATTTCTTTTTATGGCTGAGTAATATTCCATTGTATATATGTGCCACATCTTCTTTATCCATTCATCTGTCGATGGACATTTAGGTTGCTTCCATGTCCTGGCTATTGTAAATAGAGCTGCAATGAACATTTTGGTACATGACTCTTTTTGACCTATGGTTTTCTCAGGGTATATGCCCAGTAGTGGAATTGCTGGGTCGTATGGTAGTTCTATTTGTAGTTTTTTAAGGAACCTCCATACTGTTCTCCATAGTGGCTGTATCAATTTACATTCCCACCAACAGTTCAAGAGTGTTCCCTTTCCTCCACACCCTCTCCAGCATTTATTGTTTCTAGATTTTTTGATGATGGCCATTCTGACCGGTGTGAGATGATATTTCATTGTAGTTTTGATTTGCATTTCTCTAATGATTAATGATGTTGAGCATTCTTTCATGTGTCTGTAGGCCATCTGTATATCTTCTTTGGAGAAATGTCTATTTAGGTCTTCGGCCCGTTTTTGGATTGGGTTGTTCGTTTTTTTGTTATTGAGCTGCCTGAGCTGCTTGTAAATCTTGGAGATTAATCCTTTGTCAGTTGCTTCATTTGCAAATATTTTCTTCCATTCTGATGGTTGTCTTTTGGTCTTGTTTATGGTTTCCTTTGCTGTGCAAAAGCTTGTAAGTTTCATTAGGTCCCATTTGTTTATTTGTGTTCTTATTTCCATTTCTCTGGGAGCTGGGTCAAAAAGAATCTTGCTGTGATGTATGTCATAGAGTGTTCTGCCTATGTTTTCCTCTAAGAGTTTGATAGTGTCTGCCCTTACACTTAGGTCTTTAATCCATTTTGAGTTTATTTTTGTGCATGGTGTCAGGGAGTGTTCTAATTTCATACTTTTACATGTACCTGTCCAATTTTCCCAGCACCACTTATTGAAGAGGCTGTCTTTTCTCCACTGTATATGCTTGCCTCCTTTATCAAAAATAAGGTGCCCATATGTGTGTGGGTTTATCTCTGGGCTTTCTATCCTGTTCCATTGATCTATATTTCTGTTTTTGTGCCAGTACCAAACTGTCTTGATTACTGAAGCTTTGTAATATAGTCTGAAGTCAGGGAGCCTGATTCCCCCAGCTCCATTTTTCGTTCTCAAGATTGCTTTGGCTCTTCGGGGTCTTTTGTGTTTCCATACAAATTGTGAAATTTTTTGTTCTAGTTCTGTGAAAAATGCCAGTGGTAGTTTGATAGGGATTGCATTGAATCTGTAGATTGCTTTGGGTAGTAGAGTCATTTTCACAATGTTGATTCTTCCAATCCAGGAACATGGTATATCTCTCCATCTATTTGTATCATCTTTAATTTCTTTCATCAGTGTCTTATAATTTTCTGCATACAGGTCTTTTGTCTCCTTAGGTAGGTTTATTCCTAGATATTTTATTCTTTTTGTTGCAATGGTAAATGGGAGTGTTTTCTTAATTTCACTTTGAGATTTTTCGTCATTAGTGTATAGAATGCAAGAGATTTCTGTGCATTAATTTTGTATCCTGCTACTTTACCAAATTCATTGATTAGCTCTAGGAGTTTTCTGGTAGCACCTTTAGGATTCTCTATGTATAGTATCATGTCATCTGCAAATAGTGACAGCTTTACTTCTTCTTTTCCGATTTGGATTCCTTTTATTTCTTTGTCTTCTCTGATTGCTGTGGCTAACACTTCCAAAACTATGTTGAATAATAGTGGTGAGAGTGGGCAACCTTGTCTTGTTCCTGATCTTAGTGGAAATGGTTTCAGTTTTTCACCATTGAGGACAATGTTGGCTGTGGGTTTGTCATATATGGCCTTTATTATGTTGAGGAAAGTTCCCTCTATGCCTACTTTCTGCAGGGCTTTTATCATAAATGGGTGCTGAATTTTGTCGAAAGCTTTCTCTGCATCTATTGAGATGATCATATGGTTTTTCTCCTTCAATTTGTTAATATGATGTATCACATTGATTGATTTGCGTATATTGAAGAATCCTTGCATTCCTGGGATAAACCCCACTTGATCATGGTGTATGATCCTTTTAATGTGTTGTTGGATTCTGTTTGCTAGTATTTTGTTGAGGATTTTTGCATCTATGTTCATCAGTGATATTGGCCTGTAGTTTTCTTTCTTTGTGACATCTTTGTCTGGTTTTGGTATCAGGGTGATGGTGGCCTCGTAGAATGAGTTGGGGAGTGTTCCTCCGTCTGCAATATTTTGGAAGAGTTTGAGAAGGATAGGCGTTAGCTCTTCTCTAAATGTTTGATAGAATTCACCTGTGAAGCCATCTGGTCCTGGGCTTTTGTTTGTTGGAAGGTTTTTAATCACAGTTTCAATTTCAGTGCTTGTGATTGGTCTGTTCATATTTTCTATTTCTTCCTGGTTCAGTCTCGGCAGTTTGTGCATTTCTAAGAATCTGTCCATTTCTTCCAGGTTGTCCATTTTATTGGCACAGAGTTGCTTGTAGTAATCTCTCATGATCTTTTGTATTTCTGCAGTGTCAGTGGTTACTTCTCCTTTTTCATTTCTAATTCTATTGATCTGAGTCTTCTCCCTTTTTCTCTTGATGAGTCTGGCTAATGGTTTATCAATTTTGTTTATCTTCTCAAAGAACCAGCTTTTAGTTTCATTGATTTTTGCTATTGTTTCCTTCATTTCTTTTTCATTTATTTCTGACCTGATCTTTATAATTTCTTTCCTTCTGCTGGCTTTGGGGTTTTTTTGTTCTTCTTTCTCTAATTGCTTTAGGTGCAAGGTTAGGTTGTTTATTCGAGATGTTTCCTGTTTCTTGAGGTAGGCTTGTATTGCTATAAACTTCCCTCTTAGCACTGCTTTTGCTGCGTCCCATAGGTTTTGGGTCGTCGTATCTCCATTGTCATTTGTTTCTAGGTATTTTTTGATTTCCCCTTTGATTTCTTCAGTGATCACTTCGTTATTAAGTAATGTATTGTGTAGCCTCCATGTGTTTGTATTTTTTACAGATCTTTTCCTGTAATTGATATCTAGTCTCATAGCGTTGTGGTCGGAAAAGATACTTGATACGATTTCAATTTTCTTAAATTTACCAAGGCTTGATTTGTGCCCCAAGATATGATCTATCCTGGAGAATGTTCCATGAGCACTTGAGAAAAATGTGTATTCTGTTGTTTTTGGGTGGAATGTCCTATAAATATCAATTAAGTCCATCTTGTTTAATGTATCATTTAAAGCTTGTGTTTCCTTATTTATTTTCATTTTGGATGATCTGTCCATTGGTGAAAGTGGGGTGTTAAAGTCCCCTACTATGATTGTGTTGCTGTCGATTTCCCCTTTTATGGCTGTTAGTATTTGCCTTATGTATTGAGGTGCTCCTATGTTGGGTGCATAAATATTTACAATTGTTATACCTTCCTCTTGGATGGATCCCTTGATCATTATATAGTGTCCTTCTTTGTCTCTTGTAATAGTCTTTATTTATTTATTTGTTATTTTTAACATCTTTATTGAAGTATAATTGCCTTACAATGGTGTGTTAGCTTCTGCTTTATAACAAAGTGAATCAGTTATACATATACAATATGTTCCCATTTCTCTTCCCTCTTGCATCTCCCTCCCTCCCACCCTCCCCATCCCATCCCTCTAGGTGGTCACAAAGCACCGAGCTGATCTCCCTGTGCTATGCGGCTGCTTCCCACTCGTTATCTATTTTACGTCTGGTAGTGTATATATGTCCATGACACTCTCTTACCCTGTCACATCTCACCCCACCCCCTCCCCATATCCTCAAGTCCATTCTCTAGTAGGTCTGTGTCTTTATTCCCGTCTTGCCACTAGGTTCTTCATGGCCTTTTTTTTTTTCCCCTTAGATTCCGTATATATGAGTTAGCATACTGTATTTGTTTTTCTCTTTCTGACTTACTTCACTCTGTATGACAGACTCTAACTCCATCCACCTCATTACAAATACCTCCATTTCATTTCTTTTTATGGCTGAGTAATATTCCATTGTATATATGTGCCACATCTTCTTTATCCATTCATCTGTCGATGGACATTTAGGTTGCTTCCATGTCCTGGCTATTGTAAATAGAGCTGCAATGAACATTTTGGTACATGACTCTTTTTGACCTATGGTTTTCTCAGGGTATATGCCCAGTAGTGGAATTGCTGGGTCGTATGGTAGTTCTATTTGTAGTTTTTTAAGGAACCTCCATACTGTTCTCCATAGTGGCTGTATCAATTTACATTCCCACCAACAGTTCAAGAGTGTTCCCTTTCCTCCACACCCTCTCCAGCATTTATTGTTTCTAGATTTTTTGATGATGGCCATTCTGACCGGTGTGAGATGATATTTCATTGTAGTTTTGATTTGCATTTCTCTAATGATTAATGATGTTGAGCATTCTTTCATGTGTCTGTAGGCCATCTGTATATCTTCTTTGGAGAAATGTCTATTTAGGTCTTCGGCCCGTTTTTGGATTGGGTTGTTCGTTTTTTTGTTATTGAGCTGCCTGAGCTGCTTGTAAATCTTGGAGATTAATCCTTTGTCAGTTGCTTCATTTGCAAATATTTTCTTCCATTCTGATGGTTGTCTTTTGGTCTTGTTTATGGTTTCCTTTGCTGTGCAAAAGCTTGTAAGTTTCATTAGGTCCCATTTGTTTATTTGTGTTCTTATTTCCATTTCTCTGGGAGCTGGGTCAAAAAGAATCTTGCTGTGATGTATGTCATAGAGTGTTCTGCCTATGTTTTCCTCTAAGAGTTTGATAGTGTCTGCCCTTACACTTAGGTCTTTAATCCATTTTGAGTTTATTTTTGTGCATGGTGTCAGGGAGTGTTCTAATTTCATACTTTTACATGTACCTGTCCAATTTTCCCAGCACCACTTATTGAAGAGGCTGTCTTTTCTCCACTGTATATGCTTGCCTCCTTTATCAAAAATAAGGTGCCCATATGTGTGTGGGTTTATCTCTGGGCTTTCTATCCTGTTCCATTGATCTATATTTCTGTTTTTGTGCCAGTACCAAACTGTCTTGATTACTGAAGCTTTGTAATATAGTCTGAAGTCAGGGAGCCTGATTCCCCCAGCTCCATTTTTCGTTCTCAAGATTGCTTTGGCTCTTCGGGGTCTTTTGTGTTTCCATACAAATTGTGAAATTTTTTGTTCTAGTTCTGTGAAAAATGCCAGTGGTAGTTTGATAGGGATTGCATTGAATCTGTAGATTGCTTTGGGTAGTAGAGTCATTTTCACAATGTTGATTCTTCCAATCCAGGAACATGGTATATCTCTCCATCTATTTGTATCATCTTTAATTTCTTTCATCAGTGTCTTATAATTTTCTGCATACAGGTCTTTTGTCTCCTTAGGTAGGTTTATTCCTAGATATTTTATTCTTTTTGTTGCAATGGTAAATGGGAGTGTTTTCTTAATTTCACTTTGAGATTTTTCGTCATTAGTGTATAGAATGCAAGAGATTTCTGTGCATTAATTTTGTATCCTGCTACTTTACCAAATTCATTGATTAGCTCTAGGAGTTTTCTGGTAGCACCTTTAGGATTCTCTATGTATAGTATCATGTCATCTGCAAATAGTGACAGCTTTACTTCTTCTTTTCCGATTTGGATTCCTTTTATTTCTTTGTCTTCTCTGATTGCTGTGGCTAACACTTCCAAAACTATGTTGAATAATAGTGGTGAGAGTGGGCAACCTTGTCTTGTTCCTGATCTTAGTGGAAATGGTTTCAGTTTTTCACCATTGAGGACAATGTTGGCTGTGGGTTTGTCATATATGGCCTTTATTATGTTGAGGAAAGTTCCCTCTATGCCTACTTTCTGCAGGGCTTTTATCATAAATGGGTGCTGAATTTTGTCGAAAGCTTTCTCTGCATCTATTGAGATGATCATATGGTTTTTCTCCTTCAATTTGTTAATATGATGTATCACATTGATTGATTTGCGTATATTGAAGAATCCTTGCATTCCTGGGATAAACCCCACTTGATCATGGTGTATGATCCTTTTAATGTGTTGTTGGATTCTGTTTGCTAGTATTTTGTTGAGGATTTTTGCATCTATGTTCATCAGTGATATTGGCCTGTAGTTTTCTTTCTTTGTGACATCTTTGTCTGGTTTTGGTATCAGGGTGATGGTGGCCTCGTAGAATGAGTTGGGGAGTGTTCCTCCGTCTGCAATATTTTGGAAGAGTTTGAGAAGGATAGGTGTTAGCTCTTCTCTAAATGTTTGATAGAATTCACCTGTGAAGCCATCTGGTCCTGGGCTTTTGTTTGTTGGAAGGTTTTTAATCACAGTTTCAATTTCAGTGCTTGTGATTGGTCTGTTCATATTTTCTATTTCTTCCTGGTTCAGTCTCGGCAGTTTGTGCATTTCTAAGAATCTGTCCATTTCTTCCAGGTTGTCCATTTTATTGGCACAGAGTTGCTTGTAGTAATCTCTCATGATCTTTTGTATTTCTGCAGTGTCAGTGGTTACTTCTCCTTTTTCATTTCTAATTCTATTGATCTGAGTCTTCTCCCTTTTTCTCTTGATGAGTCTGGCTAATGGTTTATCAATTTTGTTTATCTTCTCAAAGAACCAGCTTTTAGTTTCATTGATTTTTGCTATTGTTTCCTTCATTTCTTTTTCATTTATTTCTGACCTGATCTTTATAATTTCTTTCCTTCTGCTGGCTTTGGGGTTTTTTTGTTCTTCTTTCTCTAATTGCTTTAGGTGCAAGGTTAGGTTGTTTATTCGAGATGTTTCCTGTTTCTTGAGGTAGGCTTGTATTGCTATAAACTTCCCTCTTAGCACTGCTTTTGCTGCGTCCCATAGGTTTTGGGTCGTCGTATCTCCATTGTCATTTGTTTCTAGGTATTTTTTGATTTCCCCTTTGATTTCTTCAGTGATCACTTCGTTATTAAGTAATGTATTGTGTAGCCTCCATGTGTTTGTATTTTTTACAGATCTTTTCCTGTAATTGATATCTAGTCTCATAGCGTTGTGGTCGGAAAAGATACTTGATACGATTTCAATTTTCTTAAATTTACCAAGGCTTGATTTGTGCCCCAAGATATGATCTATCCTGGAGAATGTTCCATGAGCACTTGAGAAAAATGTGTATTCTGTTGTTTTTGGGTGGAATGTCCTATAAATATCAATTAAGTCCATCTTGTTTAATGTATCATTTAAAGCCTGTGTTTCCTTATTTATTTTCATTTTGGATGATCTGTCCATTGGTGAAAGTGGGGTGTTAAAGTCCCCTACTATGATTGTGTTGCTGTCGATTTCCCCTTTTATGGCTGTTAGTATTTGCCTTATGTATTGAGGTGCTCCTATGTTGGGTGCATAAATATTTACAATTGTTATACCTTCCTCTTGGATGGATCCCTTGATCATTATATAGTGTCCTTCTTTGTCTCTTGTAATAGTCTTTATTTATTTATTTGTTTTTTTTTAACATCTTTATTGAAGTATAATTGCCTTACAATGGTGTGTTAGCTTCTGCTTTATAACAAAGTGAATCAGTTATACATATACAATATGTTCCCATTTCTCTTCCCTCTTGCATCTCCCTCCCTCCCACCCTCCCCATCCCATCCCTCTAGGTGGTCACAAAGCACCGAGCTGATCTCCCTGTGCTATGCGGCTGCTTCCCACTCGTTATCTATTTTACGTTTGGTAGTGTATATATGTCCATGACACTCTCTTACCCTGTCACATCTCACCCCACCCCCTCCCCATATCCTCAAGTCCATTCTCTAGTAGGTCTGTGTCTTTATTCCCGTCTTGCCACTAGGTTCTTCATGGCCTTTTTTTTTTTTTCCCTTAGATTCCGTATATATGAGTTAGCATACTGTATTTGTTTTTCTCTTTCTGACTTACTTCACTCTGTATGACAGACTCTAACTCCATCCACCTCATTACAAATACCTCCATTTCATTTCTTTTTATGGCTGGGTAATATTCCATTGTATATATGTGCCACATCTTCTTTATCCATTCATCTGTCGATGGACATTTAGGTTGCTTCCATGTCCTGGCTATTGTAAATAGAGCTGCAATGAACATTTTGGTACATGACTCTTTTTGACCTATGGTTTTCTCAGGGTATATGCCCAGTAGTGGAATTGCTGGGTCGTATGGTAGTTCTATTTGTAGTTTTTTAAGGAACCTCCATACTGTTCTCCATAGTGGCTGTATCAATTTACATTCCCACCAACAGTTCAAGAGTGTTCCCTTTCCTCCACACCCTCTCCAGCATTTATTGTTTCTAGATTTTTTGATGATGGCCATTCTGACCGGTGTGAGATGATATTTCATTGTAGTTTTGATTTGCATTTCTCTAATGATTAATGATGTTGAGCATTCTTTCATGTGTCTGTAGGCCATCTGTATATCTTCTTTGGAGAAATGTCTATTTAGGTCTTCGGCCCATTTTTGGATTGGGTTGTTCGTTTTTTTGTTATTGAGCTGCCTGAGCTGCTTGTAAATCTTGGAGATTAATCCTTTGTCAGTTGCTTCATTTGCAAATATTTTCTTCCATTCTGATGGTTGTCTTTTGGTCTTGTTTATGGTTTCCTTTGCTGTGCAAAAGCTTGTAAGTTTCATTAGGTCCCATTTGTTTATTTGTGTTCTTATTTCCATTTCTCTGGGAGCTGGGTCAAAAAGAATCTTGCTGTGATGTATGTCATAGAGTGTTCTGCCTATGTTTTCCTCTAAGAGTTTGATAGTGTCTGCCCTTACACTTAGGTCTTTAATCCATTTTGAGTTTATTTTTGTGCATGGTGTCAGGGAGTGTTCTAATTTCATACTTTTACATGTACCTGTCCAATTTTCCCAGCACCACTTATTGAAGAGGCTGTCTTTTCTCCACTGTATATGCTTGCCTCCTTTATCAAAAATAAGGTGCCCATATGTGTGTGGGTTTATCTCTGGGCTTTCTATCCTGTTCCATTGATCTATATTTCTGTTTTTGTGCCAGTACCAAACTGTCTTGATTACTGAAGCTTTGTAATATAGTCTGAAGTCAGGGAGCCTGATTCCCCCAGCTCCATTTTTCGTTCTCAAGATTGCTTTGGCTCTTCGGGGTCTTTTGTGTTTCCATACAAATTGTGAAATTTTTTGTTCTAGTTCTGTGAAAAATGCCAGTGGTAGTTTGATAGGGATTGCATTGAATCTGTAGATTGCTTTGGGTAGTAGAGTCATTTTCACAATGTTGATTCTTCCAATCCAGGAACATGGTATATCTCTCCATCTATTTGTATCATCTTTAATTTCTTTCATCAGTGTCTTATAATTTTCTGCATACAGGTCTTTTGTCTCCTTAGGTAGGTTTATTCCTAGATATTTTATTCTTTTTGTTGCAATGGTAAATGGGAGTGTTTTCTTAATTTCACTTTGAGATTTTTCGTCATTAGTGTATAGAATGCAAGAGATTTCTGTGCATTAATTTTGTATCCTGCTACTTTACCAAATTCATTGATTAGCTCTAGGAGTTTTCTGGTAGCACCTTTAGGATTCTCTATGTATAGTATCATGTCATCTGCAAATAGTGACAGCTTTACTTCTTCTTTTCCGATTTGGATTCCTTTTATTTCTTTGTCTTCTCTGATTGCTGTGGCTAACACTTCCAAAACTATGTTGAATAATAGTGGTGAGAGTGGGCAACCTTGTCTTGTTCCTGATCTTAGTGGAAATGGTTTCAGTTTTTCACCATTGAGGACAATGTTGGCTGTGGGTTTGTCATATATGGCCTTTATTATGTTGAGGAAAGTTCCCTCTATGCCTACTTTCTGCAGGGCTTTTATCATAAATGGGTGCTGAATTTTGTCGAAAGCTTTCTCTGCATCTATTGAGATGATCATATGGTTTTTCTCCTTCAATTTGTTAATATGATGTATCACATTGATTGATTTGCGTATATTGAAGAATCCTTGCATTCCTGGGATAAACCCCACTTGATCATGGTGTATGATCCTTTTAATGTGTTGTTGGATTCTGTTTGCTAGTATTTTGTTGAGGATTTTTGCATCTATGTTCATCAGTGATATTGGCCTGTAGTTTTCTTTCTTTGTGACATCTTTGTCTGGTTTTGGTATCAGGGTGATGGTGGCCTCGTAGAATGAGTTGGGGAGTGTTCCTCCGTCTGCAATATTTTGGAAGAGTTTGAGAAGGATAGGTGTTAGCTCTTCTCTAAATGTTTGATAGAATTCACCTGTGAAGCCATCTGGTCCTGGGCTTTTGTTTGTTGGAAGGTTTTTAATCACAGTTTCAATTTCAGTGCTTGTGATTGGTCTGTTCATATTTTCTATTTCTTCCTGGTTCAGTCTCGGCAGTTTGTGCATTTCTAAGAATCTGTCCATTTCTTCCAGGTTGTCCATTTTATTGGCACAGAGTTGCTTGTAGTAATCTCTCATGATCTTTTGTATTTCTGCAGTGTCAGTGGTTACTTCTCCTTTTTCATTTCTAATTCTATTGATCTGAGTCTTCTCCCTTTTTCTCTTGATGAGTCTGGCTAATGGTTTATCAATTTTGTTTATCTTCTCAAAGAACCAGCTTTTAGTTTCATTGATTTTTGCTATTGTTTCCTTCATTTCTTTTTCATTTATTTCTGACCTGATCTTTATAATTTCTTTCCTTCTGCTGGCTTTGGGGTTTTTTTGTTCTTCTTTCTCTAATTGCTTTAGGTGCAAGGTTAGGTTGTTTATTCGAGATGTTTCCTGTTTCTTGAGGTAGGCTTGTATTGCTATAAACTTCCCTCTTAGCACTGCTTTTGCTGCGTCCCATAGGTTTTGGGTCGTCGTATCTCCATTGTCATTTGTTTCTAGGTATTTTTTGATTTCCCCTTTGATTTCTTCAGTGATCACTTCGTTATTAAGTAATGTATTGTGTAGCCTCCATGTGTTTGTATTTTTTACAGATCTTTTCCTGTAATTGATATCTAGTCTCATAGCGTTGTGGTCGGAAAAGATACTTGATACGATTTCAATTTTCTTAAATTTACCAAGGCTTGATTTGTGCCCCAAGATATGATCTATCCTGGAGAATGTTCCATGAGCACTTGAGAAAAATGTGTATTCTGTTGTTTTTGGGTGGAATGTCCTATAAATATCAATTAAGTCCATCTTGTTTAATGTATCATTTAAAGCTTGTGTTTCCTTATTTATTTTCATTTTGGATGATCTGTCCATTGGTGAAAGTGGGGTGTTAAAGTCCCCTACTATGATTGTGTTGCTGTCGATTTCCCCTTTTATGGCTGTTAGTATTTGCCTTATGTATTGAGGTGCTCCTATGTTGGGTGCATAAATATTTACAATTGTTATACCTTCCTCTTGGATGGATCCCTTGATCATTATATAGTGTCCTTCTTTGTCTCTTGTAATAGTCTTTATTTATTTATTTGTTTTTTTTAACATCTTTATTGAAGTATAATTGCCTTACAATGGTGTGTTAGCTTCTGCTTTATAACAAAGTGAATCAGTTATACATATACAATATGTTCCCATTTCTCTTCCCTCTTGCATCTCCCTCCCTCCCACCCTCCCCATCCCATCCCTCTAGGTGGTCACAAAGCACCGAGCTGATCTCCCTGTGCTATGCGGCTGCTTCCCACTCGTTATCTATTTTACGTTTGGTAGTGTATATATGTCCATGACACTCTCTTACCCTGTCACATCTCACCCCACCCCCTCCCCATATCCTCAAGTCCATTCTCTAGTAGGTCTGTGTCTTTATTCCCGTCTTGCCACTAGGTTCTTCATGGCCTTTTTTTTTTTTTCCCTTAGATTCCGTATATATGAGTTAGCATACTGTATTTGTTTTTCTCTTTCTGACTTACTTCACTCTGTATGACAGACTCTAACTCCATCCACCTCATTACAAATACCTCCATTTCATTTCTTTTTATGGCTGGGTAATATTCCATTGTATATATGTGCCACATCTTCTTTATCCATTCATCTGTCGATGGACATTTAGGTTGCTTCCATGTCCTGGCTATTGTAAATAGAGCTGCAATGAACATTTTGGTACATGACTCTTTTTGACCTATGGTTTTCTCAGGGTATATGCCCAGTAGTGGAATTGCTGGGTCGTATGGTAGTTCTATTTGTAGTTTTTTAAGGAACCTCCATACTGTTCTCCATAGTGGCTGTATCAATTTACATTCCCACCAACAGTTCAAGAGTGTTCCCTTTCCTCCACACCCTCTCCAGCATTTATTGTTTCTAGATTTTTTGATGATGGCCATTCTGACCGGTGTGAGATGATATTTCATTGTAGTTTTGATTTGCATTTCTCTAATGATTAATGATGTTGAGCATTCTTTCATGTGTCTGTAGGCCATCTGTATATCTTCTTTGGAGAAATGTCTATTTAGGTCTTCGGCCCGTTTTTGGATTGGGTTGTTCGTTTTTTTGTTATTGAGCTGCCTGAGCTGCTTGTAAATCTTGGAGATTAATCCTTTGTCAGTTGCTTCATTTGCAAATATTTTCTTCCATTCTGATGGTTGTCTTTTGGTCTTGTTTATGGTTTCCTTTGCTGTGCAAAAGCTTGTAAGTTTCATTAGGTCCCATTTGTTTATTTGTGTTCTTATTTCCATTTCTCTGGGAGCTGGGTCAAAAAGAATCTTGCTGTGATGTATGTCATAGAGTGTTCTGCCTATGTTTTCCTCTAAGAGTTTGATAGTGTCTGCCCTTACACTTAGGTCTTTAATCCATTTTGAGTTTATTTTTGTGCATGGTGTCAGGGAGTGTTCTAATTTCATACTTTTACATGTACCTGTCCAATTTTCCCAGCACCACTTATTGAAGAGGCTGTCTTTTCTCCACTGTATATGCTTGCCTCCTTTATCAAAAATAAGGTGCCCATATGTGTGTGGGTTTATCTCTGGGCTTTCTATCCTGTTCCATTGATCTATATTTCTGTTTTTGTGCCAGTACCAAACTGTCTTGATTACTGAAGCTTTGTAATATAGTCTGAAGTCAGGGAGCCTGATTCCCCCAGCTCCATTTTTCGTTCTCAAGATTGCTTTGGCTCTTCGGGGTCTTTTGTGTTTCCATACAAATTGTGAAATTTTTTGTTCTAGTTCTGTGAAAAATGCCAGTGGTAGTTTGATAGGGATTGCATTGAATCTGTAGATTGCTTTGGGTAGTAGAGTCATTTTCACAATGTTGATTCTTCCAATCCAGGAACATGGTATATCTCTCCATCTATTTGTATCATCTTTAATTTCTTTCATCAGTGTCTTATAATTTTCTGCATACAGGTCTTTTGTCTCCTTAGGTAGGTTTATTCCTAGATATTTTATTCTTTTTGTTGCAATGGTAAATGGGAGTGTTTTCTTAATTTCACTTTGAGATTTTTCGTCATTAGTGTATAGAATGCAAGAGATTTCTGTGCATTAATTTTGTATCCTGCTACTTTACCAAATTCATTGATTAGCTCTAGGAGTTTTCTGGTAGCACCTTTAGGATTCTCTATGTATAGTATCATGTCATCTGCAAATAGTGACAGCTTTACTTCTTCTTTTCCGATTTGGATTCCTTTTATTTCTTTGTCTTCTCTGATTGCTGTGGCTAACACTTCCAAAACTATGTTGAATAATAGTGGTGAGAGTGGGCAACCTTGTCTTGTTCCTGATCTTAGTGGAAATGGTTTCAGTTTTTCACCATTGAGGACAATGTTGGCTGTGGGTTTGTCATATATGGCCTTTATTATGTTGAGGAAAGTTCCCTCTATGCCTACTTTCTGCAGGGCTTTTATCATAAATGGGTGCTGAATTTTGTCGAAAGCTTTCTCTGCATCTATTGAGATGATCATATGGTTTTTCTCCTTCAATTTGTTAATATGATGTATCACATTGATTGATTTGCGTATATTGAAGAATCCTTGCATTCCTGGGATAAACCCCACTTGATCATGGTGTATGATCCTTTTAATGTGTTGTTGGATTCTGTTTGCTAGTATTTTGTTGAGGATTTTTGCATCTATGTTCATCAGTGATATTGGCCTGTAGTTTTCTTTCTTTGTGACATCTTTGTCTGGTTTTGGTATCAGGGTGATGGTGGCCTCGTAGAATGAGTTGGGGAGTGTTCCTCCGTCTGCAATATTTTGGAAGAGTTTGAGAAGGATAGGCGTTAGCTCTTCTCTAAATGTTTGATAGAATTCACCTGTGAAGCCATCTGGTCCTGGGCTTTTGTTTGTTGGAAGGTTTTTAATCACAGTTTCAATTTCAGTGCTTGTGATTGGTCTGTTCATATTTTCTATTTCTTCCTGGTTCAGTCTCGGCAGTTTGTGCATTTCTAAGAATCTGTCCATTTCTTCCAGGTTGTCCATTTTATTGGCACAGAGTTGCTTGTAGTAATCTCTCATGATCTTTTGTATTTCTGCAGTGTCAGTGGTTACTTCTCCTTTTTCATTTCTAATTCTATTGATCTGAGTCTTCTCCCTTTTTCTCTTGATGAGTCTGGCTAATGGTTTATCAATTTTGTTTATCTTCTCAAAGAACCAGCTTTTAGTTTCATTGATTTTTGCTATTGTTTCCTTCATTTCTTTTTCATTTATTTCTGACCTGATCTTTATAATTTCTTTCCTTCTGCTGGCTTTGGGGTTTTTTTGTTCTTCTTTCTCTAATTGCTTTAGGTGCAAGGTTAGGTTGTTTATTCGAGATGTTTCCTGTTTCTTGAGGTAGGCTTGTATTGCTATAAACTTCCCTCTTAGCACTGCTTTTGCTGCGTCCCATAGGTTTTGGGTCGTCGTATCTCCATTGTCATTTGTTTCTAGGTATTTTTTGATTTCCCCTTTGATTTCTTCAGTGATCACTTCGTTATTAAGTAATGTATTGTGTAGCCTCCATGTGTTTGTATTTTTTACAGATCTTTTCCTGTAATTGATATCTAGTCTCATAGCGTTGTGGTCGGAAAAGATACTTGATACGATTTCAATTTTCTTAAATTTACCAAGGCTTGATTTGTGCCCCAAGATATGATCTATCCTGGAGAATGTTCCATGAGCACTTGAGAAAAATGTGTATTCTGTTGTTTTTGGGTGGAATGTCCTATAAATATCAATTAAGTCCATCTTGTTTAATGTATCATTTAAAGCTTGTGTTTCCTTATTTATTTTCATTTTGGATGATCTGTCCATTGGTGAAAGTGGGGTGTTAAAGTCCCCTACTATGATTGTGTTGCTGTCGATTTCCCCTTTTATGGCTGTTAGTATTTGCCTTATGTATTGAGGTGCTCCTATGTTGGGTGCATAAATATTTACAATTGTTATACCTTCCTCTTGGATGGATCCCTTGATCATTATATAGTGTCCTTCTTTGTCTCTTGTAATAGTCTTTATTTATTTATTTGTTTTTTTTAACATCTTTATTGAAGTATAATTGCCTTACAATGGTGTGTTAGCTTCTGCTTTATAACAAAGTGAATCAGTTATACATATACAATATGTTCCCATTTCTCTTCCCTCTTGCATCTCCCTCCCTCCCACCCTCCCCATCCCATCCCTCTAGGTGGTCACAAAGCACCAAGCTGATCTCCCTGTGCTATGCGGCTGCTTCCCACTCGTTATCTATTTTACGTTTGGTAGTGTATATATGTCCATGACACTCTCTTACCCTGTCACATCTCACCCCACCCCCTCCCCATATCCTCAAGTCCATTCTCTAGTAGGTCTGTGTCTTTATTCCCGTCTTGCCACTAGGTTCTTCATGGCCTTTTTTTTTTTCCCCTTAGATTCCGTATATATGAGTTAGCATACTGTATTTGTTTTTCTCTTTCTGACTTACTTCACTCTGTATGACAGACTCTAACTCCATCCACCTCATTACAAATACCTCCATTTCATTTCTTTTTATGGCTGAGTAATATTCCATTGTATATATGTGCCACATCTTCTTTATCCATTCATCTGTCGATGGACATTTAGGTTGCTTCCATGTCCTGGCTATTGTAAATAGAGCTGCAATGAACATTTTGGTACATGACTCTTTTTGACCTATGGTTTTCTCAGGGTATATGCCCAGTAGTGGAATTGCTGGGTCGTATGGTAGTTCTATTTGTAGTTTTTTAAGGAACCTCCATACTGTTCTCCATAGTGGCTGTATCAATTTACATTCCCACCAACAGTTCAAGAGTGTTCCCTTTCCTCCACACCCTCTCCAGCATTTATTGTTTCTAGATTTTTTGATGATGGCCATTCTGACCGGTGTGAGATGATATTTCATTGTAGTTTTGATTTGCATTTCTCTAATGATTAATGATGTTGAGCATTCTTTCATGTGTCTGTAGGCCATCTGTATATCTTCTTTGGAGAAATGTCTATTTAGGTCTTCGGCCCGTTTTTGGATTGGGTTGTTCGTTTTTTTGTTATTGAGCTGCCTGAGCTGCTTGTAAATCTTGGAGATTAATCCTTTGTCAGTTGCTTCATTTGCAAATATTTTCTTCCATTCTGATGGTTGTCTTTTGGTCTTGTTTATGGTTTCCTTTGCTGTGCAAAAGCTTGTAAGTTTCATTAGGTCCCATTTGTTTATTTGTGTTCTTATTTCCATTTCTCTGGGAGCTGGGTCAAAAAGAATCTTGCTGTGATGTATGTCATAGAGTGTTCTGCCTATGTTTTCCTCTAAGAGTTTGATAGTGTCTGCCCTTACACTTAGGTCTTTAATCCATTTTGAGTTTATTTTTGTGCATGGTGTCAGGGAGTGTTCTAATTTCATACTTTTACATGTACCTGTCCAATTTTCCCAGCACCACTTATTGAAGAGGCTGTCTTTTCTCCACTGTATATGCTTGCCTCCTTTATCAAAAATAAGGTGCCCATATGTGTGTGGGTTTATCTCTGGGCTTTCTATCCTGTTCCATTGATCTATATTTCTGTTTTTGTGCCAGTACCAAACTGTCTTGATTACTGAAGCTTTGTAATATAGTCTGAAGTCAGGGAGCCTGATTCCCCCAGCTCCATTTTTCGTTCTCAAGATTGCTTTGGCTCTTCGGGGTCTTTTGTGTTTCCATACAAATTGTGAAATTTTTTGTTCTAGTTCTGTGAAAAATGCCAGTGGTAGTTTGATAGGGATTGCATTGAATCTGTAGATTGCTTTGGGTAGTAGAGTCATTTTCACAATGTTGATTCTTCCAATCCAGGAACATGGTATATCTCTCCATCTATTTGTATCATCTTTAATTTCTTTCATCAGTGTCTTATAATTTTCTGCATACAGGTCTTTTGTCTCCTTAGGTAGGTTTATTCCTAGATATTTTATTCTTTTTGTTGCAATGGTAAATGGGAGTGTTTTCTTAATTTCACTTTGAGATTTTTCGTCATTAGTGTATAGAATGCAAGAGATTTCTGTGCATTAATTTTGTATCCTGCTACTTTACCAAATTCATTGATTAGCTCTAGGAGTTTTCTGGTAGCACCTTTAGGATTCTCTATGTATAGTATCATGTCATCTGCAAATAGTGACAGCTTTACTTCTTCTTTTCCGATTTGGATTCCTTTTATTTCTTTGTCTTCTCTGATTGCTGTGGCTAACACTTCCAAAACTATGTTGAATAATAGTGGTGAGAGTGGGCAACCTTGTCTTGTTCCTGATCTTAGTGGAAATGGTTTCAGTTTTTCACCATTGAGGACAATGTTGGCTGTGGGTTTGTCATATATGGCCTTTATTATGTTGAGGAAAGTTCCCTCTATGCCTACTTTCTGCAGGGCTTTTATCATAAATGGGTGCTGAATTTTGTCGAAAGCTTTCTCTGCATCTATTGAGATGATCATATGGTTTTTCTCCTTCAATTTGTTAATATGATGTATCACATTGATTGATTTGCGTATATTGAAGAATCCTTGCATTCCTGGGATAAACCCCACTTGATCATGGTGTATGATCCTTTTAATGTGTTGTTGGATTCTGTTTGCTAGTATTTTGTTGAGGATTTTTGCATCTATGTTCATCAGTGATATTGGCCTGTAGTTTTCTTTCTTTGTGACATCTTTGTCTGGTTTTGGTATCAGGGTGATGGTGGCCTCGTAGAATGAGTTGGGGAGTGTTCCTCCGTCTGCAATATTTTGGAAGAGTTTGAGAAGGATAGGCGTTAGCTCTTCTCTAAATGTTTGATAGAATTCACCTGTGAAGCCATCTGGTCCTGGGCTTTTGTTTGTTGGAAGGTTTTTAATCACAGTTTCAATTTCAGTGCTTGTGATTGGTCTGTTCATATTTTCTATTTCTTCCTGGTTCAGTCTCGGCAGTTTGTGCATTTCTAAGAATCTGTCCATTTCTTCCAGGTTGTCCATTTTATTGGCACAGAGTTGCTTGTAGTAATCTCTCATGATCTTTTGTATTTCTGCAGTGTCAGTGGTTACTTCTCCTTTTTCATTTCTAATTCTATTGATCTGAGTCTTCTCCCTTTTTCTCTTGATGAGTCTGGCTAATGGTTTATCAATTTTGTTTATCTTCTCAAAGAACCAGCTTTTAGTTTCATTGATTTTTGCTATTGTTTCCTTCATTTCTTTTTCATTTATTTCTGACCTGATCTTTATAATTTCTTTCCTTCTGCTGGCTTTGGGGTTTTTTTGTTCTTCTTTCTCTAATTGCTTTAGGTGCAAGGTTAGGTTGTTTATTCGAGATGTTTCCTGTTTCTTGAGGTAGGCTTGTATTGCTATAAACTTCCCTCTTAGCACTGCTTTTGCTGCGTCCCATAGGTTTTGGGTCGTCGTATCTCCATTGTCATTTGTTTCTAGGTATTTTTTGATTTCCCCTTTGATTTCTTCAGTGATCACTTCGTTATTAAGTAATGTATTGTGTAGCCTCCATGTGTTTGTATTTTTTACAGATCTTTTCCTGTAATTGATATCTAGTCTCATAGCGTTGTGGTCGGAAAAGATACTTGATACGATTTCAATTTTCTTAAATTTACCAAGGCTTGATTTGTGCCCCAAGATATGATCTATCCTGGAGAATGTTCCATGAGCACTTGAGAAAAATGTGTATTCTGTTGTTTTTGGGTGGAATGTCCTATAAATATCAATTAAGTCCATCTTGTTTAATGTATCATTTAAAGCTTGTGTTTCCTTATTTATTTTCATTTTGGATGATCTGTCCATTGGTGAAAGTGGGGTGTTAAAGTCCCCTACTATGATTGTGTTGCTGTCGATTTCCCCTTTTATGGCTGTTAGTATTTGCCTTATGTATTGAGGTGCTCCTATGTTGGGTGCATAAATATTTACAATTGTTATACCTTCCTCTTGGATGGATCCCTTGATCATTATATAGTGTCCTTCTTTGTCTCTTGTAATAGTCTTTATTTATTTATTTGTTTTTTTTAACATCTTTATTGAAGTATAATTGCCTTACAATGGTGTGTTAGCTTCTGCTTTATAACAAAGTGAATCAGTTATACATATACAATATGTTCCCATTTCTCTTCCCTCTTGCATCTCCCTCCCTCCCACCCTCCCCATCCCATCCCTCTAGGTGGTCACAAAGCACCGAGCTGATCTCCCTGTGCTATGCGGCTGCTTCCCACTCGTTATCTATTTTACGTTTGGTAGTGTATATATGTCCATGACACTCTCTTACCCTGTCACATCTCACCCCACCCCCTCCCCATATCCTCAAGTCCATTCTCTAGTAGGTCTGTGTCTTTATTCCCGTCTTGCCACTAGGTTCTTCATGGCCTTTTTTTTTTCCCCTTAGATTCCGTATATATGAGTTAGCATACTGTATTTGTTTTTCTCTTTCTGACTTACTTCACTCTGTATGACAGACTCTAACTCCATCCACCTCATTACAAATACCTCCATTTCATTTCTTTTTATGGCTGAGTAATATTCCATTGTATATATGTGCCACATCTTCTTTATCCATTCATCTGTCGATGGACATTTAGGTTGCTTCCATGTCCTGGCTATTGTAAATAGAGCTGCAATGAACATTTTGGTACATGACTCTTTTTGACCTATGGTTTTCTCAGGGTATATGCCCAGTAGTGGAATTGCTGGGTCGTATGGTAGTACTATTTGTAGTTTTTTAAGGAACCTCCATACTGTTCTCCATAGTGGCTGTATCAATTTACATTCCCACCAACAGTTCAAGAGTGTTCCCTTTCCTCCACACCCTCTCCAGCATTTATTGTTTCTAGATTTTTTGATGATGGCCATTCTGACCGGTGTGAGATGATATTTCATTGTAGTTTTGATTTGCATTTCTCTAATGATTAATGATGTTGAACATTCTTTCATGTGTCTGTAGGCCATCTGTATATCTTCTTTGGAGAAATGTCTATTTAGGTCTTCGGCCCATTTTTGGATTGGGTTGTTCGTTTTTTTGTTATTGAGCTGCCTGAGCTGCTTGTAAATCTTGGAGATTAATCCTTTGTCAGTTGCTTCATTTGCAAATATTTTCTTCCATTCTGATGGTTGTCTTTTGGTCTTGTTTATGGTTTCCTTTGCTGTGCAAAAGCTTGTAAGTTTCATTAGGTCCCATTTGTTTATTTGTGTTCTTATTTCCATTTCTCTGGGAGCTGGGTCAAAAAGAATCTTGCTGTGATGTATGTCATAGAGTGTTCTGCCTATGTTTTCCTCTAAGAGTTTGATAGTGTCTGCCCTTACACTTAGGTCTTTAATCCATTTTGAGTTTATTTTTGTGCATGGTGTCAGGGAGTGTTCTAATTTCATACTTTTACATGTACCTGTCCAATTTTCCCAGCACCACTTATTGAAGAGGCTGTCTTTTCTCCACTGTATATGCTTGCCTCCTTTATCAAAAATAAGGTGCCCATATGTGTGTGGGTTTATCTCTGGGCTTTCTATCCTGTTCCATTGATCTATATTTCTGTTTTTGTGCCAGTACCAAACTGTCTTGATTACTGAAGCTTTGTAATATAGTCTTAAGTCAGGGAGCCTGATTCCCCCAGCTCCATTTTTCGTTCTCAAGATTGCTTTGGCTATTCGGGGTCTTTTGTGTTTAAATACAAATTGTGAAATTTTTTGTTCTAGTTCTGTGAAAAATGCCAGTGGTAGTTTGATAGGGATTGCATTGAATCTGTAGATTGCTTTGGGTAGTAGAGTCATTTTCACAATGTTGATTCTTCCAATCCAGGAACATGGTATATCTCTCCATCTATTTGTATCATCTTTAATTTCTTTCATCAGTGTCTTATAATTTTCTGCATACAGGTCTTTTGTCTCCTTAGGTAGGTTTATTCCTAGATATTTTATTCTTTTTGTTGCAATGGTAAATGGGAGTGTTTTCTTAATTTCACTTTGAGATTTTTCGTCATTAGTGTATAGAATGCAAGAGATTTCTGTGCATTAATTTTGTATCCTGCTACTTTACCAAATTCATTGATTAGCTCTAGGAGTTTTCTGGTAGCACCTTTAGGATTCTCTATGTATAGTATCATGTCATCTGCAAATAGTGACAGCTTTACTTCTTCTTTTCCGATTTGGATTCCTTTTATTTCTTTGTCTTCTCTGATTGCTGTGGCTAACACTTCCAAAACTATGTTGAATAATAGTGGTGAGAGTGGGCAACCTTGTCTTGTTCCTGATCTTAGTGGAAATGGTTTCAGTTTTTCACCATTGAGGACAATGTTGGCTGTGGGTTTGTCATATATGGCCTTTATTATGTTGAGGAAAGTTCCCTCTATGCCTACTTTCTGCAGGGCTTTTATCATAAATGGGTGCTGAATTTTGTCGAAAGCTTTCTCTGCATCTATTGAGATGATCATATGGTTTTTCTCCTTCAATTTGTTAATATGATGTATCACATTGATTGATTTGCGTATATTGAAGAATCCTTGCATTCCTGGGATAAACCCCACTTGATCATGGTGTATGATCCTTTTAATGTGTTGTTGGATTCTGTTTGCTAGTATTTTGTTGAGGATTTTTGCATCTATGTTCATCAGTGATATTGGCCTGTAGTTTTCTTTCTTTGTGACATCTTTGTCTGGTTTTGGTATCAGGGTGATGGTGGCCTCGTAGAATGAGTTGGGGAGTGTTCCTCCGTCTGCAATATTTTGGAAGAGTTTGAGAAGGATAGGTGTTAGCTCTTCTCTAAATGTTTGATAGAATTCACCTGTGAAGCCATCTGGTCCTGGGCTTTTGTTTGTTGGAAGGTTTTTAATCACAGTTTCAATTTCAGTGCTTGTGATTGGTCTGTTCATATTTTCTATTTCTTCCTGGTTCAGTCTCGGCAGTTTGTGCATTTCTAAGAATCTGTCCATTTCTTCCAGGTTGTCCATTTTATTGGCACAGAGTTGCTTGTAGTAATCTCTCATGATCTTTTGTATTTCTGCAGTGTCAGTGGTTACTTCTCCTTTTTCATTTCTAATTCTATTGATCTGAGTCTTCTCCCTTTTTCTCTTGATGAGTCTGGCTAATGGTTTATCAATTTTGTTTATCTTCTCAAAGAACCAGCTTTTAGTTTCATTGATTTTTGCTATTGTTTCCTTCATTTCTTTTTCATTTATTTCTGACCTGATCTTTATAATTTCTTTCCTTCTGCTGGCTTTGGGGTTTTTTTGTTCTTCTTTCTCTAATTGCTTTAGGTGCAAGGTTAGGTTGTTTATTCGAGATGTTTCCTGTTTCTTGAGGTAGGCTTGTATTGCTATAAACTTCCCTCTTAGCACTGCTTTTGCTGCGTCCCATAGGTTTTGGGTCGTCGTATCTCCATTGTCATTTGTTTCTAGGTATTTTTTGATTTCCCCTTTGATTTCTTCAGTGATCACTTCGTTATTAAGTAATGTATTGTGTAGCCTCCATGTGTTTGTATTTTTTACAGATCTTTTCCTGTAATTGATATCTAGTCTCATAGCGTTGTGGTCGGAAAAGATACTTGATACGATTTCAATTTTCTTAAATTTACCAAGGCTTGATTTGTGCCCCAAGATATGATCTATCCTGGAGAATGTTCCATGAGCACTTGAGAAAAATGTGTATTCTGTTGTTTTTGGGTGGAATGTCCTATAAATATCAATTAAGTCCATCTTGTTTAATGTATCATTTAAAGCTTGTGTTTCCTTATTTATTTTCATTTTGGATGATCTGTCCATTGGTGAAAGTGGGGTGTTAAAGTCCCCTACTATGATTGTGTTGCTGTCGATTTCCCCTTTTATGGCTGTTAGTATTTGCCTTATGTATTGAGGTGCTCCTATGTTGGGTGCATAAATATTTACAATTGTTATACCTTCCTCTTGGATGGATCCCTTGATCATTATATAGTGTCCTTCTTTGTCTCTTGTAATAGTCTTTATTTATTTATTTGTTTTTTTTAACATCTTTATTGAAGTATAATTGCCTTACAATGGTGTGTTAGCTTCTGCTTTATAACAAAGTGAATCAGTTATACATATACAATATGTTCCCATTTCTCTTCCCTCTTGCATCTCCCTCCCTCCCACCCTCCCCATCCCATCCCTCTAGGTGGTCACAAAGCACCGAGCTGATCTCCCTGTGCTATGCGGCTGCTTCCCACTCGTTATCTATTTTACGTTTGGTAGTGTATATATGTCCATGACACTCTCTTACCCTGTCACATCTCACCCCACCCCCTCCCCATATCCTCAAGTCCATTCTCTAGTAGGTCTGTGTCTTTATTCCCGTCTTGCCACTAGGTTCTTCATGGCCTTTTTTTTTTTTTCCCTTAGATTCCGTATATATGAGTTAGCATACTGTATTTGTTTTTCTCTTTCTGACTTACTTCACTCTGTATGACAGACTCTAACTCCATCCACCTCATTACAAATACCTCCATTTCATTTCTTTTTATGGCTGGGTAATATTCCATTGTATATATGTGCCACATCTTCTTTATCCATTCATCTGTCGATGGACATTTAGGTTGCTTCCATGTCCTGGCTATTGTAAATAGAGCTGCAATGAACATTTTGGTACATGACTCTTTTTGACCTATGGTTTTCTCAGGGTATATGCCCAGTAGTGGAATTGCTGGGTCGTATGGTAGTTCTATTTGTAGTTTTTTAAGGAACCTCCATACTGTTCTCCATAGTGGCTGTATCAATTTACATTCCCACCAACAGTTCAAGAGTGTTCCCTTTCCTCCACACCCTCTCCAGCATTTATTGTTTCTAGATTTTTTGATGATGGCCATTCTGACCGGTGTGAGATGATATTTCATTGTAGTTTTGATTTGCATTTCTCTAATGATTAATGATGTTGAGCATTCTTTCATGTGTCTGTAGGCCATCTGTATATCTTCTTTGGAGAAATGTCTATTTAGGTCTTCGGCCCATTTTTGGATTGGGTTGTTCGTTTTTTTGTTATTGAGCTGCCTGAGCTGCTTGTAAATCTTGGAGATTAATCCTTTGTCAGTTGCTTCATTTGCAAATATTTTCTTCCATTCTGATGGTTGTCTTTTGGTCTTGTTTATGGTTTCCTTTGCTGTGCAAAAGCTTGTAAGTTTCATTAGGTCCCATTTGTTTATTTGTGTTCTTATTTCCATTTCTCTGGGAGCTGGGTCAAAAAGAATCTTGCTGTGATGTATGTCATAGAGTGTTCTGCCTATGTTTTCCTCTAAGAGTTTGATAGTGTCTGCCCTTACACTTAGGTCTTTAATCCATTTTGAGTTTATTTTTGTGCATGGTGTCAGGGAGTGTTCTAATTTCATACTTTTACATGTACCTGTCCAATTTTCCCAGCACCACTTATTGAAGAGGCTGTCTTTTCTCCACTGTATATGCTTGCCTCCTTTATCAAAAATAAGGTGCCCATATGTGTGTGGGTTTATCTCTGGGCTTTCTATCCTGTTCCATTGATCTATATTTCTGTTTTTGTGCCAGTACCAAACTGTCTTGATTACTGAAGCTTTGTAATATAGTCTGAAGTCAGGGAGCCTGATTCCCCCAGCTCCATTTTTCGTTCTCAAGATTGCTTTGGCTATTCGGGGTCTTTTGTGTTTCCATACAAATTGTGAAATTTTTTGTTCTAGTTCTGTGAAAAATGCCAGTGGTAGTTTGATAGGGATTGCATTGAATCTGTAGATTGCTTTGGGTAGTAGAGTCATTTTCACAATGTTGATTCTTCCAATCCAGGAACATGGTATATCTCTCCATCTATTTGTATCATCTTTAATTTCTTTCATCAGTGTCTTATAATTTTCTGCATACAGGTCTTTTGTCTCCTTAGGTAGGTTTATTCCTAGATATTTTATTCTTTTTGTTGCAATGGTAAATGGGAGTGTTTTCTTAATTTCACTTTGAGATTTTTCGTCATTAGTGTATAGAATGCAAGAGATTTCTGTGCATTAATTTTGTATCCTGCTACTTTACCAAATTCATTGATTAGCTCTAGGAGTTTTCTGGTAGCACCTTTAGGATTCTCTATGTATAGTATCATGTCATCTGCAAATAGTGACAGCTTTACTTCTTCTTTTCCGATTTGGATTCCTTTTATTTCTTTGTCTTCTCTGATTGCTGTGGCTAACACTTCCAAAACTATGTTGAATAATAGTGGTGAGAGTGGGCAACCTTGTCTTGTTCCTGATCTTAGTGGAAATGGTTTCAGTTTTTCACCATTGAGGACAATGTTGGCTGTGGGTTTGTCATATATGGCCTTTATTATGTTGAGGAAAGTTCCCTCTATGCCTACTTTCTGCAGGGCTTTTATCATAAATGGGTGCTGAATTTTGTCGAAAGCTTTCTCTGCATCTATTGAGATGATCATATGGTTTTTCTCCTTCAATTTGTTAATATGATGTATCACATTGATTGATTTGCGTATATTGAAGAATCCTTGCATTCCTGGGATAAACCCCACTTGATCATGGTGTATGATCCTTTTAATGTGCTGTTGGATTCTGTTTGCTAGTATTTTGTTGAGGATTTTTGCATCTATGTTCATCAGTGATATTGGCCTGTAGTTTTCTTTCTTTGTGACATCTTTGTCTGGTTTTGGTATCAGGGTGATGGTGGCCTCGTAGAATGAGTTGGGGAGTGTTCCTCCGTCTGCAATATTTTGGAAGAGTTTGAGAAGGATAGGCGTTAGCTCTTCTCTAAATGTTTGATAGAATTCACCTGTGAAGCCATCTGGTCCTGGGCTTTTGTTTGTTGGAAGGTTTTTAATCACAGTTTCAATTTCAGTGCTTGTGATTGGTCTGTTCATATTTTCTATTTCTTCCTGGTTCAGTCTCGGCAGTTTGTGCATTTCTAAGAATCTGTCCATTTCTTCCAGGTTGTCCATTTTATTGGCACAGAGTTGCTTGTAGTAATCTCTCATGATCTTTTGTATTTCTGCAGTGTCAGTGGTTACTTCTCCTTTTTCATTTCTAATTCTATTGATCTGAGTCTTCTCCCTTTTTCTCTTGATGAGTCTGGCTAATGGTTTATCAATTTTGTTTATCTTCTCAAAGAACCAGCTTTTAGTTTCATTGATTTTTGCTATTGTTTCCTTCATTTCTTTTTCATTTATTTCTGACCTGATCTTTATAATTTCTTTCCTTCTGCTGGCTTTGGGGTGTTTTTGTTCTTCTTTCTCTAATTGCTTTAGGTGCAAGGTTAGGTTGTTTATTCGAGATGTTTCCTGTTTCTTGAGGTAGGCTTGTATTGCTATAAACTTCCCTCTTAGCACTGCTTTTGCTGCGTCCCATAGGTTTTGGGTCGTCGTATCTCCATTGTCATTTGTTTCTAGGTATTTTTTGATTTCCCCTTTGATTTCTTCAGTGATCACTTCGTTATTAAGTAATGTATTGTGTAGCCTCCATGTGTTTGTATTTTTTACAGATCTTTTCCTGTAATTGATATCTAGTCTCATAGCGTTGTGGTCGGAAAAGATACTTGATACGATTTCAATTTTCTTAAATTTACCAAGGCTTGATTTGTGCCCCAAGATATGATCTATCCTGGAGAATGTTCCATGAGCACTTGAGAAAAATGTGTATTCTGTTGTTTTTGGGTGGAATGTCCTATAAATATCAATTAAGTCCATCTTGTTTAATGTATCATTTAAAGCTTGTGTTTCCTTATTTATTTTCATTTTGGATGATCTGTCCATTGGTGAAAGTGGGGTGTTAAAGTCCCCTACTATGATTGTGTTGCTGTCGATTTCCCCTTTTATGGCTGTTAGTATTTGCCTTATGTATTGAGGTGCTCCTATGTTGGGTGCATAAATATTTACAATTGTTATACCTTCCTCTTGGATGGATCCCTTGATCATTATATAGTGTCCTTCTTTGTCTCTTGTAATAGTCTTTATTTATTTATTTGTTTTTTTAACATCTTTATTGAAGTATAATTGCCTTACAATGGTGTGTTAGCTTCTGCTTTATAACAAAGTGAATCAGTTATACATATACAATATGTTCCCATTTCTCTTCCCTCTTGCATCTCCCTCCCTCCCACCCTCCCCATCCCATCCCTCTAGGTGGTCACAAAGCACCGAGCTGATCTCCCTGTGCTATGCGGCTGCTTCCCACTCGTTATCTATTTTACGTTTGGTAGTGTATATATGTCCATGACACTCTCTTACCCTGTCACATCTCACCCCACCCCCTCCCCATATCCTCAAGTCCATTCTCTAGTAGGTCTGTGTCTTTATTCCCGTCTTGCCACTAGGTTCTTCATGGCCTTTTTTTTTTTTTCCCTTAGATTCCGTATATATGAGTTAGCATACTGTATTTGTTTTTCTCTTTCTGACTTACTTCACTCTGTATGACAGACTCTAACTCCATCCACCTCATTACAAATACCTCCATTTCATTTCTTTTTATGGCTGGGTAATATTCCATTGTATATATGTGCCACATCTTCTTTATCCATTCATCTGTCGATGGACATTTAGGTTGCTTCCATGTCCTGGCTATTGTAAATAGAGCTGCAATGAACATTTTGGTACATGACTCTTTTTGACCTATGGTTTTCTCAGGGTATATGCCCAGTAGTGGAATTGCTGGGTCGTATGGTAGTTCTATTTGTAGTTTTTTAAGGAACCTCCATACTGTTCTCCATAGTGGCTGTATCAATTTACATTCCCACCAACAGTTCAAGAGTGTTCCCTTTCCTCCACACCCTCTCCAGCATTTATTGTTTCTAGATTTTTTGATGATGGCCATTCTCACCGGTGTGAGATGATATTTCATTGTAGTTTTGATTTGCATTTCTCTAATGATTAATGATGTTGAGCATTCTTTCATGTGTCTGTAGGCCATCTGTATATCTTCTTTGGAGAAATGTCTATTTAGGTCTTCGGCCCATTTTTGGATTGGGTTGTTCGTTTTTTTGTTATTGAGCTGCCTGAGCTGCTTGTAAATCTTGGAGATTAATCCTTTGTCAGTTGCTTCATTTGCAAATATTTTCTTCCATTCTGATGGTTGTCTTTTGGTCTTGTTTATGGTTTCCTTTGCTGTGCAAAAGCTTGTAAGTTTCATTAGGTCCCATTTGTTTATTTGTGTTCTTATTTCCATTTCTCTGGGAGCTGGGTCAAAAAGAATCTTGCTGTGATGTATGTCATAGAGTGTTCTGCCTATGTTTTCCTCTAAGAGTTTGATAGTGTCTGCCCTTACACTTAGGTCTTTAATCCATTTTGAGTTTATTTTTGTGCATGGTGTCAGGGAGTGTTCTAATTTCATACTTTTACATGTACCTGTCCAATTTTCCCAGCACCACTTATTGAAGAGGCTGTCTTTTCTCCACTGTATATGCTTGCCTCCTTTATCAAAAATAAGGTGCCCATATGTGTGTGGGTTTATCTCTGGGCTTTCTATCCTGTTCCATTGATCTATATTTCTGTTTTTGTGCCAGTACCAAACTGTCTTGATTACTGAAGCTTTGTAATATAGTCTGAAGTCAGGGAGCCTGATTCCCCCAGCTCCATTTTTCGTTCTCAAGATTGCTTTGGCTATTCGGGGTCTTTTGTGTTTCCATACAAATTGTGAAATTTTTTGTTCTAGTTCTGTGAAAAATGCCAGTGGTAGTTTGATAGGGATTGCATTGAATCTGTAGATTGCTTTGGGTAGTAGAGTCATTTTCACAATGTTGATTCTTCCAATCCAGGAACATGGTATATCTCTCCATCTATTTGTATCATCTTTAATTTCTTTCATCAGTGTCTTATAATTTTCTGCATACAGGTCTTTTGTCTCCTTAGGTAGGTTTATTCCTAGATATTTTATTCTTTTTGTTGCAATGGTAAATGGGAGTGTTTTCTTAATTTCACTTTGAGATTTTTCGTCATTAGTGTATAGAATGCAAGAGATTTCTGTGCATTAATTTTGTATCCTGCTACTTTACCAAATTCATTGATTAGCTCTAGGAGTTTTCTGGTAGCACCTTTAGGATTCTCTATGTATAGTATCATGTCATCTGCAAATAGTGACAGCTTTACTTCTTCTTTTCCGATTTGGATTCCTTTTATTTCTTTGTCTTCTCTGATTGCTGTGGCTAACACTTCCAAAACTATGTTGAATAATAGTGGTGAGAGTGGGCAACCTTGTCTTGTTCCTGATCTTAGTGGAAATGGTTTCAGTTTTTCACCATTGAGGACAATGTTGGCTGTGGGTTTGTCATATATGGCCTTTATTATGTTGAGGAAAGTTCCCTCTATGCCTACTTTCTGCAGGGCTTTTATCATAAATGGGTGCTGAATTTTGTCGAAAGCTTTCTCTGCATCTATTGAGATGATCATATGGTTTTTCTCCTTCAATTTGTTAATATGATGTATCACATTGATTGATTTGCGTATATTGAAGAATCCTTGCATTCCTGGGATAAACCCCACTTGATCATGGTGTATGATCCTTTTAATGTGCTGTTGGATTCTGTTTGCTAGTATTTTGTTGAGGATTTTTGCATCTATGTTCATCAGTGATATTGGCCTGTAGTTTTCTTTCTTTGTGACATCTTTGTCTGGTTTTGGTATCAGGGTGATGGTGGCCTCGTAGAATGAGTTGGGGAGTGTTCCTCCGTCTGCAATATTTTGGAAGAGTTTGAGAAGGATAGGCGTTAGCTCTTCTCTAAATGTTTGATAGAATTCACCTGTGAAGCCATCTGGTCCTGGGCTTTTGTTTGTTGGAAGGTTTTTAATCACAGTTTCAATTTCAGTGCTTGTGATTGGTCTGTTCATATTTTCTATTTCTTCCTGGTTCAGTCTCGGCAGTTTGTGCATTTCTAAGAATCTGTCCATTTCTTCCAGGTTGTCCATTTTATTGGCACAGAGTTGCTTGTAGTAATCTCTCATGATCTTTTGTATTTCTGCAGTGTCAGTGGTTACTTCTCCTTTTTCATTTCTAATTCTATTGATCTGAGTCTTCTCCCTTTTTCTCTTGATGAGTCTGGCTAATGGTTTATCAATTTTGTTTATCTTCTCAAAGAACCAGCTTTTAGTTTCATTGATTTTTGCTATTGTTTCCTTCATTTCTTTTTCATTTATTTCTGACCTGATCTTTATAATTTCTTTCCTTCTGCTGGCTTTGGGGTGTTTTTGTTCTTCTTTCTCTAATTGCTTTAGGTGCAAGGTTAGGTTGTTTATTCGAGATGTTTCCTGTTTCTTGAGGTAGGCTTGTATTGCTATAAACTTCCCTCTTAGCACTGCTTTTGCTGCGTCCCATAGGTTTTGGGTCGTCGTATCTCCATTGTCATTTGTTTCTAGGTATTTTTTGATTTCCCCTTTGATTTCTTCAGTGATCACTTCGTTATTAAGTAATGTATTGTGTAGCCTCCATGTGTTTGTATTTTTTACAGATCTTTTCCTGTAATTGATATCTAGTCTCATAGCGTTGTGGTCGGAAAAGATACTTGATACGATTTCAATTTTCTTAAATTTACCAAGGCTTGATTTGTGCCCCAAGATATGATCTATCCTGGAGAATGTTCCATGAGCACTTGAGAAAAATGTGTATTCTGTTGTTTTTGGGTGGAATGTCCTATAAATATCAATTAAGTCCATCTTGTTTAATGTATCATTTAAAGCTTGTGTTTCCTTATTTATTTTCATTTTGGATGATCTGTCCATTGGTGAAAGTGGGGTGTTAAAGTCCCCTACTATGATTGTGTTGCTGTCGATTTCCCCTTTTATGGCTGTTAGTATTTGCCTTATGTATTGAGGTGCTCCTATGTTGGGTGCATAAATATTTACAATTGTTATACCTTCCTCTTGGATGGATCCCTTGATCATTATATAGTGTCCTTCTTTGTCTCTTGTAATAGTCTTTATTTATTTATTTGTTTTTTTTAACATCTTTATTGAAGTATAATTGCCTTACAATGGTGTGTTAGCTTCTGCTTTATAACAAAGTGAATCAGTTATACATATACAATATGTTCCCATTTCTCTTCCCTCTTGCATCTCCCTCCCTCCCACCCTCCCCATCCCATCCCTCTAGGTGGTCACAAAGCACCGAGCTGATCTCCCTGTGCTATGCGGCTGCTTCCCACTCGTTATCTATTTTACGTTTGGTAGTGTATATATGTCCATGACACTCTCTTACCCTGTCACATCTCACCCCACCCCCTCCCCATATCCTCAAGTCCATTCTCTAGTAGGTCTGTGTCTTTATTCCCGTCTTGCCACTAGGTTCTTCATGGCCTTTTTTTTTTTTCCCTTAGATTCCGTATATATGAGTTAGCATACTGTATTTGTTTTTCTCTTTCTGACTTACTTCACTCTGTATGACAGACTCTAACTCCATCCACCTCATTACAAATACCTCCATTTCATTTCTTTTTATGGCTGGGTAATATTCCATTGTATATATGTGCCACATCTTCTTTATCCATTCATCTGTCGATGGACATTTAGGTTGCTTCCATGTCCTGGCTATTGTAAATAGAGCTGCAATGAACATTTTGGTACATGACTCTTTTTGACCTATGGTTTTCTCAGGGTATATGCCCAGTAGTGGAATTGCTGGGTCGTATGGTAGTTCTATTTGTAGTTTTTTAAGGAACCTCCATACTGTTCTCCATAGTGGCTGTATCAATTTACATTCCCACCAACAGTTCAAGAGTGTTCCCTTTCCTCCACACCCTCTCCAGCATTTATTGTTTCTAGATTTTTTGATGATGGCCATTCTCACCGGTGTGAGATGATATTTCATTGTAGTTTTGATTTGCATTTCTCTAATGATTAATGATGTTGAGCATTCTTTCATGTGTCTGTAGGCCATCTGTATATCTTCTTTGGAGAAATGTCTATTTAAGTCTTCGGCCCATTTTTGGATTGGGTTGTTCGTTTTTTTGTTATTGAGCTGCCTGAGCTGCTTGTAAATCTTGGAGATTAATCCTTTGTCAGTTGCTTCATTTGCAAATATTTTCTTCCATTCTGATGGTTGTCTTTTGGTCTTGTTTATGGTTTCCTTTGCTGTGCAAAAGCTTGTAAGTTTCATTAGGTCCCATTTGTTTATTTGTGTTCTTATTTCCATTTCTCTGGGAGCTGGGTCAAAAAGAATCTTGCTGTGATGTATGTCATAGAGTGTTCTGCCTATGTTTTCCTCTAAGAGTTTGATAGTGTCTGCCCTTACACTTAGGTCTTTAATCCATTTTGAGTTTATTTTTGTGCATGGTGTCAGGGAGTGTTCTAATTTCATACTTTTACATGTACCTGTCCAATTTTCCCAGCACCACTTATTGAAGAGGCTGTCTTTTCTCCACTGTATATGCTTGCCTCCTTTATCAAAAATAAGGTGCCCATATGTGTGTGGGTTTATCTCTGGGCTTTCTATCCTGTTCCATTGATCTATATTTCTGTTTTTGTGCCAGTACCAAACTGTCTTGATTACTGAAGCTTTGTAATATAGTCTGAAGTCAGGGAGCCTGATTCCCCCAGCTCCATTTTTCGTTCTCAAGATTGCTTTGGCTATTCGGGGTCTTTTGTGTTTCCATACAAATTGTGAAATTTTTTGTTCTAGTTCTGTGAAAAATGCCAGTGGTAGTTTGATAGGGATTGCATTGAATCTGTAGATTGCTTTGGGTAGTAGAGTCATTTTCACAATGTTGATTCTTCCAATCCAGGAACATGGTATATCTCTCCATCTATTTGTATCATCTTTAATTTCTTTCATCAGTGTCTTATAATTTTCTGCATACAGGTCTTTTGTCTCCTTAGGTAGGTTTATTCCTAGATATTTTATTCTTTTTGTTGCAATGGTAAATGGGAGTGTTTTCTTAATTTCACTTTGAGATTTTTCGTCATTAGTGTATAGAATGCAAGAGATTTCTGTGCATTAATTTTGTATCCTGCTACTTTACCAAATTCATTGATTAGCTCTAGGAGTTTTCTGGTAGCACCTTTAGGATTCTCTATGTATAGTATCATGTCATCTGCAAATAGTGACAGCTTTACTTCTTCTTTTCCGATTTGGATTCCTTTTATTTCTTTGTCTTCTCTGATTGCTGTGGCTAACACTTCCAAAACTATGTTGAATAATAGTGGTGAGAGTGGGCAACCTTGTCTTGTTCCTGATCTTAGTGGAAATGGTTTCAGTTTTTCACCATTGAGGACAATGTTGGCTGTGGGTTTGTCATATATGGCCTTTATTATGTTGAGGAAAGTTCCCTCTATGCCTACTTTCTGCAGGGCTTTTATCATAAATGGGTGCTGAATTTTGTCGAAAGCTTTCTCTGCATCTATTGAGATGATCATATGGTTTTTCTCCTTCAATTTGTTAATATGATGTATCACATTGATTGATTTGCGTATATTGAAGAATCCTTGCATTCCTGGGATAAACCCCACTTGATCATGGTGTATGATCCTTTTAATGTGCTGTTGGATTCTGTTTGCTAGTATTTTGTTGAGGATTTTTGCATCTATGTTCATCAGTGATATTGGCCTGTAGTTTTCTTTCTTTGTGACATCTTTGTCTGGTTTTGGTATCAGGGTGATGGTGGCCTCGTAGAATGAGTTGGGGAGTGTTCCTCCGTCTGCAATATTTTGGAAGAGTTTGAGAAGGATAGGCGTTAGCTCTTCTCTAAATGTTTGATAGAATTCACCTGTGAAGCCATCTGGTCCTGGGCTTTTGTTTGTTGGAAGGTTTTTAATCACAGTTTCAATTTCAGTGCTTGTGATTGGTCTGTTCATATTTTCTATTTCTTCCTGGTTCAGTCTCGGCAGTTTGTGCATTTCTAAGAATCTGTCCATTTCTTCCAGGTTGTCCATTTTATTGGCACAGAGTTGCTTGTAGTAATCTCTCATGATCTTTTGTATTTCTGCAGTGTCAGTGGTTACTTCTCCTTTTTCATTTCTAATTCTATTGATCTGAGTCTTCTCCCTTTTTCTCTTGATGAGTCTGGCTAATGGTTTATCAATTTTGTTTATCTTCTCAAAGAACCAGCTTTTAGTTTCATTGATTTTTGCTATTGTTTCCTTCATTTCTTTTTCATTTATTTCTGACCTGATCTTTATAATTTCTTTCCTTCTGCTGGCTTTGGGGTGTTTTTGTTCTTCTTTCTCTAATTGCTTTAGGTGCAAGGTTAGGTTGTTTATTCGAGATGTTTCCTGTTTCTTGAGGTAGGCTTGTATTGCTATAAACTTCCCTCTTAGCACTGCTTTTGCTGCGTCCCATAGGTTTTGGGTCGTCGTATCTCCATTGTCATTTGTTTCTAGGTATTTTTTGATTTCCCCTTTGATTTCTTCAGTGATCACTTCGTTATTAAGTAATGTATTGTGTAGCCTCCATGTGTTTGTATTTTTTACAGATCTTTTCCTGTAATTGATATCTAGTCTCATAGCGTTGTGGTCGGAAAAGATACTTGATACGATTTCAATTTTCTTAAATTTACCAAGGCTTGATTTGTGCCCCAAGATATGATCTATCCTGGAGAATGTTCCATGAGCACTTGAGAAAAATGTGTATTCTGTTGTTTTTGGGTGGAATGTCCTATAAATATCAATTAAGTCCATCTTGTTTAATGTATCATTTAAAGCTTGTGTTTCCTTATTTATTTTCATTTTGGATGATCTGTCCATTGGTGAAAGTGGGGTGTTAAAGTCCCCTACTATGATTGTGTTGCTGTCGATTTCCCCTTTTATGGCTGTTAGTATTTGCCTTATGTATTGAGGTGCTCCTATGTTGGGTGCATAAATATTTACAATTGTTATACCTTCCTCTTGGATGGATCCCTTGATCATTATATAGTGTCCTTCTTTGTCTCTTGTAATAGTCTTTATTTATTTATTTGTTTTTTTTAACATCTTTATTGAAGTATAATTGCCTTACAATGGTGTGTTAGCTTCTGCTTTATAACAAAGTGAATCAGTTATACATATACAATATGTTCCCATTTCTCTTCCCTCTTGCATCTCCCTCCCTCCCACCCTCCCCATCCCATCCCTCTAGGTGGTCACAAAGCACCGAGCTGATCTCCCTGTGCTATGCGGCTGCTTCCCACTCGTTATCTATTTTACGTTTGGTAGTGTATATATGTCCATGACACTCTCTTACCCTGTCACATCTCACCCCAACCCCTCCCCATATCCTCAAGTCCATTCTCTAGTAGGTCTGTGTCTTTATTCCCGTCTTGCCACTAGGTTCTTCATGGCCTTTTTTTTTTTCCCTTAGATTCCGTATATATGAGTTAGCATACTGTATTTGTTTTTCTCTTTCTGACTTACTTCACTCTGTATGACAGACTCTAACTCCATCCACCTCATTACAAATACCTCCATTTCATTTCTTTTTATGGCTGGGTAATATTCCATTGTATATATGTGCCACATCTTCTTTATCCATTCATCTGTCGATGGACATTTAGGTTGCTTCCATGTCCTGGCTATTGTAAATAGAGCTGCAATGAACATTTTGGTACATGACTCTTTTTGACCTATGGTTTTCTCAGGGTATATGCCCAGTAGTGGAATTGCTGGGTCGTATGGTAGTTCTATTTGTAGTTTTTTAAGGAACCTCCATACTGTTCTCCATAGTGGCTGTATCAATTTACATTCCCACCAACAGTTCAAGAGTGTTCCCTTTCCTCCACACCCTCTCCAGCATTTATTGTTTCTAGATTTTTTGATGATGGCCATTCTCACCGGTGTGAGATGATATTTCATTGTAGTTTTGATTTGCATTTCTCTAATGATTAATGATGTTGAGCATTCTTTCATGTGTCTGTAGGCCATCTGTATATCTTCTTTGGAGAAATGTCTATTTAAGTCTTCGGCCCATTTTTGGATTGGGTTGTTCGTTTTTTTGTTATTGAGCTGCCTGAGCTGCTTGTAAATCTTGGAGATTAATCCTTTGTCAGTTGCTTCATTTGCAAATATTTTCTTCCATTCTGATGGTTGTCTTTTGGTCTTGTTTATGGTTTCCTTTGCTGTGCAAAAGCTTGTAAGTTTCATTAGGTCCCATTTGTTTATTTGTGTTCTTATTTCCATTTCTCTGGGAGCTGGGTCAAAAAGAATCTTGCTGTGATGTATGTCATAGAGTGTTCTGCCTATGTTTTCCTCTAAGAGTTTGATAGTGTCTGCCCTTACACTTAGGTCTTTAATCCATTTTGAGTTTATTTTTGTGCATGGTGTCAGGGAGTGTTCTAATTTCATACTTTTACATGTACCTGTCCAATTTTCCCAGCACCACTTATTGAAGAGGCTGTCTTTTCTCCACTGTATATGCTTGCCTCCTTTATCAAAAATAAGGTGCCCATATGTGTGTGGGTTTATCTCTGGGCTTTCTATCCTGTTCCATTGATCTATATTTCTGTTTTTGTGCCAGTACCAAACTGTCTTGATTACTGAAGCTTTGTAATATAGTCTTAAGTCAGGGAGCCTGATTCCCCCAGCTCCATTTTTCGTTCTCAAGATTGCTTTGGCTATTCGGGGTCTTTTGTGTTTCCATACAAATTGTGAAATTTTTTGTTCTAGTTCTGTGAAAAATGCCAGTGGTAGTTTGATAGGGATTGCATTGAATCTGTAGATTGCTTTGGGTAGTAGAGTCATTTTCACAATGTTGATTCTTCCAATCCAGGAACATGGTATATCTCTCCATCTATTTGTATCATCTTTAATTTCTTTCATCAGTGTCTTATAATTTTCTGCATACAGGTCTTTTGTCTCCTTAGGTAGGTTTATTCCTAGATATTTTATTCTTTTTGTTGCAATGGTAAATGGGAGTGTTTTCTTAATTTCACTTTGAGATTTTTCGTCATTAGTGTATAGAATGCAAGAGATTTCTGTGCATTAATTTTGTATCCTGCTACTTTACCAAATTCATTGATTAGCTCTAGGAGTTTTCTGGTAGCACCTTTAGGATTCTCTATGTATAGTATCATGTCATCTGCAAATAGTGACAGCTTTACTTCTTCTTTTCCGATTTGGATTCCTTTTATTTCTTTGTCTTCTCTGATTGCTGTGGCTAACACTTCCAAAACTATGTTGAATAATAGTGGTGAGAGTGGGCAACCTTGTCTTGTTCCTGATCTTAGTGGAAATGGTTTCAGTTTTTCACCATTGAGGACAATGTTGGCTGTGGGTTTGTCATATATGGCCTTTATTATGTTGAGGAAAGTTCCCTCTATGCCTACTTTCTGCAGGGCTTTTATCATAAATGGGTGCTGAATTTTGTCGAAAGCTTTCTCTGCATCTATTGAGATGATCATATGGTTTTTCTCCTTCAATTTGTTAATATGATGTATCACATTGATTGATTTGCGTATATTGAAGAATCCTTGCATTCCTGGGATAAACCCCACTTGATCATGGTGTATGATCCTTTTAATGTGCTGTTGGATTCTGTTTGCTAGTATTTTGTTGAGGATTTTTGCATCTATGTTCATCAGTGATATTGGCCTGTAGTTTTCTTTCTTTGTGACATCTTTGTCTGGTTTTGGTATCAGGGTGATGGTGGCCTCGTAGAATGAGTTGGGGAGTGTTCCTCCGTCTGCAATATTTTGGAAGAGTTTGAGAAGGATAGGCGTTAGCTCTTCTCTAAATGTTTGATAGAATTCACCTGTGAAGCCATCTGGTCCTGGGCTTTTGTTTGTTGGAAGGTTTTTAATCACAGTTTCAATTTCAGTGCTTGTGATTGGTCTGTTCATATTTTCTATTTCTTCCTGGTTCAGTCTCGGCAGTTTGTGCATTTCTAAGAATCTGTCCATTTCTTCCAGGTTGTCCATTTTATTGGCACAGAGTTGCTTGTAGTAATCTCTCATGATCTTTTGTATTTCTGCAGTGTCAGTGGTTACTTCTCCTTTTTCATTTCTAATTCTATTGATCTGAGTCTTCTCCCTTTTTCTCTTGATGAGTCTGGCTAATGGTTTATCAATTTTGTTTATCTTCTCAAAGAACCAGCTTTTAGTTTCATTGATTTTTGCTATTGTTTCCTTCATTTCTTTTTCATTTATTTCTGACCTGATCTTTATAATTTCTTTCCTTCTGCTGGCTTTGGGGTGTTTTTGTTCTTCTTTCTCTAATTGCTTTAGGTGCAAGGTTAGGTTGTTTATTCGAGATGTTTCCTGTTTCTTGAGGTAGGCTTGTATTGCTATAAACTTCCCTCTTAGCACTGCTTTTGCTGCGTCCCATAGGTTTTGGGTCGTCGTATCTCCATTGTCATTTGTTTCTAGGTATTTTTTGATTTCCCCTTTGATTTCTTCAGTGATCACTTCGTTATTAAGTAATGTATTGTGTAGCCTCCATGTGTTTGTATTTTTTACAGATCTTTTCCTGTAATTGATATCTAGTCTCATAGCGTTGTGGTCGGAAAAGATACTTGATACGATTTCAATTTTCTTAAATTTACCAAGGCTTGATTTGTGCCCCAAGATATGATCTATCCTGGAGAATGTTCCATGAGCACTTGAGAAAAATGTGTATTCTGTTGTTTTTGGGTGGAATGTCCTATAAATATCAATTAAGTCCATCTTGTTTAATGTATCATTTAAAGCTTGTGTTTCCTTATTTATTTTCATTTTGGATGATCTGTCCATTGGTGAAAGTGGGGTGTTAAAGTCCCCTACTATGATTGTGTTGCTGTCGATTTCCCCTTTTATGGCTGTTAGTATTTGCCTTATGTATTGAGGTGCTCCTATGTTGGGTGCATAAATATTTACAATTGTTATACCTTCCTCTTGGATGGATCCCTTGATCATTATATAGTGTCCTTCTTTGTCTCTTGTAATAGTCTTTATTTATTTATTTGTTTTTTTTTAACATCTTTATTGAAGTATAATTGCCTTACAATGGTGTGTTAGCTTCTGCTTTATAACAAAGTGAATCAGTTATACATATACAATATGTTCCCATTTCTCTTCCCTCTTGCATCTCCCTCCCTCCCACCCTCCCCATCCCATCCCTCTAGGTGGTCACAAAGCACCGAGCTGATCTCCCTGTGCTATGCGGCTGCTTCCCACTCGTTATCTATTTTACGTTTGGTAGTGTATATATGTCCATGACACTCTCTTACCCTGTCACATCTCACCCCACCCCCTCCCCATATCCTCAAGTCCATTCTCTAGTAGGTCTGTGTCTTTATTCCCGTCTTGCCACTAGGTTCTTCATGGCCTTTTTTTTTTCCCCTTAGATTCCGTATATATGAGTTAGCATACTGTATTTGTTTTTCTCTTTCTGACTTACTTCACTCTGTATGACAGACTCTAACTCCATCCACCTCATTACAAATACCTCCATTTCATTTCTTTTTATGGCTGGGTAATATTCCATTGTATATATGTGCCACATCTTCTTTATCCATTCATCTGTCGATGGACATTTAGGTTGCTTCCATGTCCTGGCTATTGTAAATAGAGCTGCAATGAACATTTTGGTACATGACTCTTTTTGACCTATGGTTTTCTCAGGGTATATGCCCAGTAGTGGAATTGCTGGGTCGTATGGTAGTTCTATTTGTAGTTTTTTAAGGAACCTCCATACTGTTCTCCATAGTGGCTGTATCAATTTACATTCCCACCAACAGTTCAAGAGTGTTCCCTTTCCTCCACACCCTCTCCAGCATTTATTGTTTCTAGATTTTTTGATGATGGCCATTCTGACCGGTGTGAGATGATATTTCATTGTAGTTTTGATTTGCATTTCTCTAATGATTAATGATGTTGAGCATTCTTTCATGTGTCTGTAGGCCATCTGTATATCTTCTTTGGAGAAATGTCTATTTAGGTCTTCGGCCCATTTTTGGATTGGGTTGTTCGTTTTTTTGTTATTGAGCTGCCTGAGCTGCTTGTAAATCTTGGAGATTAATCCTTTGTCAGTTGCTTCATTTGCAAATATTTTCTTCCATTCTGATGGTTGTCTTTTGGTCTTGTTTATGGTTTCCTTTGCTGTGCAAAAGCTTGTAAGTTTCATTAGGTCCCATTTGTTTATTTGTGTTCTTATTTCCATTTCTCTGGGAGCTGGGTCAAAAAGAATCTTGCTGTGATGTATGTCATAGGGTGTTCTGCCTATGTTTTCCTCTAAGAGTTTGATAGTGTCTGCCCTTACACTTAGGTCTTTAATCCATTTTGAGTTTATTTTTGTGCATGGTGTCAGGGAGTGTTCTAATTTCATACTTTTACATGTACCTGTCCAATTTTCCCAGCACCACTTATTGAAGAGGCTGTCTTTTCTCCACTGTATATGCTTGCCTCCTTTATCAAAAATAAGGTGCCCATATGTGTGTGGGTTTATCTCTGGGCTTTCTATCCTGTTCCATTGATCTATATTTCTGTTTTTGTGCCAGTACCAAACTGTCTTGATTACTGAAGCTTTGTAATATAGTCTGAAGTCAGGGAGCCTGATTCCCCCAGCTCCATTTTTCGTTCTCAAGATTGCTTTGGCTATTCGGGGTCTTTTGTGTTTAAATACAAATTGTGAAATTTTTTGTTCTAGTTCTGTGAAAAATGCCAGTGGTAGTTTGATAGGGATTGCATTGAATCTGTAGATTGCTTTGGGTAGTAGAGTCATTTTCACAATGTTGATTCTTCCAATCCAGGAACATGGTATATCTCTCCATCTATTTGTATCATCTTTAATTTCTTTCATCAGTGTCTTATAATTTTCTGCATACAGGTCTTTTGTCTCCTTAGGTAGGTTTATTCCTAGATATTTTATTCTTTTTGTTGCAATGGTAAATGGGAGTGTTTTCTTAATTTCACTTTGAGATTTTTCGTCATTAGTGTATAGAATGCAAGAGATTTCTGTGCATTAATTTTGTATCCTGCTACTTTACCAAATTCATTGATTAGCTCTAGGAGTTTTCTGGTAGCACCTTTAGGATTCTCTATGTATAGTATCATGTCATCTGCAAATAGTGACAGCTTTACTTCTTCTTTTCCGATTTGGATTCCTTTTATTTCTTTGTCTTCTCTGATTGCTGTGGCTAACACTTCCAAAACTATGTTGAATAATAGTGGTGAGAGTGGGCAACCTTGTCTTGTTCCTGATCTTAGTGGAAATGGTTTCAGTTTTTCACCATTGAGGACAATGTTGGCTGTGGGTTTGTCATATATGGCCTTTATTATGTTGAGGAAAGTTCCCTCTATGCCTACTTTCTGCAGGGCTTTTATCATAAATGGGTGCTGAATTTTGTCGAAAGCTTTCTCTGCATCTATTGAGATGATCATATGGTTTTTCTCCTTCAATTTGTTAATATGATGTATCACATTGATTGATTTGCGTATATTGAAGAATCCTTGCATTCCTGGGATAAACCCCACTTGATCATGGTGTATGATCCTTTTAATGTGCTGTTGGATTCTGTTTGCTAGTATTTTGTTGAGGATTTTTGCATCTATGTTCATCAGTGATATTGGCCTGTAGTTTTCTTTCTTTGTGACATCTTTGTCTGGTTTTGGTATCAGGGTGATGGTGGCCTCGTAGAATGAGTTGGGGAGTGTTCCTCCGTCTGCAATATTTTGGAAGAGTTTGAGAAGGATAGGCGTTAGCTCTTCTCTAAATGTTTGATAGAATTCACCTGTGAAGCCATCTGGTCCTGGGCTTTTGTTTGTTGGAAGGTTTTTAATCACAGTTTCAATTTCAGTGCTTGTGATTGGTCTGTTCATATTTTCTATTTCTTCCTGGTTCAGTCTCGGCAGTTTGTGCATTTCTAAGAATCTGTCCATTTCTTCCAGGTTGTCCATTTTATTGGCACAGAGTTGCTTGTAGTAATCTCTCATGATCTTTTGTATTTCTGCAGTGTCAGTGGTTACTTCTCCTTTTTCATTTCTAATTCTATTGATCTGAGTCTTCTCCCTTTTTCTCTTGATGAGTCTGGCTAATGGTTTATCAATTTTGTTTATCTTCTCAAAGAACCAGCTTTTAGTTTCATTGATTTTTGCTATTGTTTCCTTCATTTCTTTTTCATTTATTTCTGACCTGATCTTTATAATTTCTTTCCTTCTGCTGGCTTTGGGGTTTTTTTGTTCTTCTTTCTCTAATTGCTTTAGGTGCAAGGTTAGGTTGTTTATTCGAGATGTTTCCTGTTTCTTGAGGTAGGCTTGTATTGCTATAAACTTCCCTCTTAGCACTGCTTTTGCTGCGTCCCATAGGTTTTGGGTCGTCGTATCTCCATTGTCATTTGTTTCTAGGTATTTTTTGATTTCCCCTTTGATTTCTTCAGTGATCACTTCGTTATTAAGTAATGTATTGTGTAGCCTCCATGTGTTTGTATTTTTTACAGATCTTTTCCTGTAATTGATATCTAGTCTCATAGCGTTGTGGTCGGAAAAGATACTTGATACGATTTCAATTTTCTTAAATTTACCAAGGCTTGATTTGTGCCCCAAGATATGATCTATCCTGGAGAATGTTCCATGAGCACTTGAGAAAAATGTGTATTCTGTTGTTTTTGGGTGGAATGTCCTATAAATATCAATTAAGTCCATCTTGTTTAATGTATCATTTAAAGCTTGTGTTTCCTTATTTATTTTCATTTTGGATGATCTGTCCATTGGTGAAAGTGGGGTGTTAAAGTCCCCTACTATGATTGTGTTGCTGTCGATTTCCCCTTTTATGGCTGTTAGTATTTGCCTTATGTATTGAGGTGCTCCTATGTTGGGTGCATAAATATTTACAATTGTTATACCTTCCTCTTGGATGGATCCCTTGATCATTATATAGTGTCCTTCTTTGTCTCTTGTAATAGTCTTTATTTATTTATTTGTTTTTTTTAACATCTTTATTGAAGTATAATTGCCTTACAATGGTGTGTTAGCTTCTGCTTTATAACAAAGTGAATCAGTTATACATATACAATATGTTCCCATTTCTCTTCCCTCTTGCATCTCCCTCCCTCCCACCCTCCCCATCCCATCCCTCTAGGTGGTCACAAAGCACCGAGCTGATCTCCCTGTGCTATGCGGCTGCTTCCCACTCGTTATCTATTTTACGTTTGGTAGTGTATATATGTCCATGACACTCTCTTACCCTGTCACATCTCACCCCACCCCCTCCCCATATCCTCAAGTCCATTCTCTAGTAGGTCTGTGTCTTTATTCCCGTCTTGCCACTAGGTTCTTCATGGCCTTTTTTTTTTTTTCCCTTAGATTCCGTATATATGAGTTAGCATACTGTATTTGTTTTTCTCTTTCTGACTTACTTCACTCTGTATGACAGACTCTAACTCCATCCACCTCATTACAAATACCTCCATTTCATTTCTTTTTATGGCTGGGTAATATTCCATTGTATATATGTGCCACATCTTCTTTATCCATTCATCTGTCGATGGACATTTAGGTTGCTTCCATGTCCTGGCTATTGTAAATAGAGCTGCAATGAACATTTTGGTACATGACTCTTTTTGACCTATGGTTTTCTCAGGGTATATGCCCAGTAGTGGAATTGCTGGGTCGTATGGTAGTTCTATTTGTAGTTTTTTAAGGAACCTCCATACTGTTCTCCATAGTGGCTGTATCAATTTACATTCCCACCAACAGTTCAAGAGTGTTCCCTTTCCTCCACACCCTCTCCAGCATTTATTGTTTCTAGATTTTTTGATGATGGCCATTCTGACCGGTGTGAGATGATATTTCATTGTAGTTTTGATTTGCATTTCTCTAATGATTAATGATGTTGAGCATTCTTTCATGTGTCTGTAGGCCATCTGTATATCTTCTTTGGAGAAATGTCTATTTAGGTCTTCGGCCCATTTTTGGATTGGGTTGTTCGTTTTTTTGTTATTGAGCTGCATGAGCTGCTTGTAAATCTTGGAGATTAATCCTTTGTCAGTTGCTTCATTTGCAAATATTTTCTTCCATTCTGATGGTTGTCTTTTGGTCTTGTTTATGGTTTCCTTTGCTGTGCAAAAGCTTGTAAGTTTCATTAGGTCCCATTTGTTTATTTGTGTTCTTATTTCCATTTCTCTGGGAGCTGGGTCAAAAAGAATCTTGCTGTGATGTATGTCATAGAGTGTTCTGCCTATGTTTTCCTCTAAGAGTTTGATAGTGTCTGCCCTTACACTTAGGTCTTTAATCCATTTTGAGTTTATTTTTGTGCATGGTGTCAGGGAGTGTTCTAATTTCATACTTTTACATGTACCTGTCCAATTTTCCCAGCACCACTTATTGAAGAGGCTGTCTTTTCTCCACTGTATATGCTTGCCTCCTTTATCAAAAATAAGGTGCCCATATGTGTGTGGGTTTATCTCTGGGCTTTCTATCCTGTTCCATTGATCTATATTTCTGTTTTTGTGCCAGTACCAAACTGTCTTGATTACTGAAGCTTTGTAATATAGTCTTAAGTCAGGGAGCCTGATTCCCCCAGCTCCATTTTTCGTTCTCAAGATTGCTTTGGCTATTCGGGGTCTTTTGTGTTTCCATACAAATTGTGAAATTTTTTGTTCTAGTTCTGTGAAAAATGCCAGTGGTAGTTTGATAGGGATTGCATTGAATCTGTAGATTGCTTTGGGTAGTAGAGTCATTTTCACAATGTTGATTCTTCCAATCCAGGAACATGGTATATCTCTCCATCTATTTGTATCATCTTTAATTTCTTTCATCAGTGTCTTATAATTTTCTGCATACAGGTCTTTTGTCTCCTTAGGTAGGTTTATTCCTAGATATTTTATTCTTTTTGTTGCAATGGTAAATGGGAGTGTTTTCTTAATTTCACTTTGAGATTTTTCGTCATTAGTGTATAGAATGCAAGAGATTTCTGTGCATTAATTTTGTATCCTGCTACTTTACCAAATTCATTGATTAGCTCTAGGAGTTTTCTGGTAGCACCTTTAGGATTCTCTATGTATAGTATCATGTCATCTGCAAATAGTGACAGCTTTACTTCTTCTTTTCCGATTTGGATTCCTTTTATTTCTTTGTCTTCTCTGATTGCTGTGGCTAACACTTCCAAAACTATGTTGAATAATAGTGGTGAGAGTGGGCAACCTTGTCTTGTTCCTGATCTTAGTGGAAATGGTTTCAGTTTTTCACCATTGAGGACAATGTTGGCTGTGGGTTTGTCATATATGGCCTTTATTATGTTGAGGAAAGTTCCCTCTATGCCTACTTTCTGCAGGGCTTTTATCATAAATGGGTGCTGAATTTTGTCGAAAGCTTTCTCTGCATCTATTGAGATGATCATATGGTTTTTCTCCTTCAATTTGTTAATATGATGTATCACATTGATTGATTTGCGTATATTGAAGAATCCTTGCATTCCTGGGATAAACCCCACTTGATCATGGTGTATGATCCTTTTAATGTGCTGTTGGATTCTGTTTGCTAGTATTTTGTTGAGGATTTTTGCATCTATGTTCATCAGTGATATTGGCCTGTAGTTTTCTTTCTTTGTGACATCTTTGTCTGGTTTTGGTATCAGGGTGATGGTGGCCTCGTAGAATGAGTTGGGGAGTGTTCCTCCGTCTGCAATATTTTGGAAGAGTTTGAGAAGGATAGGCGTTAGCTCTTCTCTAAATGTTTGATAGAATTCACCTGTGAAGCCATCTGGTCCTGGGCTTTTGTTTGTTGGAAGGTTTTTAATCACAGTTTCAATTTCAGTGCTTGTGATTGGTCTGTTCATATTTTCTATTTCTTCCTGGTTCAGTCTCGGCAGTTTGTGCATTTCTAAGAATCTGTCCATTTCTTCCAGGTTGTCCATTTTATTGGCACAGAGTTGCTTGTAGTAATCTCTCATGATCTTTTGTATTTCTGCAGTGTCAGTGGTTACTTCTCCTTTTTCATTTCTAATTCTATTGATCTGAGTCTTCTCCCTTTTTCTCTTGATGAGTCTGGCTAATGGTTTATCAATTTTGTTTATCTTCTCAAAGAACCAGCTTTTAGTTTCATTGATTTTTGCTATTGTTTCCTTCATTTCTTTTTCATTTATTTCTGACCTGATCTTTATAATTTCTTTCCTTCTGCTGGCTTTGGGGTTTTTTTGTTCTTCTTTCTCTAATTGCTTTAGGTGCAAGGTTAGGTTGTTTATTCGAGATGTTTCCTGTTTCTTGAGGTAGGCTTGTATTGCTATAAACTTCCCTCTTAGCACTGCTTTTGCTGCGTCCCATAGGTTTTGGGTCGTCGTATCTCCATTGTCATTTGTTTCTAGGTATTTTTTGATTTCCCCTTTGATTTCTTCAGTGATCACTTCGTTATTAAGTAATGTATTGTGTAGCCTCCATGTGTTTGTATTTTTTACAGATCTTTTCCTGTAATTGATATCTAGTCTCATAGCGTTGTGGTCGGAAAAGATACTTGATACGATTTCAATTTTCTTAAATTTACCAAGGCTTGATTTGTGCCCCAAGATATGATCTATCCTGGAGAATGTTCCATGAGCACTTGAGAAAAATGTGTATTCTGTTGTTTTTGGGTGGAATGTCCTATAAATATCAATTAAGTCCATCTTGTTTAATGTATCATTTAAAGCTTGTGTTTCCTTATTTATTTTCATTTTGGATGATCTGTCCATTGGTGAAAGTGGGGTGTTAAAGTCCCCTACTATGATTGTGTTGCTGTCGATTTCCCCTTTTATGGCTGTTAGTATTTGCCTTATGTATTGAGGTGCTCCTATGTTGGGTGCATAAATATTTACAATTGTTATACCTTCCTCTTGGATGGATCCCTTGATCATTATATAGTGTCCTTCTTTGTCTCTTGTAATAGTCTTTATTTATTTATTTGTTTTTTTTAACATCTTTATTGAAGTATAATTGCCTTACAATGGTGTGTTAGCTTCTGCTTTATAACAAAGTGAATCAGTTATACATATACAATATGTTCCCATTTCTCTTCCCTCTTGCATCTCCCTCCCTCCCACCCTCCCCATCCCATCCCTCTAGGTGGTCACAAAGCACCGAGCTGATCTCCCTGTGCTATGCGGCTGCTTCCCACTCGTTATCTATTTTACGTTTGGTAGTGTATATATGTCCATGACACTCTCTTACCCTGTCACATCTCACCCCACCCCCTCCCCATATCCTCAAGTCCATTCTCTAGTAGGTCTGTGTCTTTATTCCCGTCTTGCCACTAGGTTCTTCATGGCCTTTTTTTTTTTTTCCCTTAGATTCCGTATATATGAGTTAGCATACTGTATTTGTTTTTCTCTTTCTGACTTACTTCACTCTGTATGACAGACTCTAACTCCATCCACCTCATTACAAATACCTCCATTTCATTTCTTTTTATGGCTGGGTAATATTCCATTGTATATATGTGCCACATCTTCTTTATCCATTCATCTGTCGATGGACATTTAGGTTGCTTCCATGTCCTGGCTATTGTAAATAGAGCTGCAATGAACATTTTGGTACATGACTCTTTTTGACCTATGGTTTTCTCAGGGTATATGCCCAGTAGTGGAATTGCTGGGTCGTATGGTAGTTCTATTTGTAGTTTTTTAAGGAACCTCCATACTGTTCTCCATAGTGGCTGTATCAATTTACATTCCCACCAACAGTTCAAGAGTGTTCCCTTTCCTCCACACCCTCTCCAGCATTTATTGTTTCTAGATTTTTTGATGATGGCCATTCTGACCGGTGTGAGATGATATTTCATTGTAGTTTTGATTTGCATTTCTCTAATGATTAATGATGTTGAGCATTCTTTCATGTGTCTGTAGGCCATCTGTATATCTTCTTTGGAGAAATGTCTATTTAGGTCTTCGGCCCATTTTTGGATTGGGTTGTTCGTTTTTTTGTTATTGAGCTGCCTGAGCTGCTTGTAAATCTTGGAGATTAATCCTTTGTCAGTTGCTTCATTTGCAAATATTTTCTTCCATTCTGATGGTTGTCTTTTGGTCTTGTTTATGGTTTCCTTTGCTGTGCAAAAGCTTGTAAGTTTCATTAGGTCCCATTTGTTTATTTGTGTTCTTATTTCCATTTCTCTGGGAGCTGGGTCAAAAAGAATCTTGCTGTGATGTATGTCATAGAGTGTTCTGCCTATGTTTTCCTCTAAGAGTTTGATAGTGTCTGCCCTTACACTTAGGTCTTTAATCCATTTTGAGTTTATTTTTGTGCATGGTGTCAGGGAGTGTTCTAATTTCATACTTTTACATGTACCTGTCCAATTTTCCCAGCACCACTTATTGAAGAGGCTGTCTTTTCTCCACTGTATATGCTTGCCTCCTTTATCAAAAATAAGGTGCCCATATGTGTGTGGGTTTATCTCTGGGCTTTCTATCCTGTTCCATTGATCTATATTTCTGTTTTTGTGCCAGTACCAAACTGTCTTGATTACTGAAGCTTTGTAATATAGTCTTAAGTCAGGGAGCCTGATTCCCCCAGCTCCATTTTTCGTTCTCAAGATTGCTTTGGCTATTCGGGGTCTTTTGTGTTTCCATACAAATTGTGAAATTTTTTGTTCTAGTTCTGTGAAAAATGCCAGTGGTAGTTTGATAGGGATTGCATTGAATCTGTAGATTGCTTTGGGTAGTAGAGTCATTTTCACAATGTTGATTCTTCCAATCCAGGAACATGGTATATCTCTCCATCTATTTGTATCATCTTTAATTTCTTTCATCAGTGTCTTATAATTTTCTGCATACAGGTCTTTTGTCTCCTTAGGTAGGTTTATTCCTAGATATTTTATTCTTTTTGTTGCAATGGTAAATGGGAGTGTTTTCTTAATTTCACTTTGAGATTTTTCGTCATTAGTGTATAGAATGCAAGAGATTTCTGTGCATTAATTTTGTATCCTGCTACTTTACCAAATTCATTGATTAGCTCTAGGAGTTTTCTGGTAGCACCTTTAGGATTCTCTATGTATAGTATCATGTCATCTGCAAATAGTGACAGCTTTACTTCTTCTTTTCCGATTTGGATTCCTTTTATTTCTTTGTCTTCTCTGATTGCTGTGGCTAACACTTCCAAAACTATGTTGAATAATAGTGGTGAGAGTGGGCAACCTTGTCTTGTTCCTGATCTTAGTGGAAATGGTTTCAGTTTTTCACCATTGAGGACAATGTTGGCTGTGGGTTTGTCATATATGGCCTTTATTATGTTGAGGAAAGTTCCCTCTATGCCTACTTTCTGCAGGGCTTTTATCATAAATGGGTGCTGAATTTTGTCGAAAGCTTTCTCTGCATCTATTGAGATGATCATATGGTTTTTCTCCTTCAATTTGTTAATATGATGTATCACATTGATTGATTTGCGTATATTGAAGAATCCTTGCATTCCTGGGATAAACCCCACTTGATCATGGTGTATGATCCTTTTAATGTGTTGTTGGATTCTGTTTGCTAGTATTTTGTTGAGGATTTTTGCATCTATGTTCATCAGTGATATTGGCCTGTAGTTTTCTTTCTTTGTGACATCTTTGTCTGGTTTTGGTATCAGGGTGATGGTGGCCTCGTAGAATGAGTTGGGGAGTGTTCCTCCGTCTGCAATATTTTGGAAGAGTTTGAGAAGGATAGGTGTTAGCTCTTCTCTAAATGTTTGATAGAATTCACCTGTGAAGCCATCTGGTCCTGGGCTTTTGTTTGTTGGAAGGTTTTTAATCACAGTTTCAATTTCAGTGCTTGTGATTGGTCTGTTCATATTTTCTATTTCTTCCTGGTTCAGTCTCGGCAGTTTGTGCATTTCTAAGAATCTGTCCATTTCTTCCAGGTTGTCCATTTTATTGGCACAGAGTTGCTTGTAGTAATCTCTCATGATCTTTTGTATTTCTGCAGTGTCAGTGGTTACTTCTCCTTTTTCATTTCTAATTCTATTGATCTGAGTCTTCTCCCTTTTTCTCTTGATGAGTCTGGCTAATGGTTTATCAATTTTGTTTATCTTCTCAAAGAACCAGCTTTTAGTTTCATTGATTTTTGCTATTGTTTCCTTCATTTCTTTTTCATTTATTTCTGACCTGATCTTTATAATTTCTTTCCTTCTGCTGGCTTTGGGGTTTTTTTGTTCTTCTTTCTCTAATTGCTTTAGGTGCAAGGTTAGGTTGTTTATTCGAGATGTTTCCTGTTTCTTGAGGTAGGCTTGTATTGCTATAAACTTCCCTCTTAGCACTGCTTTTGCTGCGTCCCATAGGTTTTGGGTCGTCGTATCTCCATTGTCATTTGTTTCTAGGTATTTTTTGATTTCCCCTTTGATTTCTTCAGTGATCACTTCGTTATTAAGTAATGTATTGTGTAGCTTCCATGTGTTTGTATTTTTTACAGATCTTTTCCTGTAATTGATATCTAGTCTCATAGCGTTGTGGTCGGAAAAGATACTTGATACGATTTCAATTTTCTTAAATTTACCAAGGCTTGATTTGTGCCCCAAGATATGATCTATCCTGGAGAATGTTCCATGAGCACTTGAGAAAAATGTGTATTCTGTTGTTTTTGGGTGGAATGTCCTATAAATATCAATTAAGTCCATCTTGTTTAATGTATCATTTAAAGCTTGTGTTTCCTTATTTATTTTCATTTTGGATGATCTGTCCATTGGTGAAAGTGGGGTGTTAAAGTCCCCTACTATGATTGTGTTGCTGTCGATTTCCCCTTTTATGGCTGTTAGTATTTGCCTTATGTATTGAGGTGCTCCTATGTTGGGTGCATAAATATTTACAATTGTTATACCTTCCTCTTGGATGGATCCCTTGATCATTATATAGTGTCCTTCTTTGTCTCTTGTAATAGTCTTTATTTATTTATTTGTTTTTTTTAACATCTTTATTGAAGTATAATTGCCTTACAATGGTGTGTTAGCTTCTGCTTTATAACAAAGTGAATCAGTTATACATATACAATATGTTCCCATTTCTCTTCCCTCTTGCATCTCCCTCCCTCCCACCCTCCCCATCCCATCCCTCTAGGTGGTCACAAAGCACCGAGCTGATCTCCCTGTGCTATGCGGCTGCTTCCCACTCGTTATCTATTTTACGTTTGGTAGTGTATATATGCCCATGACACTCTCTTACCCTGTCACATCTCACCCCACCCCCTCCCCATATCCTCAAGTCCATTCTCTAGTAGGTCTGTGTCTTTATTCCCGTCTTGCCACTAGGTTCTTCATGGCCTTTTTTTTTTTTTCCCTTAGATTCCGTATATATGAGTTAGCATACTGTATTTGTTTTTCTCTTTCTGACTTACTTCACTCTGTATGACAGACTCTAACTCCATCCACCTCATTACAAATACCTCCATTTCATTTCTTTTTATGGCTGGGTAATATTCCATTGTATATATGTGCCACATCTTCTTTATCCATTCATCTGTCGATGGACATTTAGGTTGCTTCCATGTCCTGGCTATTGTAAATAGAGCTGCAATGAACATTTTGGTACATGACTCTTTTTGACCTATGGTTTTCTCAGGGTATATGCCCAGTAGTGGAATTGCTGGGTCGTATGGTAGTTCTATTTGTAGTTTTTTAAGGAACCTCCATACTGTTCTCCATAGTGGCTGTATCAATTTACATTCCCACCAACAGTTCAAGAGTGTTCCCTTTCCTCCACACCCTCTCCAGCATTTATTGTTTCTAGATTTTTTGATGATGGCCATTCTGACCGGTGTGAGATGATATTTCATTGTAGTTTTGATTTGCATTTCTCTAATGATTAATGATGTTGAGCATTCTTTCATGTGTCTGTAGGCCATCTGTATATCTTCTTTGGAGAAATGTCTATTTAGGTCTTCGGCCCATTTTTGGATTGGGTTGTTCGTTTTTTTGTTATTGAGCTGCCTGAGCTGCTTGTAAATCTTGGAGATTAATCCTTTGTCAGTTGCTTCATTTGCAAATATTTTCTTCCATTCTGATGGTTGTCTTTTGGTCTTGTTTATGGTTTCCTTTGCTGTGCAAAAGCTTGTAAGTTTCATTAGGTCCCATTTGTTTATTTGTGTTCTTATTTCCATTTCTCTGGGAGCTGGGTCAAAAAGAATCTTGCTGTGATGTATGTCATAGAGTGTTCTGCCTATGTTTTCCTCTAAGAGTTTGATAGTGTCTGCCCTTACACTTAGGTCTTTAATCCATTTTGAGTTTATTTTTGTGCATGGTGTCAGGGAGTGTTCTAATTTCATACTTTTACATGTACCTGTCCAATTTTCCCAGCACCACTTATTGAAGAGGCTGTCTTTTCTCCACTGTATATGCTTGCCTCCTTTATCAAAAATAAGGTGCCCATATGTGTGTGGGTTTATCTCTGGGCTTTCTATCCTGTTCCATTGATCTATATTTCTGTTTTTGTGCCAGTACCAAACTGTCTTGATTACTGAAGCTTTGTAATATAGTCTTAAGTCAGGGAGCCTGATTCCCCCAGCTCCATTTTTCGTTCTCAAGATTGCTTTGGCTATTCGGGGTCTTTTGTGTTTAAATACAAATTGTGAAATTTTTTGTTCTAGTTCTGTGAAAAATGCCAGTGGTAGTTTGATAGGGATTGCATTGAATCTGTAGATTGCTTTGGGTAGTAGAGTCATTTTCACAATGTTGATTCTTCCAACCCAGGAACATGGTATATCTCTCCATCTATTTGTATCATCTTTAATTTCTTTCATCAGTGTCTTATAATTTTCTGCATACAGGTCTTTTGTCTCCTTAGGTAGGTTTATTCCTAGATATTTTATTCTTTTTGTTGCAATGGTAAATGGGAGTGTTTTCTTAATTTCACTTTGAGATTTTTCGTCATTAGTGTATAGAATGCAAGAGATTTCTGTGCATTAATTTTGTATCCTGCTACTTTACCAAATTCATTGATTAGCTCTAGGAGTTTTCTGGTAGCACCTTTAGGATTCTCTATGTATAGTATCATGTCATCTGCAAATAGTGACAGCTTTACTTCTTCTTTTCCGATTTGGATTCCTTTTATTTCTTTGTCTTCTCTGATTGCTGTGGCTAACACTTCCAAAACTATGTTGAATAATAGTGGTGAGAGTGGGCAACCTTGTCTTGTTCCTGATCTTAGTGGAAATGGTTTCAGTTTTTCACCATTGAGGACAATGTTGGCTGTGGGTTTGTCATATATGGCCTTTATTATGTTGAGGAAAGTTCCCTCTATGCCTACTTTCTGCAGGGCTTTTATCATAAATGGGTGCTGAATTTTGTCGAAAGCTTTCTCTGCATCTATTGAGATGATCATATGGTTTTTCTCCTTCAATTTGTTAATATGATGTATCACATTGATTGATTTGCGTATATTGAAGAATCCTTGCATTCCTGGGATAAACCCCACTTGATCATGGTGTATGATCCTTTTAATGTGTTGTTGGATTCTGTTTGCTAGTATTTTGTTGAGGATTTTTGCATCTATGTTCATCAGTGATATTGGCCTGTAGTTTTCTTTCTTTGTGACATCTTTGTCTGGTTTTGGTATCAGGGTGATGGTGGCCTCGTAGAATGAGTTGGGGAGTGTTCCTCCGTCTGCAATATTTTGGAAGAGTTTGAGAAGGATAGGTGTTAGCTCTTCTCTAAATGTTTGATAGAATTCACCTGTGAAGCCATCTGGTCCTGGGCTTTTGTTTGTTGGAAGGTTTTTAATCACAGTTTCAATTTCAGTGCTTGTGATTGGTCTGTTCATATTTTCTATTTCTTCCTGGTTCAGTCTCGGCAGTTTGTGCATTTCTAAGAATCTGTCCATTTCTTCCAGGTTGTCCATTTTATTGGCACAGAGTTGCTTGTAGTAATCTCTCATGATCTTTTGTATTTCTGCAGTGTCAGTGGTTACTTCTCCTTTTTCATTTCTAATTCTATTGATCTGAGTCTTCTCCCTTTTTCTCTTGATGAGTCTGGCTAATGGTTTATCAATTTTGTTTATCTTCTCAAAGAACCAGCTTTTAGTTTCATTGATTTTTGCTATTGTTTCCTTCATTTCTTTTTCATTTATTTCTGACCTGATCTTTATAATTTCTTTCCTTCTGCTGGCTTTGGGGTTTTTTTGTTCTTCTTTCTCTAATTGCTTTAGGTGCAAGGTTAGGTTGTTTATTCGAGATGTTTCCTGTTTCTTGAGGTAGGCTTGTATTGCTATAAACTTCCCTCTTAGCACTGCTTTTGCTGCGTCCCATAGGTTTTGGGTCGTCGTATCTCCATTGTCATTTGTTTCTAGGTATTTTTTGATTTCCCCTTTGATTTCTTCAGTGATCACTTCGTTATTAAGTAATGTATTGTGTAGCCTCCATGTGTTTGTATTTTTTACAGATCTTTTCCTGTAATTGATATCTAGTCTCATAGCGTTGTGGTCGGAAAAGATACTTGATACGATTTCAATTTTCTTAAATTTACCAAGGCTTGATTTGTGCCCCAAGATATGATCTATCCTGGAGAATGTTCCATGAGCACTTGAGAAAAATGTGTATTCTGTTGTTTTTGGGTGGAATGTCCTATAAATATCAATTAAGTCCATCTTGTTTAATGTATCATTTAAAGCTTGTGTTTCCTTATTTATTTTCATTTTGGATGATCTGTCCATTGGTGAAAGTGGGGTGTTAAAGTCCCCTACTATGATTGTGTTGCTGTCGATTTCCCCTTTTATGGCTGTTAGTATTTGCCTTATGTATTGAGGTGCTCCTATGTTGGGTGCATAAATATTTACAATTGTTATACCTTCCTCTTGGATGGATCCCTTGATCATTATATAGTGTCCTTCTTTGTCTCTTGTAATAGTCTTTATTTATTTATTTGTTTTTTTTAACATCTTTATTGAAGTATAATTGCCTTACAATGGTGTGTTAGCTTCTGCTTTATAACAAAGTGAATCAGTTATACATATACAATATGTTCCCATTTCTCTTCCCTCTTGCATCTCCCTCCCTCCCACCCTCCCCATCCCATCCCTCTAGGTGGTCACAAAGCACCGAGCTGATCTCCCTGTGCTATGCGGCTGCTTCCCACTCGTTATCTATTTTACGTTTGGTAGTGTATATATGTCCATGACACTCTCTTACCCTGTCACATCTCACCCCACCCCCTCCCCATATCCTCAAGTCCATTCTCTAGTAGGTCTGTGTCTTTATTCCCGTCTTGCCACTAGGTTCTTCATGGCCTTTTTTTTTTTTTCCCTTAGATTCCGTATATATGAGTTAGCATACTGTATTTGTTTTTCTCTTTCTGACTTACTTCACTCTGTATGACAGACTCTAACTCCATCCACCTCATTACAAATACCTCCATTTCATTTCTTTTTATGGCTGGGTAATATTCCATTGTATATATGTGCCACATCTTCTTTATCCATTCATCTGTCGATGGACATTTAGGTTGCTTCCATGTCCTGGCTATTGTAAATAGAGCTGCAATGAACATTTTGGTACATGACTCTTTTTGACCTATGGTTTTCTCAGGGTATATGCCCAGTAGTGGAATTGCTGGGTCGTATGGTAGTTCTATTTGTAGTTTTTTAAGGAACCTCCATACTGTTCTCCATAGTGGCTGTATCAATTTACATTCCCACCAACAGTTCAAGAGTGTTCCCTTTCCTCCACACCCTCTCCAGCATTTATTGTTTCTAGATTTTTTGATGATGGCCATTCTGACCGGTGTGAGATGATATTTCATTGTAGTTTTGATTTGCATTTCTCTAATGATTAATGATGTTGAGCATTCTTTCATGTGTCTGTAGGCCATCTGTATATCTTCTTTGGAGAAATGTCTATTTAGGTCTTCGGCCCATTTTTGGATTGGGTTGTTCGTTTTTTTGTTATTGAGCTGCATGAGCTGCTTGTAAATCTTGGAGATTAATCCTTTGTCAGTTGCTTCATTTGCAAATATTTTCTTCCATTCTGATGGTTGTCTTTTGGTCTTGTTTATGGTTTCCTTTGCTGTGCAAAAGCTTGTAAGTTTCATTAGGTCCCATTTGTTTATTTGTGTTCTTATTTCCATTTCTCTGGGAGCTGGGTCAAAAAGAATCTTGCTGTGATGTATGTCATAGAGTGTTCTGCCTATGTTTTCCTCTAAGAGTTTGATAGTGTCTGCCCTTACACTTAGGTCTTTAATCCATTTTGAGTTTATTTTTGTGCATGGTGTCGGGGAGTGTTCTAATTTCATACTTTTACATGTACCTGTCCAATTTTCCCAGCACCACTTATTGAAGAGGCTGTCTTTTCTCCACTGTATATGCTTGCCTCCTTTATCAAAAATAAGGTGCCCATATGTGTGTGGGTTTATCTCTGGGCTTTCTATCCTGTTCCATTGATCTATATTTCTGTTTTTGTGCCAGTACCAAACTGTCTTGATTACTGAAGCTTTGTAATATAGTCTTAAGTCAGGGAGCCTGATTCCCCCAGCTCCATTTTTCGTTCTCAAGATTGCTTTGGCTATTCGGGGTCTTTTGTGTTTCCATACAAATTGTGAAATTTTTTGTTCTAGTTCTGTGAAAAATGCCAGTGGTAGTTTGATAGGGATTGCATTGAATCTGTAGATTGCTTTGGGTAGTAGAGTCATTTTCACAATGTTGATTCTTCCAATCCAGGAACATGGTATATCTCTCCATCTATTTGTATCATCTTTAATTTCTTTCATCAGTGTCTTATAATTTTCTGCATACAGGTCTTTTGTCTCCTTAGGTAGGTTTATTCCTAGATATTTTATTCTTTTTGTTGCAATGGTAAATGGGAGTGTTTTCTTAATTTCACTTTGAGATTTTTCGTCATTAGTGTATAGAATGCAAGAGATTTCTGTGCATTAATTTTGTATCCTGCTACTTTACCAAATTCATTGATTAGCTCTAGGAGTTTTCTGGTAGCACCTTTAGGATTCTCTATGTATAGTATCATGTCATCTGCAAATAGTGACAGCTTTACTTCTTCTTTTCCGATTTGGATTCCTTTTATTTCTTTGTCTTCTCTGATTGCTGTGGCTAACACTTCCAAAACTATGTTGAATAATAGTGGTGAGAGTGGGCAACCTTGTCTTGTTCCTGATCTTAGTGGAAATGGTTTCAGTTTTTCACCATTGAGGACAATGTTGGCTGTGGGTTTGTCATATATGGCCTTTATTATGTTGAGGAAAGTTCCCTCTATGCCTACTTTCTGCAGGGCTTTTATCATAAATGGGTGCTGAATTTTGTCGAAAGCTTTCTCTGCATCTATTGAGATGATCATATGGTTTTTCTCCTTCAATTTGTTAATATGATGTATCACATTGATTGATTTGCGTATATTGAAGAATCCTTGCATTCCTGGGATAAACCCCACTTGATCATGGTGTATGATCCTTTTAATGTGCTGTTGGATTCTGTTTGCTAGTGTTTTGTTGAGGATTTTTGCATCTATGTTCATCAGTGATATTGGCCTGTAGTTTTCTTTCTTTGTGACATCTTTGTCTGGTTTTGGTATCAGGGTGATGGTGGCCTCGTAGAATGAGTTGGGGAGTGTTCCTCCGTCTGCAATATTTTGGAAGAGTTTGAGAAGGATAGGTGTTAGCTCTTCTCTAAATGTTTGATAGAATTCACCTGTGAAGCCTTCTGGTCCTGGGCTTTTGTTTGTTGGAAGGTTTTTAATCACAGTTTCAATTTCAGTGCTTGTGATTGGTCTGTTCATATTTTCTATTTCTTCCTGGTTCAGTCTCGGCAGTTTGTGCATTTCTAAGAATCTGTCCATTTCTTCCAGGTTGTCCATTTTATTGGCACAGAGTTGCTTGTAGTAATCTCTCATGATCTTTTGTATTTCTGCAGTGTCAGTGGTTACTTCTCCTTTTTCATTTCTAATTCTATTGATCTGAGTCTTCTCCCTTTTTCTCTTGATGAGTCTGGCTAATGGTTTATCAATTTTGTTTATCTTCTCAAAGAACCAGCTTTTAGTTTCATTGATTTTTGCTATTGTTTCCTTCATTTCTTTTTCATTTATTTCTTACCTGATCTTTATAATTTCTTTCCTTCTGCTGGCTTTGGGGTTTTTTTGTTCTTCTTTCTCTAATTGCTTTAGGTGCAAGGTTAGGTTGTTTATTCGAGATGTTTCCTGTTTCTTGAGGTAGGCTTGTATTGCTATAAACTTCCCTCTTAGCACTGCTTTTGCTGCGTCCCATAGGTTTTGGGTCGTCGTATCTCCATTGTCATTTGTTTCTAGGTATTTTTTGATTTCCCCTTTGATTTCTTCAGTGATCACTTCGTTATTAAGTAATGTATTGTGTAGCCTCCATGTGTTTGTATTTTTTACAGATCTTTTCCTGTAATTGATATCTAGTCTCATAGCGTTGTGGTCGGAAAAGATACTTGATACGATTTCAATTTTCTTAAATTTACCAAGGCTTGATTTGTGCCCCAAGATATGATCTATCCTGGAGAATGTTCCATGAGCACTTGAGAAAAATGTGTATTCTGTTGTTTTTGGGTGGAATGTCCTATAAATATCAATTAAGTCCATCTTGTTTAATGTATCATTTAAAGCTTGTGTTTCCTTATTTATTTTCATTTTGGATGATCTGTCCATTGGTGAAAGTGGGGTGTTAAAGTCCCCTACTATGATTGTGTTGCTGTCGATTTCCCCTTTTATGGCTGTTAGTATTTGCCTTATGTATTGAGGTGCTCCTATGTTGGGTGCATAAATATTTACAATTGTTATACCTTCCTCTTGGATGGATCCCTTGATCATTATATAGTGTCCTTCTTTGTCTCTTGTAATAGTCTTTATTTATTTATTTGTTTTTTTTTAACATCTTTATTGAAGTATAATTGCCTTACAATGGTGTGTTAGCTTCTGCTTTATAACAAAGTGAATCAGTTATACATATACAATATGTTCCCATTTCTCTTCCCTCTTGCATCTCCCTCCCTCCCACCCTCCCCATCCCATCCCTCTAGGTGGTCACAAAGCACCGAGCTGATCTCCCTGTGCTATGCGGCTGCTTCCCACTCGTTATCTATTTTACGTTTGGTAGTGTATATATGTCCATGACACTCTCTTACCCTGTCACATCTCACCCCACCCCCTCCCCATATCCTCAAGTCCATTCTCTAGTAGGTCTGTGTCTTTATTCCCGTCTTGCCACTAGGTTCTTCATGGCCTTTTTTTTTTTTCCCTTAGATTCCGTATATATGAGTTAGCATACTGTATTTGTTTTTCTCTTTCTGACTTACTTCACTCTGTATGACAGACTCTAACTCCATCCACCTCATTACAAATACCTCCATTTCATTTCTTTTTATGGCTGGGTAATATTCCATTGTATATATGTGCCACATCTTCTTTATCCATTCATCTGTCGATGGACATTTAGGTTGCTTCCATGTCCTGGCTATTGTAAATAGAGCTGCAATGAACATTTTGGTACATGACTCTTTTTGACCTATGGTTTTCTCAGGGTATATGCCCAGTAGTGGAATTGCTGGGTCGTATGGTAGTTCTATTTGTAGTTTTTTAAGGAACCTCCATACTGTTCTCCATAGTGGCTGTATCAATTTACATTCCCACCAACAGTTCAAGAGTGTTCCCTTTCCTCCACACCCTCTCCAGCATTTATTGTTTCTAGATTTTTTGATGATGGCCATTCTGACCGGTGTGAGATGATATTTCATTGTAGTTTTGATTTGCATTTCTCTAATGATTAATGATGTTGAGCATTCTTTCATGTGTCTGTAGGCCATCTGTATATCTTCTTTGGAGAAATGTCTATTTAGGTCTTCGGCCCATTTTTGGATTGGGTTGTTCGTTTTTTTGTTATTGAGCTGCATGAGCTGCTTGTAAATCTTGGAGATTAATCCTTTGTCAGTTGCTTCATTTGCAAATATTTTCTTCCATTCTGATGGTTGTCTTTTGGTCTTGTTTATGGTTTCCTTTGCTGTGCAAAAGCTTGTAAGTTTCATTAGGTCCCATTTGTTTATTTGTGTTCTTATTTCCATTTCTCTGGGAGCTGGGTCAAAAAGAATCTTGCTGTGATGTATGTCATAGAGTGTTCTGCCTATGTTTTCCTCTAAGAGTTTGATAGTGTCTGCCCTTACACTTAGGTCTTTAATCCATTTTGAGTTTATTTTTGTGCATGGTGTCAGGGAGTGTTCTAATTTCATACTTTTACATGTACCTGTCCAATTTTCCCAGCACCACTTATTGAAGAGGCTGTCTTTTCTCCACTGTATATGCTTGCCTCCTTTATCAAAAATAAGGTGCCCATATGTGTGTGGGTTTATCTCTGGGCTTTCTATCCTGTTCCATTGATCTATATTTCTGTTTTTGTGCCAGTACCAAACTGTCTTGATTACTGAAGCTTTGTAATATAGTCTGAAGTCAGGGAGCCTGATTCCCCCAGCTCCATTTTTCGTTCTCAAGATTGCTTTGGCTATTCGGGGTCTTTTGTGTTTCCATACAAATTGTGAAATTTTTTGTTCTAGTTCTGTGAAAAATGCCAGTGGTAGTTTGATAGGGATTGCATTGAATCTGTAGATTGCTTTGGGTAGTAGAGTCATTTTCACAATGTTGATTCTTCCAATCCAGGAACATGGTATATCTCTCCATCTATTTGTATCATCTTTAATTTCTTTCATCAGTGTCTTATAATTTTCTGCATACAGGTCTTTTGTCTCCTTAGGTAGGTTTATTCCTAGATATTTTATTCTTTTTGTTGCAATGGTAAATGGGAGTGTTTTCTTAATTTCACTTTGAGATTTTTCGTCATTAGTGTATAGAATGCAAGAGATTTCTGTGCATTAATTTTGTATCCTGCTACTTTACCAAATTCATTGATTAGCTCTAGGAGTTTTCTGGTAGCACCTTTAGGATTCTCTATGTATAGTATCATGTCATCTGCAAATAGTGACAGCTTTACTTCTTCTTTTCCGATTTGGATTCCTTTTATTTCTTTGTCTTCTCTGATTGCTGTGGCTAACACTTCCAAAACTATGTTGAATAATAGTGGTGAGAGTGGGCAACCTTGTCTTGTTCCTGATCTTAGTGGAAATGGTTTCAGTTTTTCACCATTGAGGACAATGTTGGCTGTGGGTTTGTCATATATGGCCTTTATTATGTTGAGGAAAGTTCCCTCTATGCCTACTTTCTGCAGGGCTTTTATCATAAATGGGTGCTGAATTTTGTCGAAAGCTTTCTCTGCATCTATTGAGATGATCATATGGTTTTTCTCCTTCAATTTGTTAATATGATGTATCACATTGATTGATTTGCGTATATTGAAGAATCCTTGCATTCCTGGGATAAACCCCACTTGATCATGGTGTATGATCCTTTTAATGTGCTGTTGGATTCTGTTTGCTAGTGTTTTGTTGAGGATTTTTGCATCTATGTTCATCAGTGATATTGGCCTGTAGTTTTCTTTCTTTGTGACATCTTTGTCTGGTTTTGGTATCAGGGTGATGGTGGCCTCGTAGAATGAGTTGGGGAGTGTTCCTCCGTCTGCAATATTTTGGAAGAGTTTGAGAAGGATAGGTGTTAGCTCTTCTCTAAATGTTTGATAGAATTCACCTGTGAAGCCTTCTGGTCCTGGGCTTTTGTTTGTTGGAAGGTTTTTAATCACAGTTTCAATTTCAGTGCTTGTGATTGGTCTGTTCATATTTTCTATTTCTTCCTGGTTCAGTCTCGGCAGTTTGTGCATTTCTAAGAATCTGTCCATTTCTTCCAGGTTGTCCATTTTATTGGCACAGAGTTGCTTGTAGTAATCTCTCATGATCTTTTGTATTTCTGCAGTGTCAGTGGTTACTTCTCCTTTTTCATTTCTAATTCTATTGATCTGAGTCTTCTCCCTTTTTCTCTTGATGAGTCTGGCTAATGGTTTATCAATTTTGTTTATCTTCTCAAAGAACCAGCTTTTAGTTTCATTGATTTTTGCTATTGTTTCCTTCATTTCTTTTTCATTTATTTCTGACCTGATCTTTATAATTTCTTTCCTTCTGCTGGCTTTGGGGTTTTTTTGTTCTTCTTTCTCTAATTGCTTTAGGTGCAAGGTTAGGTTGTTTATTCGAGATGTTTCCTGTTTCTTGAGGTAGGCTTGTATTGCTATAAACTTCCCTCTTAGCACTGCTTTTGCTGCGTCCCATAGGTTTTGGGTCGTCGTATCTCCATTGTCATTTGTTTCTAGGTATTTTTTGATTTCCCCTTTGATTTCTTCAGTGATCACTTCGTTATTAAGTAATGTATTGTGTAGCCTCCATGTGTTTGTATTTTTTACAGATCTTTTCCTGTAATTGATATCTAGTCTCATAGCGTTGTGGTCGGAAAAGATACTTGATACGATTTCAATTTTCTTAAATTTACCAAGGCTTGATTTGTGCCCCAAGATATGATCTATCCTGGAGAATGTTCCATGAGCACTTGAGAAAAATGTGTATTCTGTTGTTTTTGGGTGGAATGTCCTATAAATATCAATTAAGTCCATCTTGTTTAATGTATCATTTAAAGCTTGTGTTTCCTTATTTATTTTCATTTTGGATGATCTGTCCATTGGTGAAAGTGGGGTGTTAAAGTCCCCTACTATGATTGTGTTGCTGTCGATTTCCCCTTTTATGGCTGTTAGTATTTGCCTTATGTATTGAGGTGCTCCTATGTTGGGTGCATAAATATTTACAATTGTTATACCTTCCTCTTGGATGGATCCCTTGATCATTATATAGTGTCCTTCTTTGTCTCTTGTAATAGTCTTTATTTATTTATTTGTTTTTTTTAACATCTTTATTGAAGTATAATTGCCTTACAATGGTGTGTTAGCTTCTGCTTTATAACAAAGTGAATCAGTTATACATATACAATATGTTCCCATTTCTCTTCCCTCTTGCATCTCCCTCCCTCCCACCCTCCCCATCCCATCCCTCTAGGTGGTCACAAAGCACCGAGCTGATCTCCCTGTGCTATGCGGCTGCTTCCCACTCGTTATCTATTTTACGTCTGGTAGTGTATATATGTCCATGACACTCTCTTACCCTGTCACATCTCACCCCACCCCCTCCCCATATCCTCAAGTCCATTCTCTAGTAGGTCTGTGTCTTTATTCCCGTCTTGCCACTAGGTTCTTCATGGCCTTTTTTTTTTTCCCCTAAGATTCCGTATATATGAGTTAGCATACTGTATTTGTTTTTCTCTTTCTGACTTACTTCACTCTGTATGACAGACTCTAACTCCATCCACCTCATTACAAATACCTCCATTTCATTTCTTTTTATGGCTGAGTAATATTCCATTGTATATATGTGCCACATCTTCTTTATCCATTCATCTGTCGATGGACATTTAGGTTGCTTCCATGTCCTGGCTATTGTAAATAGAGCTGCAATGAACATTTTGGTACATGACTCTTTTTGACCTATGGTTTTCTCAGGGTATATGCCCAGTAGTGGAATTGCTGGGTCGTATGGTAGTTCTATTTGTAGTTTTTTAAGGAACCTCCATACTGTTCTCCATAGTGGCTGTATCAATTTACATTCCCACCAACAGTTCAAGAGTGTTCCCTTTCCTCCACACCCTCTCCAGCATTTATTGTTTCTAGATTTTTTGATGATGGCCATTCTGACCGGTGTGAGATGATATTTCATTGTAGTTTTGATTTGCATTTCTCTAATGATTAATGATGTTGAGCATTCTTTCATGTGTCTGTAGGCCATCTGTATATCTTCTTTGGAGAAATGTCTATTTAGGTCTTCGGCCCATTTTTGGATTGGGTTGTTCGTTTTTTTGTTATTGAGCTGCCTGAGCTGCTTGTAAATCTTGGAGATTAATCCTTTGTCAGTTGCTTCATTTGCAAATATTTTCTTCCATTCTGATGGTTGTCTTTTGGTCTTGTTTATGGTTTCCTTTGCTGTGCAAAAGCTTGTAAGTTTCATTAGGTCCCATTTGTTTATTTGTGTTCTTATTTCCATTTCTCTGGGAGCTGGGTCAAAAAGAATCTTGCTGTGATGTATGTCATAGAGTGTTCTGCCTATGTTTTCCTCTAAGAGTTTGATAGTGTCTGCCCTTACACTTAGGTCTTTAATCCATTTTGAGTTTATTTTTGTGCATGGTGTCAGGGAGTGTTCTAATTTCATACTTTTACATGTACCTGTCCAATTTTCCCAGCACCACTTATTGAAGAGGCTGTCTTTTCTCCACTGTATATGCTTGCCTCCTTTATCAAAAATAAGGTGCCCATATGTGTGTGGGTTTATCTCTGGGCTTTCTATCCTGTTCCATTGATCTATATTTCTGTTTTTGTGCCAGTACCAAACTGTCTTGATTACTGAAGCTTTGTAATATAGTCTGAAGTCAGGGAGCCTGATTCCCCCAGCTCCATTTTTCGTTCTCAAGATTGCTTTGGCTATTCGGGGTCTTTTGTGTTTCCATACAAATTGTGAAATTTTTTGTTCTAGTTCTGTGAAAAATGCCAGTGGTAGTTTGATAGGGATTGCATTGAATCTGTAGATTGCTTTGGGTAGTAGAGTCATTTTCACAATGTTGATTCTTCCAATCCAGGAACATGGTATATCTCTCCATCTATTTGTACCATCTTTAATTTCTTTCATCAGTGTCTTATAATTTTCTGCATACAGGTCTTTTGTCTCCTTAGGTAGGTTTATTCCTAGATATTTTATTCTTTTTGTTGCAATGGTAAATGGGAGTGTTTTCTTAATTTCACTTTGAGATTTTTCGTCATTAGTGTATAGAATGCAAGAGATTTCTGTGCATTAATTTTGTATCCTGCTACTTTACCAAATTCATTGATTAGCTCTAGGAGTTTTCTGGTAGCACCTTTAGGATTCTCTATGTATAGTATCATGTCATCTGCAAATAGTGACAGCTTTACTTCTTCTTTTCCGATTTGGATTCCTTTTATTTCTTTGTCTTCTCTGATTGCTGTGGCTAACACTTCCAAAACTATGTTGAATAATAGTGGTGAGAGTGGGCAACCTTGTCTTGTTCCTGATCTTAGTGGAAATGGTTTCAGTTTTTCACCATTGAGGACAATGTTGGCTGTGGGTTTGTCATATATGGCCTTTATTATGTTGAGGAAAGTTCCCTCTATGCCTACTTTCTGCAGGGCTTTTATCATAAATGGGTGCTGAATTTTGTCGAAAGCTTTCTCTGCATCTATTGAGATGATCATATGGTTTTTCTCCTTCAATTTGTTAATATGATGTATCACATTGATTGATTTGCGTATATTGAAGAATCCTTGCATTCCTGGGATAAACCCCACTTGATCATGGTGTATGATCCTTTTAATGTGCTGTTGGATTCTGTTTGCTAGTATTTTGTTGAGGATTTTTGCATCTATGTTCATCAGTGATATTGGCCTGTAGTTTTCTTTCTTTGTGACATCTTTGTCTGGTTTTGGTATCAGGGTGATGGTGGCCTCGTAGAATGAGTTGGGGAGTGTTCCTCCGTCTGCAATATTTTGGAAGAGTTTGAGAAGGATAGGCGTTAGCTCTTCTCTAAATGTTTGATAGAATTCACCTGTGAAGCCATCTGGTCCTGGGCTTTTGTTTGTTGGAAGGTTTTTAATCACAGTTTCAATTTCAGTGCTTGTGATTGGTCTGTTCATATTTTCTATTTCTTCCTGGTTCAGTCTCGGCAGTTTGTGCATTTCTAAGAATCTGTCCATTTCTTCCAGGTTGTCCATTTTATTGGCACAGAGTTGCTTGTAGTAATCTCTCATGATCTTTTGTATTTCTGCAGTGTCAGTGGTTACTTCTCCTTTTTCATTTCTAATTCTATTGATCTGAGTCTTCTCCCTTTTTCTCTTGATGAGTCTGGCTAATGGTTTATCAATTTTGTTTATCTTCTCAAAGAACCAGCTTTTAGTTTCATTGATTTTTGCTATTGTTTCCTTCATTTCTTTTTCATTTATTTCTGACCTGATCTTTATAATTTCTTTCCTTCTGCTGGCTTTGGGGTTTTTTTGTTCTTCTTTCTCTAATTGCTTTAGGTGCAAGGTTAGGTTGTTTATTCGAGATGTTTCCTGTTTCTTGAGGTAGGCTTGTATTGCTATAAACTTCCCTCTTAGCACTGCTTTTGCTGCGTCCCATAGGTTTTGGGTCGTCGTATCTCCATTGTCATTTGTTTCTAGGTATGTTTTGATTTCCCCTTTGATTTCTTCAGTGATCACTTCGTTATTAAGTAATGTATTGTGTAGCCTCCATGTGTTTGTATTTTTTACAGATCTTTTCCTGTAATTGATATCTAGTCTCATAGCGTTGTGGTCGGAAAAGATACTTGATACGATTTCAATTTTCTTAAATTTACCAAGGCTTGATTTGTGCCCCAAGATATGATCTATCCTGGAGAATGTTCCATGAGCACTTGAGAAAAATGTGTATTCTGTTGTTTTTGGGTGGAATGTCCTATAAATATCAATTAAGTCCATCTTGTTTAATGTATCATTTAAAGCTTGTGTTTCCTTATTTATTTTCATTTTGGATGATCTGTCCATTGGTGAAAGTGGGGTGTTAAAGTCCCCTACTATGATTGTGTTGCTGTCGATTTCCCCTTTTATGGCTGTTAGTATTTGCCTTATGTATTGAGGTGCTCCTATGTTGGGTGCATAAATATTTACAATTGTTATACCTTCCTCTTGGATGGATCCCTTGATCATTATATAGTGTCCTTCTTTGTCTCTTGTAATAGTCTTTATTTATTTATTTGTTTTTTTTAACATCTTTATTGAAGTATAATTGCCTTACAATGGTGTGTTAGCTTCTGCTTTATAACAAAGTGAATCAGTTATACATATACAATATGTTCCCATTTCTCTTCCCTCTTGCATCTCCCTCCCTCCCACCCTCCCCATCCCATCCCTCTAGGTGGTCACAAAGCACCGAGCTGATCTCCCTGTGCTATGCGGCTGCTTCCCACTCGTTATCTATTTTACGTCTGGTAGTGTATATATGTCCATGACACTCTCTTACCCTGTCACATCTCACCCCACCCCCTCCCCATATCCTCAAGTCCATTCTCTAGTAGGTCTGTGTCTTTATTCCCGTCTTGCCACTAGGTTCTTCATGGCCTTTTTTTTTTTCCCCTTAGATTCCGTATATATGAGTTAGCATACTGTATTTGTTTTTCTCTTTCTGACTTACTTCACTCTGTATGACAGACTCTAACTCCATCCACCTCATTACAAATACCTCCATTTCATTTCTTTTTATGGCTGAGTAATATTCCATTGTATATATGTGCCACATCTTCTTTATCCATTCATCTGTCGATGGACATTTAGGTTGCTTCCATGTCCTGGCTATTGTAAATAGAGCTGCAATGAACATTTTGGTACATGACTCTTTTTGACCTATGGTTTTCTCAGGGTATATGCCCAGTAGTGGAATTGCTGGGTCGTATGGTAGTTCTATTTGTAGTTTTTTAAGGAACCTCCATACTGTTCTCCATAGTGGCTGTATCAATTTACATTCCCACCAACAGTTCAAGAGTGTTCCCTTTCCTCCACACCCTCTCCAGCATTTATTGTTTCTAGATTTTTTGATGATGGCCATTCTGACCGGTGTGAGATGATATTTCATTGTAGTTTTGATTTGCATTTCTCTAATGATTAATGATGTTGAGCATTCTTTCATGTGTCTGTAGGCCATCTGTATATCTTCTTTGGAGAAATGTCTATTTAGGTCTTCGGCCCATTTTTGGATTGGGTTGTTCGTTTTTTTGTTATTGAGCTGCCTGAGCTGCTTGTAAATCTTGGAGATTAATCCTTTGTCAGTTGCTTCATTTGCAAATATTTTCTTCCATTCTGATGGTTGTCTTTTGGTCTTGTTTATGGTTTCCTTTGCTGTGCAAAAGCTTGTAAGTTTCATTAGGTCCCATTTGTTTATTTGTGTTCTTATTTCCATTTCTCTGGGAGCTGGGTCAAAAAGAATCTTGCTGTGATGTATGTCATAGAGTGTTCTGCCTATGTTTTCCTCTAAGAGTTTGATAGTGTCTGCCCTTACACTTAGGTCTTTAATCCATTTTGAGTTTATTTTTGTGCATGGTGTCAGGGAGTGTTCTAATTTCATACTTTTACATGTACCTGTCCAATTTTCCCAGCACCACTTATTGAAGAGGCTGTCTTTTCTCCACTGTATATGCTTGCCTCCTTTATCAAAAATAAGGTGCCCATATGTGTGTGGGTTTATCTCTGGGCTTTCTATCCTGTTCCATTGATCTATATTTCTGTTTTTGTGCCAGTACCAAACTGTCTTGATTACTGAAGCTTTGTAATATAGTCTGAAGTCAGGGAGCCTGATTCCCCCAGCTCCATTTTTCGTTCTCAAGATTGCTTTGGCTATTCGGGGTCTTTTGTGTTTCCATACAAATTGTGAAATTTTTTGTTCTAGTTCTGTGAAAAATGCCAGTGGTAGTTTGATAGGGATTGCATTGAATCTGTAGATTGCTTTGGGTAGTAGAGTCATTTTCACAATGTTGATTCTTCCAATCCAGGAACATGGTATATCTCTCCATCTATTTGTACCATCTTTAATTTCTTTCATCAGTGTCTTATAATTTTCTGCATACAGGTCTTTTGTCTCCTTAGGTAGGTTTATTCCTAGATATTTTATTCTTTTTGTTGCAATGGTAAATGGGAGTGTTTTCTTAATTTCACTTTGAGATTTTTCGTCATTAGTGTATAGAATGCAAGAGATTTCTGTGCATTAATTTTGTATCCTGCTACTTTACCAAATTCATTGATTAGCTCTAGGAGTTTTCTGGTAGCACCTTTAGGATTCTCTATGTATAGTATCATGTCATCTGCAAATAGTGACAGCTTTACTTCTTCTTTTCCGATTTGGATTCCTTTTATTTCTTTGTCTTCTCTGATTGCTGTGGCTAACACTTCCAAAACTATGTTGAATAATAGTGGTGAGAGTGGGCAACCTTGTCTTGTTCCTGATCTTAGTGGAAATGGTTTCAGTTTTTCACCATTGAGGACAATGTTGGCTGTGGGTTTGTCATATATGGCCTTTATTATGTTGAGGAAAGTTCCCTCTATGCCTACTTTCTGCAGGGCTTTTATCATAAATGGGTGCTGAATTTTGTCGAAAGCTTTCTCTGCATCTATTGAGATGATCATATGGTTTTTCTCCTTCAATTTGTTAATATGATGTATCACATTGATTGATTTGCGTATATTGAAGAATCCTTGCATTCCTGGGATAAACCCCACTTGATCATGGTGTATGATCCTTTTAATGTGCTGTTGGATTCTGTTTGCTAGTATTTTGTTGAGGATTTTTGCATCTATGTTCATCAGTGATATTGGCCTGTAGTTTTCTTTCTTTGTGACATCTTTGTCTGGTTTTGGTATCAGGGTGATGGTGGCCTCGTAGAATGAGTTGGGGAGTGTTCCTCCGTCTGCAATATTTTGGAAGAGTTTGAGAAGGATAGGCGTTAGCTCTTCTCTAAATGTTTGATAGAATTCACCTGTGAAGCCATCTGGTCCTGGGCTTTTGTTTGTTGGAAGGTTTTTAATCACAGTTTCAATTTCAGTGCTTGTGATTGGTCTGTTCATATTTTCTATTTCTTCCTGGTTCAGTCTCGGCAGTTTGTGCATTTCTAAGAATCTGTCCATTTCTTCCAGGTTGTCCATTTTATTGGCACAGAGTTGCTTGTAGTAATCTCTCATGATCTTTTGTATTTCTGCAGTGTCAGTGGTTACTTCTCCTTTTTCATTTCTAATTCTATTGATCTGAGTCTTCTCCCTTTTTCTCTTGATGAGTCTGGCTAATGGTTTATCAATTTTGTTTATCTTCTCAAAGAACCAGCTTTTAGTTTCATTGATTTTTGCTATTGTTTCCTTCATTTCTTTTTCATTTATTTCTGACCTGATCTTTATAATTTCTTTCCTTCTGCTGGCTTTGGGGTTTTTTTGTTCTTCTTTCTCTAATTGCTTTAGGTGCAAGGTTAGGTTGTTTATTCGAGATGTTTCCTGTTTCTTGAGGTAGGCTTGTATTGCTATAAACTTCCCTCTTAGCACTGCTTTTGCTGCGTCCCATAGGTTTTGGGTCGTCGTATCTCCATTGTCATTTGTTTCTAGGTATGTTTTGATTTCCCCTTTGATTTCTTCAGTGATCACTTCGTTATTAAGTAATGTATTGTGTAGCCTCCATGTGTTTGTATTTTTTACAGATCTTTTCCTGTAATTGATATCTAGTCTCATAGCGTTGTGGTCGGAAAAGATACTTGATACGATTTCAATTTTCTTAAATTTACCAAGGCTTGATTTGTGCCCCAAGATATGATCTATCCTGGAGAATGTTCCATGAGCACTTGAGAAAAATGTGTATTCTGTTGTTTTTGGGTGGAATGTCCTATAAATATCAATTAAGTCCATCTTGTTTAATGTATCATTTAAAGCTTGTGTTTCCTTATTTATTTTCATTTTGGATGATCTGTCCATTGGTGAAAGTGGGGTGTTAAAGTCCCCTACTATGATTGTGTTGCTGTCGATTTCCCCTTTTATGGCTGTTAGTATTTGCCTTATGTATTGAGGTGCTCCTATGTTGGGTGCATAAATATTTACAATTGTTATACCTTCCTCTTGGATGGATCCCTTGATCATTATATAGTGTCCTTCTTTGTCTCTTGTAATAGTCTTTATTTATTTATTTGTTTTTTTTAACATCTTTATTGAAGTATAATTGCCTTACAATGGTGTGTTAGCTTCTGCTTTATAACAAAGTGAATCAGTTATACATATACAATATGTTCCCATTTCTCTTCCCTCTTGCATCTCCCTCCCTCCCACCCTCCCCATCCCATCCCTCTAGGTGGTCACAAAGCACCGAGCTGATCTCCCTGTGCTATGCGGCTGCTTCCCACTCGTTATCTATTTTACGTCTGGTAGTGTATATATGTCCATGACACTCTCTTACCCTGTCACATCTCACCCCACCCCCTCCCCATATCCTCAAGTCCATTCTCTAGTAGGTCTGTGTCTTTATTCCCGTCTTGCCACTAGGTTCTTCATGGCCTTTTTTTTTTTCCCCTTAGATTCCGTATATATGAGTTAGCATACTGTATTTGTTTTTCTCTTTCTGACTTACTTCACTCTGTATGACAGACTCTAACTCCATCCACCTCATTACAAATACCTCCATTTCATTTCTTTTTATGGCTGAGTAATATTCCATTGTATATATGTGCCACATCTTCTTTATCCATTCATCTGTCGATGGACATTTAGGTTGCTTCCATGTCCTGGCTATTGTAAATAGAGCTGCAATGAACATTTTGGTACATGACTCTTTTTGACCTATGGTTTTCTCAGGGTATATGCCCAGTAGTGGAATTGCTGGGTCGTATGGTAGTTCTATTTGTAGTTTTTTAAGGAACCTCCATACTGTTCTCCATAGTGGCTGTATCAATTTACATTCCCACCAACAGTTCAAGAGTGTTCCCTTTCCTCCACACCCTCTCCAGCATTTATTGTTTCTAGATTTTTTGATGATGGCCATTCTGACCGGTGTGAGATGATATTTCATTGTAGTTTTGATTTGCATTTCTCTAATGATTAATGATGTTGAGCATTCTTTCATGTGTCTGTAGGCCATCTGTATATCTTCTTTGGAGAAATGTCTATTTAGGTCTTCGGCCCATTTTTGGATTGGGTTGTTCGTTTTTTTGTTATTGAGCTGCCTGAGCTGCTTGTAAATCTTGGAGATTAATCCTTTGTCAGTTGCTTCATTTGCAAATATTTTCTTCCATTCTGATGGTTGTCTTTTGGTCTTGTTTATGGTTTCCTTTGCTGTGCAAAAGCTTGTAAGTTTCATTAGGTCCCATTTGTTTATTTGTGTTCTTATTTCCATTTCTCTGGGAGCTGGGTCAAAAAGAATCTTGCTGTGATGTATGTCATAGAGTGTTCTGCCTATGTTTTCCTCTAAGAGTTTGATAGTGTCTGCCCTTACACTTAGGTCTTTAATCCATTTTGAGTTTATTTTTGTGCATGGTGTCAGGGAGTGTTCTAATTTCATACTTTTACATGTACCTGTCCAATTTTCCCAGCACCACTTATTGAAGAGGCTGTCTTTTCTCCACTGTATATGCTTGCCTCCTTTATCAAAAATAAGGTGCCCATATGTGTGTGGGTTTATCTCTGGGCTTTCTATCCTGTTCCATTGATCTATATTTCTGTTTTTGTGCCAGTACCAAACTGTCTTGATTACTGAAGCTTTGTAATATAGTCTGAAGTCAGGGAGCCTGATTCCCCCAGCTCCATTTTTCGTTCTCAAGATTGCTTTGGCTATTCGGGGTCTTTTGTGTTTCCATACAAATTGTGAAATTTTTTGTTCTAGTTCTGTGAAAAATGCCAGTGGTAGTTTGATAGGGATTGCATTGAATCTGTAGATTGCTTTGGGTAGTAGAGTCATTTTCACAATGTTGATTCTTCCAATCCAGGAACATGGTATATCTCTCCATCTATTTGTACCATCTTTAATTTCTTTCATCAGTGTCTTATAATTTTCTGCATACAGGTCTTTTGTCTCCTTAGGTAGGTTTATTCCTAGATATTTTATTCTTTTTGTTGCAATGGTAAATGGGAGTGTTTTCTTAATTTCACTTTGAGATTTTTCGTCATTAGTGTATAGAATGCAAGAGATTTCTGTGCATTAATTTTGTATCCTGCTACTTTACCAAATTCATTGATTAGCTCTAGGAGTTTTCTGGTAGCACCTTTAGGATTCTCTATGTATAGTATCATGTCATCTGCAAATAGTGACAGCTTTACTTCTTCTTTTCCGATTTGGATTCCTTTTATTTCTTTGTCTTCTCTGATTGCTGTGGCTAACACTTCCAAAACTATGTTGAATAATAGTGGTGAGAGTGGGCAACCTTGTCTTGTTCCTGATCTTAGTGGAAATGGTTTCAGTTTTTCACCATTGAGGACAATGTTGGCTGTGGGTTTGTCATATATGGCCTTTATTATGTTGAGGAAAGTTCCCTCTATGCCTACTTTCTGCAGGGCTTTTATCATAAATGGGTGCTGAATTTTGTCGAAAGCTTTCTCTGCATCTATTGAGATGATCATATGGTTTTTCTCCTTCAATTTGTTAATATGATGTATCACATTGATTGATTTGCGTATATTGAAGAATCCTTGCATTCCTGGGATAAACCCCACTTGATCATGGTGTATGATCCTTTTAATGTGCTGTTGGATTCTGTTTGCTAGTATTTTGTTGAGGATTTTTGCATCTATGTTCATCAGTGATATTGGCCTGTAGTTTTCTTTCTTTGTGACATCTTTGTCTGGTTTTGGTATCAGGGTGATGGTGGCCTCGTAGAATGAGTTGGGGAGTGTTCCTCCGTCTGCAATATTTTGGAAGAGTTTGAGAAGGATAGGCGTTAGCTCTTCTCTAAATGTTTGATAGAATTCACCTGTGAAGCCATCTGGTCCTGGGCTTTTGTTTGTTGGAAGGTTTTTAATCACAGTTTCAATTTCAGTGCTTGTGATTGGTCTGTTCATATTTTCTATTTCTTCCTGGTTCAGTCTCGGCAGTTTGTGCATTTCTAAGAATCTGTCCATTTCTTCCAGGTTGTCCATTTTATTGGCACAGAGTTGCTTGTAGTAATCTCTCATGATCTTTTGTATTTCTGCAGTGTCAGTGGTTACTTCTCCTTTTTCATTTCTAATTCTATTGATCTGAGTCTTCTCCCTTTTTCTCTTGATGAGTCTGGCTAATGGTTTATCAATTTTGTTTATCTTCTCAAAGAACCAGCTTTTAGTTTCATTGATTTTTGCTATTGTTTCCTTCATTTCTTTTTCATTTATTTCTGACCTGATCTTTATAATTTCTTTCCTTCTGCTGGCTTTGGGGTTTTTTTGTTCTTCTTTCTCTAATTGCTTTAGGTGCAAGGTTAGGTTGTTTATTCGAGATGTTTCCTGTTTCTTGAGGTAGGCTTGTATTGCTATAAACTTCCCTCTTAGCACTGCTTTTGCTGCGTCCCATAGGTTTTGGGTCGTCGTATCTCCATTGTCATTTGTTTCTAGGTATTTTTTGATTTCCCCTTTGATTTCTTCAGTGATCACTTCGTTATTAAGTAATGTATTGTGTAGCCTCCATGTGTTTGGTATTTTTTACAGATCTTTTCCTGTAATTGATATCTAGTCTCATTAGCGTTGTGGTCGGAAAAGATACTTGATACGATTTCAATTTTCTTAAATTTACCAAGGCTTGATTTGTGCCCCAAGATATGATCTATCCTGGAGAATGTTCCATGAGCACTTGAGAAAATGTGTATTCTGTTGTTTTGGGTGGAATGTCCTATAAATATCAATTAAGTCCATCTTGTTTAATGTATCATTTAAAGCTTGTGTTTCCTTATTTATTTTCATTTTGGATGATCTGTCCATTGGTGAAAGTGGGGTGTTAAAGTCCCCTACTATGATTGTGTTGCTGTCGATTTCCCCTTTTATGGCTGTTAGTATTTGCCTTATGTATTGAGGTGCTCCTATGTTGGGTGCATAAATATTTACAATTGTTATACCTTCCTCTTGGATGGATCCCTTGATCATTATATAGTGTCCTTCTTTGTCTCTTGTAATAGTCTTTATTTATTTATTTGTTTTTTTTAACATCTTTATTGAAGTATAATTGCCTTACATGGTGTGTTAGCTCTGCTTTATAACAAAGTGAATCAGTTATACATATACAATATGTTCCCATTTCTCTTCCCTCTTGCATCTCCCTCCCTCCCACCCTCCCCATCCCATCCCTCTAGGTGGTCACAAAGCACCGAGCTGATCTCCCTGTGCTATGCGGCTGCTTCCCACTCGTTATCTATTTTACGTTTGGTAGTGTATATATGTCCATGACACTCTCTTACCCTGTCACATCTCACCCCACCCCCTCCCCATATCCTCAAGTCCATTCTCTAGTAGGTCTGTGTCTTTATTCCCGTCTTGCCACTAGGTTCTTCAGGCCTTTTTTTTTTTTTCCCTTAGATTCCGTATATATGAGTTAGCATACTGTATTTGTTTTTCTCTTTCTGACTTACTTCACTCTGTATGACAGACTCTAACTCCATCCACCTCATTACAAATACCTCCATTTCATTTCTTTTTATGGCTGGGTAATATTCCATTGTATATATGTGCCACATCTTCTTTATCCATTCATCTGTCGATGGACATTTAGGTTTGCTTCCATGTCCTGGCTATTGTAAATAGAGCTGCAATGAACATTTTGGTACATGACTCTTTTTGACCTATGGTTTCTCAGGGTATATGCCCAGTAGTGGGAATTGCTGGGTCGTATGGTTAGTTCTATTTGTAGTTTTTTAAGGAACCTCCATACTGTTCTCCATAGTGGCTGTATCAATTTACATTCCCACCAACAGTTCAAGAGTGTTCCCTTTCCTCCACACCCTCTCCAGCATTTATTGTTTCTAGATTTTTTGATGATGGCCATTCTGACCGGTGTGAGATGATATTTCATTGTAGTTTTGATTTGCATTTCTCTAATGATTAATGATGTTGAGCATTCTTTCATGTGTCTGTAGGCCATCTGTATATCTTCTTTGGAGAAATGTCTATTTAGGTCTTCGGCCCATTTTTGGATTGGGTTGTTCGTTTTTTTGTTATTGAGCTGCCTGAGCTGCTTGTAAATCTTGGAGATTAATCCTTTGTCAGTTGCTTCATTTGCAAATATTTTCTTCCATTCTGATGGTTGTCTTTTGGTCTTGTTTATGGTTTCCTTTGCTGTGCAAAAGCTTGTAAGTTTCATTAGGTCCCATTGTTTATTTGTGTTCTTATTTCCATTTCTCTGGGAGCTGGGTCAAAAAGAATCTTGCTGTGATGTATGTCATAGAGTGTTCTGCCTATGTTTTCCTCTAAGAGTTTGATAGTGTCTGCCCTTACACTTAGGTCTTTAATCCATTTTGAGTTTATTTTTGTGCATGGTGTCAGGGAGTGTTCTAATTTCATACTTTTACATGTACCTGTCCAATTTTCCCAGCACCACTTATTGAAGAGGCTGTCTTTTCTCCACTGTATATGCTTGCCTCCTTTATCAAAAATAAGGTGCCCATATGTGTGTGGGTTTATCTCTGGGCTTTCTATCCTGTTCCATTGATCTATATTTCTGTTTTTGTGCCAGTACCAAACTGTCTTGATTACTGAAGCTTTGTAATATAGTCTGAAGTCAGGGAGCCTGATTCCCCCAGCTCCATTTTTCGTTCTCAAGATTGCTTTGGCTATTCGGGGTCTTTTGTGTTTCCATACAAATTGTGAGAAATTTTTTGTTCTAGTTCTGTGAAAAATGCCAGTGGTAGTTTGATAGGGATTGCATTGAATCTGTAGATTGCTTTGGGTAGTAGAGTCATTTTCACAATGTTGATTCTTCCAATCCAGGAACATGGTATATCTCTCCATCTATTTGTACCATCTTTAATTTCTTTCATCAGTGTCTTATAATTTTCTGCATACAGGTCTTTTGTCTCCTTAGGTAGGTTTATTCCTAGATATTTTATTCTTTTTGTTGCAATGGTAAATGGGAGTGTTTTCTTAATTTCACTTTGAGATTTTTCGTCATTAGTGTATAGAATGCAAGAGATTTCTGTGCATTAATTTTGTATCCTGCTACTTTACCAAATTCATTGATTAGCTCTAGGAGTTTTCTGGTAGCACCTTTAGGATTCTCTATGTATAGTATCATGTCATCTGCAAATAGTGACAGCTTTACTTCTTCTTTTCCGATTTGGATTCCTTTTATTTCTTTGTCTTCTCTGATTGCTGTGGCTAACACTTCCAAAACTATGTTGAATAATAGTGGTGAGAGTGGGCAACCTTGTCTTGTTCCTGATCTTAGTGGAAATGGTTTCAGTTTTTCACCATTGAGGACAATGTTGGCTGTGGGTTTGTCATATATGGCCTTTATTATGTTGAGGAAAGTTCCCTCTATGCCTACTTTCTGCAGGGCTTTTATCATAAATGGGTGCTGAATTTTGTCGAAAGCTTTCTCTGCATCTATTGAGATGATCATATGGTTTTTCTCCTTCAATTTGTTAATATGATGTATCACATTGATTGATTTGCGTATATTGAAGAATCCTTGCATTCCTGGGATAAACCCCACTTGATCATGGTGTATGATCCTTTTAATGTGCTGTTGGATTCTGTTTGCTAGTATTTTGTTGAGGATTTTTGCATCTATGTTCATCAGTGATATTGGCCTGTAGTTTTCTTTCTTTGTGACATCTTTGTCTGGTTTTGGTATCAGGGTGATGGTGGCCTCGTAGAATGAGTTGGGGAGTGTTCCTCCGTCTGCAATATTTTGGAAGAGTTTGAGAAGGATAGGCGTTAGCTCTTCTCTAAATGTTTGATAGAATTCACCTGTGAAGCCATCTGGTCCTGGGCTTTTGTTTGTTGGAAGGTTTTTAATCACAGTTTCAATTTCAGTGCTTGTGATTGGTCTGTTCATATTTTCTATTTCTTCCTGGTTCAGTCTCGGCAGTTTGTGCATTTCTAAGAATCTGTCCATTTCTTCCAGGTTGTCCATTTTATTGGCACAGAGTTGCTTGTAGTAATCTCTCATGATCTTTTGTATTTCTGCAGTGTCAGTGGTTACTTCTCCTTTTTCATTTCTAATTCTATTGATCTGAGTCTTCTCCCTTTTTCTCTTGATGAGTCTGGCTAATGGTTTATCAATTTTGTTTATCTTCTCAAAGAACCAGCTTTTAGTTTCATTGATTTTTGCTATTGTTTCCTTCATTTCTTTTTCATTTATTTCTGACCTGATCTTTATAATTTCTTTCCTTCTGCTGGCTTTGGGGTTTTTTTGTTCTTCTTTCTCTAATTGCTTTAGGTGCAAGGTTAGGTTGTTTATTCGAGATGTTTCCTGTTTCTTGAGGTAGGCTTGTATTGCTATAAACTTCCCTCTTAGCACTGCTTTTGCTGCGTCCCATAGGTTTTGGGTCGTCGTATCTCCATTGTCATTTGTTTCTAGGTATTTTTTGATTTCCCCTTTGATTTCTTCAGTGATCACTTCGTTATTAAGTAATGTATTGTGTAGCCTCCATGTGTTTGTATTTTTTACAGATCTTTTCCTGTAATTGATATCTAGTCTCATAGCGTTGTGGTCGGAAAAGATACTTGATACGATTTCAATTTTCTTAAATTTACCAAGGCTTGATTTGTGCCCCAAGATATGATCTATCCTGGAGAATGTTCCATGAGCACTTGAGAAAAATGTGTATTCTGTTGTTTTTGGGTGGAATGTCCTATAAATATCAATTAAGTCCATCTTGTTTAATGTATCATTTAAAGCTTGTGTTTCCTTATTTATTTTCATTTTGGATGATCTGTCCATTGGTGAAAGTGGGGTGTTAAAGTCCCCTACTATGATTGTGTTGCTGTCGATTTCCCCTTTTATGGCTGTTAGTATTTGCCTTATGTATTGAGGTGCTCCTATGTTGGGTGCATAAATATTTACAATTGTTATACCTTCCTCTTGGATGGATCCCTTGATCATTATATAGTGTCCTTCTTTGTCTCTTGTAATAGTCTTTATTTATTTATTTGTTTTTTTTAACATCTTTATTGAAGTATAATTGCCTTACAATGGTGTGTTAGCTTCTGCTTTATAACAAAGTGAATCAGTTATACATATACAATATGTTCCCATTTCTCTTCCCTCTTGCATCTCCCTCCCTCCCACCCTCCCCATCCCATCCCTCTAGGTGGTCACAAAGCACCGAGCTGATCTCCCTGTGCTATGCGGCTGCTTCCCACTCGTTATCTATTTTACGTTTGGTAGTGTATATATGTCCATGACACTCTCTTACCCTGTCACATCTCACCCCACCCCCTCCCCATATCCTCAAGTCCATTCTCTAGTAGGTCTGTGTCTTTATTCCCGTCTTGCCACTAGGTTCTTCATGGCCTTTTTTTTTTTTTCCCTTAGATTCCGTATATATGAGTTAGCATACTGTATTTGTTTTTCTCTTTCTGACTTACTTCACTCTGTATGACAGACTCTAACTCCATCCACCTCATTACAAATACCTCCATTTCATTTCTTTTTATGGCTGGGTAATATTCCATTGTATATATGTGCCACATCTTCTTTATCCATTCATCTGTCGATGGACATTTAGGTTGCTTCCATGTCCTGGCTATTGTAAATAGAGCTGCAATGAACATTTTGGTACATGACTCTTTTTGACCTATGGTTTTCTCAGGGTATATGCCCAGTAGTGGAATTGCTGGGTCGTATGGTAGTTCTATTTGTAGTTTTTTAAGGAACCTCCATACTGTTCTCCATAGTGGCTGTATCAATTTACATTCCCACCAACAGTTCAAGAGTGTTCCCTTTCCTCCACACCCTCTCCAGCATTTATTGTTTCTAGATTTTTTGATGATGGCCATTCTGACCGGTGTGAGATGATATTTCATTGTAGTTTTGATTTGCATTTCTCTAATGATTAATGATGTTGAGCATTCTTTCATGTGTCTGTAGGCCATCTGTATATCTTCTTTGGAGAAATGTCTATTTAGGTCTTCGGCCCATTTTTGGATTGGGTTGTTCGTTTTTTTGTTATTGAGCTGCCTGAGCTGCTTGTAAATCTTGGAGATTAATCCTTTGTCAGTTGCTTCATTTGCAAATATTTTCTTCCATTCTGATGGTTGTCTTTTGGTCTTGTTTATGGTTTCCTTTGCTGTGCAAAAGCTTGTAAGTTTCATTAGGTCCCATTTGTTTATTTGTGTTCTTATTTCCATTTCTCTGGGAGCTGGGTCAAAAAGAATCTTGCTGTGATGTATGTCATAGAGTGTTCTGCCTATGTTTTCCTCTAAGAGTTTGATAGTGTCTGCCCTTACACTTAGGTCTTTAATCCATTTTGAGTTTATTTTTGTGCATGGTGTCAGGGAGTGTTCTAATTTCATACTTTTACATGTACCTGTCCAATTTTCCCAGCACCACTTATTGAAGAGGCTGTCTTTTCTCCACTGTATATGCTTGCCTCCTTTATCAAAAATAAGGTGCCCATATGTGTGTGGGTTTATCTCTGGGCTTTCTATCCTGTTCCATTGATCTATATTTCTGTTTTTGTGCCAGTACCAAACTGTCTTGATTACTGAAGCTTTGTAATATAGTCTGAAGTCAGGGAGCCTGATTCCCCCAGCTCCATTTTTCGTTCTCAAGATTGCTTTGGCTATTCGGGGTCTTTTGTGTTTCCATACAAATTGTGAAATTTTTTGTTCTAGTTCTGTGAAAAATGCCAGTGGTAGTTTGATAGGGATTGCATTGAATCTGTAGATTGCTTTGGGTAGTAGAGTCATTTTCACAATGTTGATTCTTCCAATCCAGGAACATGGTATATCTCTCCATCTATTTGTACCATCTTTAATTTCTTTCATCAGTGTCTTATAATTTTCTGCATACAGGTCTTTTGTCTCCTTAGGTAGGTTTATTCCTAGATATTTTATTCTTTTTGTTGCAATGGTAAATGGGAGTGTTTTCTTAATTTCACTTTGAGATTTTTCGTCATTAGTGTATAGAATGCAAGAGATTTCTGTGCATTAATTTTGTATCCTGCTACTTTACCAAATTCATTGATTAGCTCTAGGAGTTTTCTGGTAGCACCTTTAGGATTCTCTATGTATAGTATCATGTCATCTGCAAATAGTGACAGCTTTACTTCTTCTTTTCCGATTTGGATTCCTTTTATTTCTTTGTCTTCTCTGATTGCTGTGGCTAACACTTCCAAAACTATGTTGAATAATAGTGGTGAGAGTGGGCAACCTTGTCTTGTTCCTGATCTTAGTGGAAATGGTTTCAGTTTTTCACCATTGAGGACAATGTTGGCTGTGGGTTTGTCATATATGGCCTTTATTATGTTGAGGAAAGTTCCCTCTATGCCTACTTTCTGCAGGGCTTTTATCATAAATGGGTGCTGAATTTTGTCGAAAGCTTTCTCTGCATCTATTGAGATGATCATATGGTTTTTCTCCTTCAATTTGTTAATATGATGTATCACATTGATTGATTTGCGTATATTGAAGAATCCTTGCATTCCTGGGATAAACCCCACTTGATCATGGTGTATGATCCTTTTAATGTGCTGTTGGATTCTGTTTGCTAGTATTTTGTTGAGGATTTTTGCATCTATGTTCATCAGTGATATTGGCCTGTAGTTTTCTTTCTTTGTGACATCTTTGTCTGGTTTTGGTATCAGGGTGATGGTGGCCTCGTAGAATGAGTTGGGGAGTGTTCCTCCGTCTGCAATATTTTGGAAGAGTTTGAGAAGGATAGGCGTTAGCTCTTCTCTAAATGTTTGATAGAATTCACCTGTGAAGCCATCTGGTCCTGGGCTTTTGTTTGTTGGAAGGTTTTTAATCACAGTTTCAATTTCAGTGCTTGTGATTGGTCTGTTCATATTTTCTATTTCTTCCTGGTTCAGTCTCGGCAGTTTGTGCATTTCTAAGAATCTGTCCATTTCTTCCAGGTTGTCCATTTTATTGGCACAGAGTTGCTTGTAGTAATCTCTCATGATCTTTTGTATTTCTGCAGTGTCAGTGGTTACTTCTCCTTTTTCATTTCTAATTCTATTGATCTGAGTCTTCTCCCTTTTTCTCTTGATGAGTCTGGCTAATGGTTTATCAATTTTGTTTATCTTCTCAAAGAACCAGCTTTTAGTTTCATTGATTTTTGCTATTGTTTCCTTCATTTCTTTTTCATTTATTTCTGACCTGATCTTTATAATTTCTTTCCTTCTGCTGGCTTTGGGGTTTTTTTGTTCTTCTTTCTCTAATTGCTTTAGGTGCAAGGTTAGGTTGTTTATTCGAGATGTTTCCTGTTTCTTGAGGTAGGCTTGTATTGCTATAAACTTCCCTCTTAGCACTGCTTTTGCTGCGTCCCATAGGTTTTGGGTCGTCGTATCTCCATTGTCATTTGTTTCTAGGTATTTTTTGATTTCCCCTTTGATTTCTTCAGTGATCACTTCGTTATTAAGTAATGTATTGTGTAGCCTCCATGTGTTTGTATTTTTTACAGATCTTTTCCTGTAATTGATATCTAGTCTCATAGCGTTGTGGTCGGAAAAGATACTTGATACGATTTCAATTTTCTTAAATTTACCAAGGCTTGATTTGTGCCCCAAGATATGATCTATCCTGGAGAATGTTCCATGAGCACTTGAGAAAAATGTGTATTCTGTTGTTTTTGGGTGGAATGTCCTATAAATATCAATTAAGTCCATCTTGTTTAATGTATCATTTAAAGCTTGTGTTTCCTTATTTATTTTCATTTTGGATGATCTGTCCATTGGTGAAAGTGGGGTGTTAAAGTCCCCTACTATGATTGTGTTGCTGTCGATTTCCCCTTTTATGGCTGTTAGTATTTGCCTTATGTATTGAGGTGCTCCTATGTTGGGTGCATAAATATTTACAATTGTTATACCTTCCTCTTGGATGGATCCCTTGATCATTATATAGTGTCCTTCTTTGTCTCTTGTAATAGTCTTTATTTATTTATTTGTTTTTTTTAACATCTTTATTGAAGTATAATTGCCTTACAATGGTGTGTTAGCTTCTGCTTTATAACAAAGTGAATCAGTTATACATATACAATATGTTCCCATTTCTCTTCCCTCTTGCATCTCCCTCCCTCCCACCCTCCCCATCCCATCCCTCTAGGTGGTCACAAAGCACCGAGCTGATCTCCCTGTGCTATGCGGCTGCTTCCCACTCGTTATCTATTTTACGTTTGGTAGTGTATATATGTCCATGACACTCTCTTACCCTGTCACATCTCACCCCACCCCCTCCCCATATCCTCAAGTCCATTCTCTAGTAGGTCTGTGTCTTTATTCCCGTCTTGCCACTAGGTTCTTCATGGCCTTTTTTTTTTTTCCCTTAGATTCCGTATATATGAGTTAGCATACTGTATTTGTTTTTCTCTTTCTGACTTACTTCACTCTGTATGACAGACTCTAACTCCATCCACCTCATTACAAATACCTCCATTTCATTTCTTTTTATGGCTGGGTAATATTCCATTGTATATATGTGCCACATCTTCTTTATCCATTCATCTGTCGATGGACATTTAGGTTGCTTCCATGTCCTGGCTATTGTAAATAGAGCTGCAATGAACATTTTGGTACATGACTCTTTTTGACCTATGGTTTTCTCAGGGTATATGCCCAGTAGTGGAATTGCTGGGTCGTATGGTAGTTCTATTTGTAGTTTTTTAAGGAACCTCCATACTGTTCTCCATAGTGGCTGTATCAATTTACATTCCCACCAACAGTTCAAGAGTGTTCCCTTTCCTCCACACCCTCTCCAGCATTTATTGTTTCTAGATTTTTTGATGATGGCCATTCTGACCGGTGTGAGATGATATTTCATTGTAGTTTTGATTTGCATTTCTCTAATGATTAATGATGTTGAGCATTCTTTCATGTGTCTGTAGGCCATCTGTATATCTTCTTTGGAGAAATGTCTATTTAGGTCTTCGGCCCATTTTTGGATTGGGTTGTTCGTTTTTTTGTTATTGAGCTGCATGAGCTGCTTGTAAATCTTGGAGATTAATCCTTTGTCAGTTGCTTCATTTGCAAATATTTTCTTCCATTCTGATGGTTGTCTTTTGGTCTTGTTTATGGTTTCCTTTGCTGTGCAAAAGCTTGTAAGTTTCATTAGGTCCCATTTGTTTATTTGTGTTCTTATTTCCATTTCTCTGGGAGCTGGGTCAAAAAGAATCTTGCTGTGATGTATGTCATAGAGTGTTCTGCCTATGTTTTCCTCTAAGAGTTTGATAGTGTCTGCCCTTACACTTAGGTCTTTAATCCATTTTGAGTTTATTTTTGTGCATGGTGTCAGGGAGTGTTCTAATTTCATACTTTTACATGTACCTGTCCAATTTTCCCAGCACCACTTATTGAAGAGGCTGTCTTTTCTCCACTGTATATGCTTGCCTCCTTTATCAAAAATAAGGTGCCCATATGTGTGTGGGTTTATCTCTGGGCTTTCTATCCTGTTCCATTGATCTATATTTCTGTTTTTGTGCCAGTACCAAACTGTCTTGATTACTGAAGCTTTGTAATATAGTCTTAAGTCAGGGAGCCTGATTCCCCCAGCTCCATTTTTCGTTCTCAAGATTGCTTTGGCTATTCGGGGTCTTTTGTGTTTAAATACAAATTGTGAAATTTTTTGTTCTAGTTCTGTGAAAAATGCCAGTGGTAGTTTGATAGGGATTGCATTGAATCTGTAGATTGCTTTGGGTAGTAGAGTCATTTTCACAATGTTGATTCTTCCAATCCAGGAACATGGTATATCTCTCCATCTATTTGTATCATCTTTAATTTCTTTCATCAGTGTCTTATAATTTTCTGCATACAGGTCTTTTGTCTCCTTAGGTAGGTTTATTCCTAGATATTTTATTCTTTTTGTTGCAATGGTAAATGGGAGTGTTTTCTTAATTTCACTTTGAGATTTTTCGTCATTAGTGTATAGAATGCAAGAGATTTCTGTGCATTAATTTTGTATCCTGCTACTTTACCAAATTCATTGATTAGCTCTAGGAGTTTTCTGGTAGCACCTTTAGGATTCTCTATGTATAGTATCATGTCATCTGCAAATAGTGACAGCTTTACTTCTTCTTTTCCGATTTGGATTCCTTTTATTTCTTTGTCTTCTCTGATTGCTGTGGCTAACACTTCCAAAACTATGTTGAATAATAGTGGTGAGAGTGGGCAACCTTGTCTTGTTCCTGATCTTAGTGGAAATGGTTTCAGTTTTTCACCATTGAGGACAATGTTGGCTGTGGGTTTGTCATATATGGCCTTTATTATGTTGAGGAAAGTTCCCTCTATGCCTACTTTCTGCAGGGCTTTTATCATAAATGGGTGCTGAATTTTGTCGAAAGCTTTCTCTGCATCTATTGAGATGATCATATGGTTTTTCTCCTTCAATTTGTTAATATGATGTATCACATTGATTGATTTGCGTATATTGAAGAATCCTTGCATTCCTGGGATAAACCCCACTTGATCATGGTGTATGATCCTTTTAATGTGTTGTTGGATTCTGTTTGCTAGTATTTTGTTGAGGATTTTTGCATCTATGTTCATCAGTGATATTGGCCTGTAGTTTTCTTTCTTTGTGACATCTTTGTCTGGTTTTGGTATCAGGGTGATGGTGGCCTCGTAGAATGAGTTGGGGAGTGTTCCTCCGTCTGCAATATTTTGGAAGAGTTTGAGAAGGATAGGTGTTAGCTCTTCTCTAAATGTTTGATAGAATTCACCTGTGAAGCCGTCTTGTCCTGGGCTTTTGTTTGTTGGAAGGTTTGTAATCACAGTTTCAATTTCAGTGCTTGTGATTGGTCTGTTCATATTTTCTATTTCTTCCTGGTTCAGTCTCGGCAGTTTGTGCATTTCTAAGAATCTGTCCATTTCTTCCAGGTTGTCCATTTTATTGGCACAGAGTTGCTTGTAGTAATCTCTCATGATCTTTTGTATTTCTGCAGTGTCAGTGGTTACTTCTCCTTTTTCATTTCTAATTCTATTGATCTGAGTCTTCTCCCTTTTTCTCTTGATGAGTCTGGCTAATGGTTTATCAATTTTGTTTATCTTCTCAAAGAACCAGCTTTTAGTTTCATTGATTTTTGCTATTGTTTCCTTCATTTCTTTTTCATTTATTTCTGACCTGATCTTTATAATTTCTTTCCTTCTGCTGGCTTTGGGGTTTTTTTGTTCTTCTTTCTCTAATTGCTTTAGGTGCAAGGTTAGGTTGTTTATTCGAGATGTTTCCTGTTTCTTGAGGTAGGCTTGTATTGCTATAAACTTCCCTCTTAGCACTGCTTTTGCTGCGTCCCATAGGTTTTGGGTCGTCGTATCTCCATTGTCATTTGTTTCTAGGTATTTTTTGATTTCCCCTTTGATTTCTTCAGTGATCACTTCGTTATTAAGTAATGTATTGTGTAGCCTCCATGTGTTTGTATTTTTTACAGATCTTTTCCTGTAATTGATATCTAGTCTCATAGCGTTGTGGTCGGAAAAGATACTTGATACGATTTCAATTTTCTTAAATTTACCAAGGCTTGATTTGTGCCCCAAGATATGATCTATCCTGGAGAATGTTCCATGAGCACTTGAGAAAAATGTGTATTCTGTTGTTTTTGGGTGGAATGTCCTATAAATATCAATTAAGTCCATCTTGTTTAATGTATCATTTAAAGCTTGTGTTTCCTTATTTATTTTCATTTTGGATGATCTGTCCATTGGTGAAAGTGGGGTGTTAAAGTCCCCTACTATGATTGTGTTGCTGTCGATTTCCCCTTTTATGGCTGTTAGTATTTGCCTTATGTATTGAGGTGCTCCTATGTTGGGTGCATAAATATTTACAATTGTTATACCTTCCTCTTGGATGGATCCCTTGATCATTATATAGTGTCCTTCTTTGTCTCTTGTAATAGTTTTTATTTATTTATTTGTTTTTTTTAACATCTTTATTGAAGTATAATTGCCTTACAATGGTGTGTTAGCTTCTGCTTTATAACAAAGTGAATCAGTTATACATATACAATATGTTCCCATTTCTCTTCCCTCTTGCATCTCCCTCCCTCCCACCCTCCCCATCCCATCCCTCTAGGTGGTCACAAAGCACCGAGCTGATCTCCCTGTGCTATGCGGCTGCTTCCCACTCGTTATCTATTTTACGTTTGGTAGTGTATATATGTCCATGACACTCTCTTACCCTGTCACATCTCACCCCACCCCCTCCCCATATCCTCAAGTCCATTCTCTAGTAGGTCTGTGTCTTTATTCCCGTCTTGCCACTAGGTTCTTCATGGCCTTTTTTTTTTTTCCCTTAGATTCCGTATATATGAGTTAGCATACTGTATTTGTTTTTCTCTTTCTGACTTACTTCACTCTGTATGACAGACTCTAACTCCATCCACCTCATTACAAATACCTCCATTTCATTTCTTTTTATGGCTGGGTAATATTCCATTGTATATATGTGCCACATCTTCTTTATCCATTCATCTGTCGATGGACATTTAGGTTGCTTCCATGTCCTGGCTATTGTAAATAGAGCTGCAATGAACATTTTGGTACATGACTCTTTTTGACCTATGGTTTTCTCAGGGTATATGCCCAGTAGTGGAATTGCTGGGTCGTATGGTAGTTCTATTTGTAGTTTTTTAAGGAACCTCCATACTGTTCTCCATAGTGGCTGTATCAATTTACATTCCCACCAACAGTTCAAGAGTGTTCCCTTTCCTCCACACCCTCTCCAGCATTTATTGTTTCTAGATTTTTTGATGATGACCATTCTGACCGGTGTGAGATGATATTTCATTGTAGTTTTGATTTGCATTTCTCTAATGATTAATGATGTTGAGCATTCTTTCATGTGTCTGTAGGCCATCTGTATATCTTCTTTGGAGAAATGTCTATTTAGGTCTTCGGCCCATTTTTGGATTGGGTTGTTCGTTTTTTTGTTATTGAGCTGCATGAGCTGCTTGTAAATCTTGGAGATTAATCCTTTGTCAGTTGCTTCATTTGCAAATATTTTCTTCCATTCTGATGGTTGTCTTTTGGTCTTGTTTATGGTTTCCTTTGCTGTGCAAAAGCTTGTAAGTTTCATTAGGTCCCATTTGTTTATTTGTGTTCTTATTTCCATTTCTCTGGGAGCTGGGTCAAAAAGAATCTTGCTGTGATGTATGTCATAGAGTGTTCTGCCTATGTTTTCCTCTAAGAGTTTGATAGTGTCTGCCCTTACACTTAGGTCTTTAATCCATTTTGAGTTTATTTTTGTGCATGGTGTCAGGGAGTGTTCTAATTTCATACTTTTACATGTACCTGTCCAATTTTCCCAGCACCACTTATTGAAGAGGCTGTCTTTTCTCCACTGTATATGCTTGCCTCCTTTATCAAAAATAAGGTGCCCATATGTGTGTGGGTTTATCTCTGGGCTTTCTATCCTGTTCCATTGATCTATATTTCTGTTTTTGTGCCAGTACCAAACTGTCTTGATTACTGAAGCTTTGTAATATAGTCTGAAGTCAGGGAGCCTGATTCCCCCAGCTCCATTTTTCGTTCTCAAGATTGCTTTGGCTATTCGGGGTCTTTTGTGTTTCCATACAAATTGTGAAATTTTTTGTTCTAGTTCTGTGAAAAATGCCAGTGGTAGTTTGATAGGGATTGCATTGAATCTGTAGATTGCTTTGGGTAGTAGAGTCATTTTCACAATGTTGATTCTTCCAATCCAGGAACATGGTATATCTCTCCATCTATTTGTATCATCTTTAATTTCTTTCATCAGTGTCTTATAATTTTCTGCATACAGGTCTTTTGTCTCCTTAGGTAGGTTTATTCCTAGATATTTTATTCTTTTTGTTGCAATGGTAAATGGGAGTGTTTTCTTAATTTCACTTTGAGATTTTTCGTCATTAGTGTATAGAATGCAAGAGATTTCTGTGCATTAATTTTGTATCCTGCTACTTTACCAAATTCATTGATTAGCTCTAGGAGTTTTCTGGTAGCACCTTTAGGATTCTCTATGTATAGTATCATGTCATCTGCAAATAGTGACAGCTTTACTTCTTCTTTTCCGATTTGGATTCCTTTTATTTCTTTGTCTTCTCTGATTGCTGTGGCTAACACTTCCAAAACTATGTTGAATAATAGTGGTGAGAGTGGGCAACCTTGTCTTGTTCCTGATCTTAGTGGAAATGGTTTCAGTTTTTCACCATTGAGGACAATGTTGGCTGTGGGTTTGTCATATATGGCCTTTATTATGTTGAGGAAAGTTCCCTCTATGCCTACTTTCTGCAGGGCTTTTATCATAAATGGGTGCTGAATTTTGTCGAAAGCTTTCTCTGCATCTATTGAGATGATCATATGGTTTTTCTCCTTCAATTTGTTAATATGATGTATCACATTGATTGATTTGCGTATATTGAAGAATCCTTGCATTCCTGGGATAAACCCCACTTGATCATGGTGTATGATCCTTTTAATGTGTTGTTGGATTCTGTTTGCTAGTATTTTGTTGAGGATTTTTGCATCTATGTTCATCAGTGATATTGGCCTGTAGTTTTCTTTCTTTGTGACATCTTTGTCTGGTTTTGGTATCAGGGTGATGGTGGCCTCGTAGAATGAGTTGGGGAGTGTTCCTCCGTCTGCAATATTTTGGAAGAGTTTGAGAAGGATAGGCGTTAGCTCTTCTCTAAATGTTTGATAGAATTCACCTGTGAAGCCATCTGGTCCTGGGCTTTTGTTTGTTGGAAGGTTTTTAATCACAGTTTCAATTTCAGTGCTTGTGATTGGTCTGTTCATATTTTCTATTTCTTCCTGGTTCAGTCTCGGCAGTTTGTGCATTTCTAAGAATCTGTCCATTTCTTCCAGGTTGTCCATTTTATTGGCACAGAGTTGCTTGTAGTAATCTCTCATGATCTTTTGTATTTCTGCAGTGTCAGTGGTTACTTCTCCTTTTTCATTTCTAATTCTATTGATCTGAGTCTTCTCCCTTTTTCTCTTGATGAGTCTGGCTAATGGTTTATCAATTTTGTTTATCTTCTCAAAGAACCAGCTTTTAGTTTCATTGATTTTTGCTATTGTTTCCTTCATTTCTTTTTCATTTATTTCTGACCTGATCTTTATAATTTCTTTCCTTCTGCTGGCTTTGGGGTTTTTTTGTTCTTCTTTCTCTAATTGCTTTAGGTGCAAGGTTAGGTTGTTTATTCGAGATGTTTCCTGTTTCTTGAGGTAGGCTTGTATTGCTATAAACTTCCCTCTTAGCACTGCTTTTGCTGCGTCCCATAGGTTTTGGGTCGTCGTATCTCCATTGTCATTTGTTTCTAGGTATTTTTTGATTTCCCCTTTGATTTCTTCAGTGATCACTTCGTTATTAAGTAATGTATTGTGTAGCCTCCATGTGTTTGTATTTTTTACAGATCTTTTCCTGTAATTGATATCTAGTCTCATAGCGTTGTGGTCGGAAAAGATACTTGATACGATTTCAATTTTCTTAAATTTACCAAGGCTTGATTTGTGCCCCAAGATATGATCTATCCTGGAGAATGTTCCATGAGCACTTGAGAAAAATGTGTATTCTGTTGTTTTTGGGTGGAATGTCCTATAAATATCAATTAAGTCCATCTTGTTTAATGTATCATTTAAAGCTTGTGTTTCCTTATTTATTTTCATTTTGGATGATCTGTCCATTGGTGAAAGTGGGGTGTTAAAGTCCCCTACTATGATTGTGTTGCTGTCGATTTCCCCTTTTATGGCTGTTAGTATTTGCCTTATGTATTGAGGTGCTCCTATGTTGGGTGCATAAATATTTACAATTGTTATACCTTCCTCTTGGATGGATCCCTTGATCATTATATAGTGTCCTTCTTTGTCTCTTGTAATAGTCTTTATTTATTTATTTGTTTTTTTTAACATCTTTATTGAAGTATAATTGCCTTACAATGGTGTGTTAGCTTCTGCTTTATAACAAAGTGAATCAGTTATACATATACAATATGTTCCCATTTCTCTTCCCTCTTGCATCTCCCTCCCTCCCACCCTCCCCATCCCATCCCTGTAGGTGGTCACAAAGCACCGAGCTGATCTCCCTGTGCTATGCGGCTGCTTCCCACTCGTTATCTATTTTACGTTTGGTAGTGTATATATGTCCATGACACTCTCTTACCCTGTCACATCTCACCCCACCCCCTCCCCATATCCTCAAGTCCATTCTCTAGTAGGTCTGTGTCTTTATTCCCGTCTTGCCACTAGGTTCTTCATGGCCTTTTTTTTTTTTCCCTTAGATTCCGTATATATGAGTTAGCATACTGTATTTGTTTTTCTCTTTCTGACTTACTTCACTCTGTATGACAGACTCTAACTCCATCCACCTCATTACAAATACCTCCATTTCATTTCTTTTTATGGCTGGGTAATATTCCATTGTATATATGTGCCACATCTTCTTTATCCATTCATCTGTCGATGGACATTTAGGTTGCTTCCATGTCCTGGCTATTGTAAATAGAGCTGCAATGAACATTTTGGTACATGACTCTTTTTGACCTATGGTTTTCTCAGGGTATATGCCCAGTAGTGGAATTGCTGGGTCGTATGGTAGTTCTATTTGTAGTTTTTTAAGGAACCTCCATACTGTTCTCCATAGTGGCTGTATCAATTTACATTCCCACCAACAGTTCAAGAGTGTTCCCTTTCCTCCACACCCTCTCCAGCATTTATTGTTTCTAGATTTTTTGATGATGGCCATTCTGACCGGTGTGAGATGATATTTCATTGTAGTTTTGATTTGCATTTCTCTAATGATTAATGATGTTGAGCATTCTTTCATGTGTCTGTAGGCCATCTGTATATCTTCTTTGGAGAAATGTCTATTTAGGTCTTCGGCCCATTTTTGGATTGGGTTGTTCGTTTTTTTGTTATTGAGCTGCCTGAGCTGCTTGTAAATCTTGGAGATTAATCCTTTGTCAGTTGCTTCATTTGCAAATATTTTCTTCCATTCTGATGGTTGTCTTTTGGTCTTGTTTATGGTTTCCTTTGCTGTGCAAAAGCTTGTAAGTTTCATTAGGTCCCATTTGTTTATTTGTGTTCTTATTTCCATTTCTCTGGGAGCTGGGTCAAAAAGAATCTTGCTGTGATGTATGTCATAGAGTGTTCTGCCTATGTTTTCCTCTAAGAGTTTGATAGTGTCTGCCCTTACACTTAGGTCTTTAATCCATTTTGAGTTTATTTTTGTGCATGGTGTCAGGGAGTGTTCTAATTTCATACTTTTACATGTACCTGTCCAATTTTCCCAGCACCACTTATTGAAGAGGCTGTCTTTTCTCCACTGTATATGCTTGCCTCCTTTATCAAAAATAAGGTGCCCATATGTGTGTGGGTTTATCTCTGGGCTTTCTATCCTGTTCCATTGATCTATATTTCTGTTTTTGTGCCAGTACCAAACTGTCTTGATTACTGAAGCTTTGTAATATAGTCTTAAGTCAGGGAGCCTGATTCCCCCAGCTCCATTTTTCGTTCTCAAGATTGCTTTGGCTATTCGGGGTCTTTTGTGTTTCCATACAAATTGTGAAATTTTTTGTTCTAGTTCTGTGAAAAATGCCAGTGGTAGTTTGATAGGGATTGCATTGAATCTGTAGATTGCTTTGGGTAGTAGAGTCATTTTCACAATGTTGATTCTTCCAATCCAGGAACATGGTATATCTCTCCATCTATTTGTATCATCTTTAATTTCTTTCATCAGTGTCTTATAATTTTCTGCATACAGGTCTTTTGTCTCCTTAGGTAGGTTTATTCCTAGATATTTTATTCTTTTTGTTGCAATGGTAAATGGGAGTGTTTTCTTAATTTCACTTTGAGATTTTTCGTCATTAGTGTATAGAATGCAAGAGATTTCTGTGCATTAATTTTGTATCCTGCTACTTTACCAAATTCATTGATTAGCTCTAGGAGTTTTCTGGTAGCATCTTTAGGATTCTCTATGTATAGTATCATGTCATCTGCAAATAGTGACAGCTTTACTTCTTCTTTTCCGATTTGGATTCCTTTTATTTCTTTGTCTTCTCTGATTGCTGTGGCTAACACTTCCAAAACTATGTTGAATAATAGTGGTGAGAGTGGGCAACCTTGTCTTGTTCCTGATCTTAGTGGAAATGGTTTCAGTTTTTCACCATTGAGGACAATGTTGGCTGTGGGTTTGTCATATATGGCCTTTATTATGTTGAGGAAAGTTCCCTCTATGCCTACTTTCTGCAGGGCTTTTATCATAAATGGGTGCTGAATTTTGTCGAAAGCTTTCTCTGCATCTATTGAGATGATCATATGGTTTTTCTCCTTCAATTTGTTAATATGATGTATCACATTGATTGATTTGCGTATATTGAAGAATCCTTGCATTCCTGGGATAAACCCCACTTGATCATGGTGTATGATCCTTTTAATGTGTTGTTGGATTCTGTTTGCTAGTATTTTGTTGAGGATTTTTGCATCTATGTTCATCAGTGATATTGGCCTGTAGTTTTCTTTCTTTGTGACATCTTTGTCTGGTTTTGGTATCAGGGTGATGGTGGCCTCGTAGAATGAGTTGGGGAGTGTTCCTCCGTCTGCAATATTTTGGAAGAGTTTGAGAAGGATAGGTGTTAGCTCTTCTCTAAATGTTTGATAGAATTCACCTGTGAAGCCATCTGGTCCTGGGCTTTTGTTTGTTGGAAGGTTTTTAATCACAGTTTCAATTTCAGTGCTTGTGATTGGTCTGTTCATATTTTCTATTTCTTCCTGGTTCAGTCTCGGCAGTTTGTGCATTTCTAAGAATCTGTCCATTTCTTCCAGGTTGTCCATTTTATTGGCACAGAGTTGCTTGTAGTAATCTCTCATGATCTTTTGTATTTCTGCAGTGTCAGTGGTTACTTCTCCTTTTTCATTTCTAATTCTATTGATCTGAGTCTTCTCCCTTTTTCTCTTGATGAGTCTGGCTAATGGTTTATCAATTTTGTTTATCTTCTCAAAGAACCAGCTTTTAGTTTCATTGATTTTTGCTATTGTTTCCTTCATTTCTTTTTCATTTATTTCTGACCTGATCTTTATAATTTCTTTCCTTCTGCTGGCTTTGGGGTTTTTTTGTTCTTCTTTCTCTAATTGCTTTAGGTGCAAGGTTAGGTTGTTTATTCGAGATGTTTCCTGTTTCTTGAGGTAGGCTTGTATTGCTATAAACTTCCCTCTTAGCACTGCTTTTGCTGCGTCCCATAGGTTTTGGGTCGTCGTATCTCCATTGTCATTTGTTTCTAGGTATTTTTTGATTTCCCCTTTGATTTCTTCAGTGATCACTTCGTTATTAAGTAATGTATTGTGTAGCCTCCATGTGTTTGTATTTTTTACAGATCTTTTCCTGTAATTGATATCTAGTCTCATAGCGTTGTGGTCGGAAAAGATACTTGATACGATTTCAATTTTCTTAAATTTACCAAGGCTTGATTTGTGCCCCAAGATATGATCTATCCTGGAGAATGTTCCATGAGCACTTGAGAAAAATGTGTATTCTGTTGTTTTTGGGTGGAATGTCCTATAAATATCAATTAAGTCCATCTTGTTTAATGTATCATTTAAAGCTTGTGTTTCCTTATTTATTTTCATTTTGGATGATCTGTCCATTGGTGAAAGTGGGGTGTTAAAGTCCCCTACTATGATTGTGTTGCTGTCGATTTCCCCTTTTATGGCTGTTAGTATTTGCCTTATGTATTGAGGTGCTCCTATGTTGGGTGCATAAATATTTACAATTGTTATACCTTCCTCTTGGATGGATCCCTTGATCATTATATAGTGTCCTTCTTTGTCTCTTGTAATAGTCTTTATTTATTTATTTGTTTTTTTTAACATCTTTATTGAAGTATAATTGCCTTACAATGGTGTGTTAGCTTCTGCTTTATAACAAAGTGAATCAGTTATACATATACAATATGTTCCCATTTCTCTTCCCTCTTGCATCTCCCTCCCTCCCACCCTCCCCATCCCATCCCTCTAGGTGGTCACAAAGCACCGAGCTGATCTCCCTGTGCTATGCGGCTGCTTCCCACTCGTTATCTATTTTACGTTTGGTAGTGTATATATGTCCATGACACTCTCTTACCCTGTCACATCTCACCCCACCCCCTCCCCATATCCTCAAGTCCATTCTCTAGTAGGTCTGTGTCTTTATTCCCGTCTTGCCACTAGGTTCTTCATGGCCTTTTTTTTTTTTCCCTTAGATTCCGTATATATGAGTTAGCATACTGTATTTGTTTTTCTCTTTCTGACTTACTTCACTCTGTATGACAGACTCTAACTCCATCCACCTCATTACAAATACCTCCATTTCATTTCTTTTTATGGCTGGGTAATATTCCATTGTATATATGTGCCACATCTTCTTTATCCATTCATCTGTCGATGGACATTTAGGTTGCTTCCATGTCCTGGCTATTGTAAATAGAGCTGCAATGAACATTTTGGTACATGACTCTTTTTGACCTATGGTTTTCTCAGGGTATATGCCCAGTAGTGGAATTGCTGGGTCGTATGGTAGTTCTATTTGTAGTTTTTTAAGGAACCTCCATACTGTTCTCCATAGTGGCTGTATCAATTTACATTCCCACCAACAGTTCAAGAGTGTTCCCTTTCCTCCACACCCTCTCCAGCATTTATTGTTTCTAGATTTTTTGATGATGGCCATTCTGACCGGTGTGAGATGATATTTCATTGTAGTTTTGATTTGCATTTCTCTAATGATTAATGATGTTGAGCATTCTTTCATGTGTCTGTAGGCCATCTGTATATCTTCTTTGGAGAAATGTCTATTTAGGTCTTCGGCCCATTTTTGGATTGGGTTGTTCGTTTTTTTGTTATTGAGCTGCCTGAGCTGCTTGTAAATCTTGGAGATTAATCCTTTGTCAGTTGCTTCATTTGCAAATATTTTCTTCCATTCTGATGGTTGTCTTTTGGTCTTGTTTATGGTTTCCTTTGCTGTGCAAAAGCTTGTAAGTTTCATTAGGTCCCATTTGTTTATTTGTGTTCTTATTTCCATTTCTCTGGGAGCTGGGTCAAAAAGAATCTTGCTGTGATGTATGTCATAGAGTGTTCTGCCTATGTTTTCCTCTAAGAGTTTGATAGTGTCTGCCCTTACACTTAGGTCTTTAATCCATTTTGAGTTTATTTTTGTGCATGGTGTCAGGGAGTGTTCTAATTTCATACTTTTACATGTACCTGTCCAATTTTCCCAGCACCACTTATTGAAGAGGCTGTCTTTTCTCCACTGTATATGCTTGCCTCCTTTATCAAAAATAAGGTGCCCATATGTGTGTGGGTTTATCTCTGGGCTTTCTATCCTGTTCCATTGATCTATATTTCTGTTTTTGTGCCAGTACCAAACTGTCTTGATTACTGAAGCTTTGTAATATAGTCTTAAGTCAGGGAGCCTGATTCCCCCAGCTCCATTTTTCGTTCTCAAGATTGCTTTGGCTATTCGGGGTCTTTTGTGTTTCCATACAAATTGTGAAATTTTTTGTTCTAGTTCTGTGAAAAATGCCAGTGGTAGTTTGATAGGGATTGCATTGAATCTGTAGATTGCTTTGGGTAGTAGAGTCATTTTCACAATGTTGATTCTTCCAATCCAGGAACATGGTATATCTCTCCATCTATTTGTATCATCTTTAATTTCTTTCATCAGTGTCTTATAATTTTCTGCATACAGGTCTTTTGTCTCCTTAGGTAGGTTTATTCCTAGATATTTTATTCTTTTTGTTGCAATGGTAAATGGGAGTGTTTTCTTAATTTCACTTTGAGATTTTTCGTCATTAGTGTATAGAATGCAAGAGATTTCTGTGCATTAATTTTGTATCCTGCTACTTTACCAAATTCATTGATTAGCTCTAGGAGTTTTCTGGTAGCATCTTTAGGATTCTCTATGTATAGTATCATGTCATCTGCAAATAGTGACAGCTTTACTTCTTCTTTTCCGATTTGGATTCCTTTTATTTCTTTGTCTTCTCTGATTGCTGTGGCTAACACTTCCAAAACTATGTTGAATAATAGTGGTGAGAGTGGGCAACCTTGTCTTGTTCCTGATCTTAGTGGAAATGGTTTCAGTTTTTCACCATTGAGGACAATGTTGGCTGTGGGTTTGTCATATATGGCCTTTATTATGTTGAGGAAAGTTCCCTCTATGCCTACTTTCTGCAGGGCTTTTATCATAAATGGGTGCTGAATTTTGTCGAAAGCTTTCTCTGCATCTATTGAGATGATCATATGGTTTTTCTCCTTCAATTTGTTAATATGATGTATCACATTGATTGATTTGCGTATATTGAAGAATCCTTGCATTCCTGGGATAAACCCCACTTGATCATGGTGTATGATCCTTTTAATGTGTTGTTGGATTCTGTTTGCTAGTATTTTGTTGAGGATTTTTGCATCTATGTTCATCAGTGATATTGGCCTGTAGTTTTCTTTCTTTGTGACATCTTTGTCTGGTTTTGGTATCAGGGTGATGGTGGCCTCGTAGAATGAGTTGGGGAGTGTTCCTCCGTCTGCAATATTTTGGAAGAGTTTGAGAAGGATAGGTGTTAGCTCTTCTCTAAATGTTTGATAGAATTCACCTGTGAAGCCATCTGGTCCTGGGCTTTTGTTTGTTGGAAGGTTTTTAATCACAGTTTCAATTTCAGTGCTTGTGATTGGTCTGTTCATATTTTCTATTTCTTCCTGGTTCAGTCTCGGCAGTTTGTGCATTTCTAAGAATCTGTCCATTTCTTCCAGGTTGTCCATTTTATTGGCACAGAGTTGCTTGTAGTAATCTCTCATGATCTTTTGTATTTCTGCAGTGTCAGTGGTTACTTCTCCTTTTTCATTTCTAATTCTATTGATCTGAGTCTTCTCCCTTTTTCTCTTGATGAGTCTGGCTAATGGTTTATCAATTTTGTTTATCTTCTCAAAGAACCAGCTTTTAGTTTCATTGATTTTTGCTATTGTTTCCTTCATTTCTTTTTCATTTATTTCTGACCTGATCTTTATAATTTCTTTCCTTCTGCTGGCTTTGGGGTTTTTTTGTTCTTCTTTCTCTAATTGCTTTAGGTGCAAGGTTAGGTTGTTTATTCGAGATGTTTCCTGTTTCTTGAGGTAGGCTTGTATTGCTATAAACTTCCCTCTTAGCACTGCTTTTGCTGCGTCCCATAGGTTTTGGGTCGTCGTATCTCCATTGTCATTTGTTTCTAGGTATTTTTTGATTTCCCCTTTGATTTCTTCAGTGATCACTTCGTTATTAAGTAATGTATTGTGTAGCCTCCATGTGTTTGTATTTTTTACAGATCTTTTCCTGTAATTGATATCTAGTCTCATAGCGTTGTGGTCGGAAAAGATACTTGATACGATTTCAATTTTCTTAAATTTACCAAGGCTTGATTTGTGCCCCAAGATATGATCTATCCTGGAGAATGTTCCATGAGCACTTGAGAAAAATGTGTATTCTGTTGTTTTTGGGTGGAATGTCCTATAAATATCAATTAAGTCCATCTTGTTTAATGTATCATTTAAAGCTTGTGTTTCCTTATTTATTTTCATTTTGGATGATCTGTCCATTGGTGAAAGTGGGGTGTTAAAGTCCCCTACTATGATTGTGTTGCTGTCGATTTCCCCTTTTATGGCTGTTAGTATTTGCCTTATGTATTGAGGTGCTCCTATGTTGGGTGCATAAATATTTACAATTGTTATACCTTCCTCTTGGATGGATCCCTTGATCATTATATAGTGTCCTTCTTTGTCTCTTGTAATAGTCTTTATTTATTTATTTGTTTTTTTTAACATCTTTATTGAAGTATAATTGCCTTACAATGGTGTGTTAGCTTCTGCTTTATAACAAAGTGAATCAGTTATACATATACAATATGTTCCCATTTCTCTTCCCTCTTGCATCTCCCTCCCTCCCACCCTCCCCATCCCATCCCTCTAGGTGGTCACAAAGCACCGAGCTGATCTCCCTGTGCTATGCGGCTGCTTCCCACTCGTTATCTATTTTACGTTTGGTAGTGTATATATGTCCATGACACTCTCTTACCCTGTCACATCTCACCCCACCCCCTCCCCATATCCTCAAGTCCATTCTCTAGTAGGTCTGTGTCTTTATTCCCGTCTTGCCACTAGGTTCTTCATGGCCTTTTTTTTTTTTTCCCTTAGATTCCGTATATATGAGTTAGCATACTGTATTTGTTTTTCTCTTTCTGACTTACTTCACTCTGTATGACAGACTCTAACTCCATCCACCTCATTACAAATACCTCCATTTCATTTCTTTTTATGGCTGGGTAATATTCCATTGTATATATGTGCCACATCTTCTTTATCCATTCATCTGTCGATGGACATTTAGGTTGCTTCCATGTCCTGGCTATTGTAAATAGAGCTGCAATGAACATTTTGGTACATGACTCTTTTTGACCTATGGTTTTCTCAGGGTATATGCCCAGTAGTGGAATTGCTGGGTCGTATGGTAGTTCTATTTGTAGTTTTTTAAGGAACCTCCATACTGTTCTCCATAGTGGCTGTATCAATTTACATTCCCACCAACAGTTCAAGAGTGTTCCCTTTCCTCCACACCCTCTCCAGCATTTATTGTTTCTAGATTTTTTGATGATGGCCATTCTGACCGGTGTGAGATGATATTTCATTGTAGTTTTGATTTGCATTTCTCTAATGATTAATGATGTTGAGCATTCTTTCATGTGTCTGTAGGCCATCTGTATATCTTCTTTGGAGAAATGTCTATTTAGGTCTTCGGCCCATTTTTGGATTGGGTTGTTCGTTTTTTTGTTATTGAGCTGCCTGAGCTGCTTGTAAATCTTGGAGATTAATCCTTTGTCAGTTGCTTCATTTGCAAATATTTTCTTCCATTCTGATGGTTGTCTTTTGGTCTTGTTTATGGTTTCCTTTGCTGTGCAAAAGCTTGTAAGTTTCATTAGGTCCCATTTGTTTATTTGTGTTCTTATTTCCATTTCTCTGGGAGCTGGGTCAAAAAGAATCTTGCTGTGATGTATGTCATAGAGTGTTCTGCCTATGTTTTCCTCTAAGAGTTTGATAGTGTCTGCCCTTACACTTAGGTCTTTAATCCATTTTGAGTTTATTTTTGTGCATGGTGTCAGGGAGTGTTCTAATTTCATACTTTTACATGTACCTGTCCAATTTTCCCAGCACCACTTATTGAAGAGGCTGTCTTTTCTCCACTGTATATGCTTGCCTCCTTTATCAAAAATAAGGTGCCCATATGTGTGTGGGTTTATCTCTGGGCTTTCTATCCTGTTCCATTGATCTATATTTCTGTTTTTGTGCCAGTACCAAACTGTCTTGATTACTGAAGCTTTGTAATATAGTCTGAAGTCAGGGAGCCTGATTCCCCCAGCTCCATTTTTCGTTCTCAAGATTGCTTTGGCTATTCGGGGTCTTTTGTGTTTCCATACAAATTGTGAAATTTTTTGTTCTAGTTCTGTGAAAAATGCCAGTGGTAGTTTGATAGGGATTGCATTGAATCTGTAGATTGCTTTGGGTAGTAGAGTCATTTTCACAATGTTGATTCTTCCAATCCAGGAACATGGTATATCTCTCCATCTATTTGTATCATCTTTAATTTCTTTCATCAGTGTCTTATAATTTTCTGCATACAGGTCTTTTGTCTCCTTAGGTAGGTTTATTCCTAGATATTTTATTCTTTTTGTTGCAATGGTAAATGGGAGTGTTTTCTTAATTTCACTTTGAGATTTTTCGTCATTAGTGTATAGAATGCAAGAGATTTCTGTGCATTAATTTTGTATCCTGCTACTTTACCAAATTCATTGATTAGCTCTAGGAGTTTTCTGGTAGCACCTTTAGGATTCTCTATGTATAGTATCATGTCATCTGCAAATAGTGACAGCTTTACTTCTTCTTTTCCGATTTGGATTCCTTTTATTTCTTTGTCTTCTCTGATTGCTGTGGCTAACACTTCCAAAACTATGTTGAATAATAGTGGTGAGAGTGGGCAACCTTGTCTTGTTCCTGATCTTAGTGGAAATGGTTTCAGTTTTTCACCATTGAGGACAATGTTGGCTGTGGGTTTGTCATATATGGCCTTTATTATGTTGAGGAAAGTTCCCTCTATGCCTACTTTCTGCAGGGCTTTTATCATAAATGGGTGCTGAATTTTGTCGAAAGCTTTCTCTGCATCTATTGAGATGATCATATGGTTTTTCTCCTTCAATTTGTTAATATGATGTATCACATTGATTGATTTGCGTATATTGAAGAATCCTTGCATTCCTGGGATAAACCCCACTTGATCATGGTGTATGATCCTTTTAATGTGTTGTTGGATTCTGTTTGCTAGTATTTTGTTGAGGATTTTTGCATCTATGTTCATCAGTGATATTGGCCTGTAGTTTTCTTTCTTTGTGACATCTTTGTCTGGTTTTGGTATCAGGGTGATGGTGGCCTCGTAGAATGAGTTGGGGAGTGTTCCTCCGTCTGCAATATTTTGGAAGAGTTTGAGAAGGATAGGTGTTAGCTCTTCTCTAAATGTTTGATAGAATTCACCTGTGAAGCCATCTGGTCCTGGGCTTTTGTTTGTTGGAAGGTTTTTAATCACAGTTTCAATTTCAGTGCTTGTGATTGGTCTGTTCATATTTTCTATTTCTTCCTGGTTCAGTCTCGGCAGTTTGTGCATTTCTAAGAATCTGTCCATTTCTTCCAGGTTGTCCATTTTATTGGCACAGAGTTGCTTGTAGTAATCTCTCATGATCTTTTGTATTTCTGCAGTGTCAGTGGTTACTTCTCCTTTTTCATTTCTAATTCTATTGATCTGAGTCTTCTCCCTTTTTCTCTTGATGAGTCTGGCTAATGGTTTATCAATTTTGTTTATCTTCTCAAAGAACCAGCTTTTAGTTTCATTGATTTTTGCTATTGTTTCCTTCATTTCTTTTTCATTTATTTCTGACCTGATCTTTATAATTTCTTTCCTTCTGCTGGCTTTGGGGTTTTTTTGTTCTTCTTTCTCTAATTGCTTTAGGTGCAAGGTTAGGTTGTTTATTCGAGATGTTTCCTGTTTCTTGAGGTAGGCTTGTATTGCTATAAACTTCCCTCTTAGCACTGCTTTTGCTGCGTCCCATAGGTTTTGGGTCGTCGTATCTCCATTGTCATTTGTTTCTAGGTATTTTTTGATTTCCCCTTTGATTTCTTCAGTGATCACTTCGTTATTAAGTAATGTATTGTGTAGCCTCCATGTGTTTGTATTTTTTACAGATCTTTTCCTGTAATTGATATCTAGTCTCATAGCGTTGTGGTCGGAAAAGATACTTGATACGATTTCAATTTTCTTAAATTTACCAAGGCTTGATTTGTGCCCCAAGATATGATCTATCCTGGAGAATGTTCCATGAGCACTTGAGAAAAATGTGTATTCTGTTGTTTTTGGGTGGAATGTCCTATAAATATCAATTAAGTCCATCTTGTTTAATGTATCATTTAAAGCTTGTGTTTCCTTATTTATTTTCATTTTGGATGATCTGTCCATTGGTGAAAGTGGGGTGTTAAAGTCCCCTACTATGATTGTGTTGCTGTCGATTTCCCCTTTTATGGCTGTTAGTATTTGCCTTATGTATTGAGGTGCTCCTATGTTGGGTGCATAAATATTTACAATTGTTATACCTTCCTCTTGGATGGATCCCTTGATCATTATATAGTGTCCTTCTTTGTCTCTTGTAATAGTCTTTATTTATTTATTTGTTTTTTTTAACATCTTTATTGAAGTATAATTGCCTTACAATGGTGTGTTAGCTTCTGCTTTATAACAAAGTGAATCAGTTATACATATACAATATGTTCCCATTTCTCTTCCCTCTTGCATCTCCCTCCCTCCCACCCTCCCCATCCCATCCCTCTAGGTGGTCACAAAGCACCGAGCTGATCTCCCTGTGCTATGCGGCTGCTTCCCACTCGTTATCTATTTTACGTTTGGTAGTGTATATATGTCCATGACACTCTCTTACCCTGTCACATCTCACCCCACCCCCTCCCCATATCCTCAAGTCCATTCTCTAGTAGGTCTGTGTCTTTATTCCCGTCTTGCCACTAGGTTCTTCATGGCCTTTTTTTTTTTTTCCCTTAGATTCCGTATATATGAGTTAGCATACTGTATTTGTTTTTCTCTTTCTGACTTACTTCACTCTGTATGACAGACTCTAACTCCATCCACCTCATTACAAATACCTCCATTTCATTTCTTTTTATGGCTGGGTAATATTCCATTGTATATATGTGCCACATCTTCTTTATCCATTCATCTGTCGATGGACATTTAGGTTGCTTCCATGTCCTGGCTATTGTAAATAGAGCTGCAATGAACATTTTGGTACATGACTCTTTTTGACCTATGGTTTTCTCAGGGTATATGCCCAGTAGTGGAATTGCTGGGTCGTATGGTAGTTCTATTTGTAGTTTTTTAAGGAACCTCCATACTGTTCTCCATAGTGGCTGTATCAATTTACATTCCCACCAACAGTTCAAGAGTGTTCCCTTTCCTCCACACCCTCTCCAGCATTTATTGTTTCTAGATTTTTTGATGATGGCCATTCTGACCGGTGTGAGATGATATTTCATTGTAGTTTTGATTTGCATTTCTCTAATGATTAATGATGTTGAGCATTCTTTCATGTGTCTGTAGGCCATCTGTATATCTTCTTTGGAGAAATGTCTATTTAGGTCTTCGGCCCATTTTTGGATTGGGTTGTTCGTTTTTTTGTTATTGAGCTGCCTGAGCTGCTTGTAAATCTTGGAGATTAATCCTTTGTCAGTTGCTTCATTTGCAAATATTTTCTTCCATTCTGATGGTTGTCTTTTGGTCTTGTTTATGGTTTCCTTTGCTGTGCAAAAGCTTGTAAGTTTCATTAGGTCCCATTTGTTTATTTGTGTTCTTATTTCCATTTCTCTGGGAGCTGGGTCAAAAAGAATCTTGCTGTGATGTATGTCATAGAGTGTTCTGCCTATGTTTTCCTCTAAGAGTTTGATAGTGTCTGCCCTTACACTTAGGTCTTTAATCCATTTTGAGTTTATTTTTGTGCATGGTGTCAGGGAGTGTTCTAATTTCATACTTTTACATGTACCTGTCCAATTTTCCCAGCACCACTTATTGAAGAGGCTGTCTTTTCTCCACTGTATATGCTTGCCTCCTTTATCAAAAATAAGGTGCCCATATGTGTGTGGGTTTATCTCTGGGCTTTCTATCCTGTTCCATTGATCTATATTTCTGTTTTTGTGCCAGTACCAAACTGTCTTGATTACTGAAGCTTTGTAATATAGTCTGAAGTCAGGGAGCCTGATTCCCCCAGCTCCATTTTTCGTTCTCAAGATTGCTTTGGCTATTCGGGGTCTTTTGTGTTTCCATACAAATTGTGAAATTTTTTGTTCTAGTTCTGTGAAAAATGCCAGTGGTAGTTTGATAGGGATTGCATTGAATCTGTAGATTGCTTTGGGTAGTAGAGTCATTTTCACAATGTTGATTCTTCCAATCCAGGAACATGGTATATCTCTCCATCTATTTGTATCATCTTTAATTTCTTTCATCAGTGTCTTATAATTTTCTGCATACAGGTCTTTTGTCTCCTTAGGTAGGTTTATTCCTAGATATTTTATTCTTTTTGTTGCAATGGTAAATGGGAGTGTTTTCTTAATTTCACTTTGAGATTTTTCGTCATTAGTGTATAGAATGCAAGAGATTTCTGTGCATTAATTTTGTATCCTGCTACTTTACCAAATTCATTGATTAGCTCTAGGAGTTTTCTGGTAGCACCTTTAGGATTCTCTATGTATAGTATCATGTCATCTGCAAATAGTGACAGCTTTACTTCTTCTTTTCCGATTTGGATTCCTTTTATTTCTTTGTCTTCTCTGATTGCTGTGGCTAACACTTCCAAAACTATGTTGAATAATAGTGGTGAGAGTGGGCAACCTTGTCTTGTTCCTGATCTTAGTGGAAATGGTTTCAGTTTTTCACCATTGAGGACAATGTTGGCTGTGGGTTTGTCATATATGGCCTTTATTATGTTGAGGAAAGTTCCCTCTATGCCTACTTTCTGCAGGGCTTTTATCATAAATGGGTGCTGAATTTTGTCGAAAGCTTTCTCTGCATCTATTGAGATGATCATATGGTTTTTCTCCTTCAATTTGTTAATATGATGTATCACATTGATTGATTTGCGTATATTGAAGAATCCTTGCATTC